>NC_042998.1:75195425-75267925 GCF_006345805.1 Octopus sinensis | reverse complement strand
TTAATGTATGAGACAAGTAGGGTAAAACTAAGATGAATGAAATATAGTTGCATCAGTCAAGGTCAATTGTATAATGGCACTGGAACGGAATATATCCAGTATAGATATACATGATGGTTTTCGAGCTCAGACATTTATAATTTGTCCTTGACTACGTCATTGCTTATTTGTTACAGTGAAGTTCTCAAGTCAATTTCTGCCAATTATTATCCAAGAAGAGTTCTTATAAAGTCATAAGATATAAAAATAAATAGATTTTATAGATTAAATGCTTGGTAATATCGTAATCAAAGTGATGCTAGCATTATTCAAAACTGGTGAAATTTGAACCTTAAACTCACAGAAACAAAACTAAATAATAACTAATATTTGTGCTGCTAACTCAATCTGTCTCTTAATTTTATCTCAGAAATATATGTATAGCGATACTGATAACTTAGTTCTATTGATTAGAGAATTGATGTCAGATAGATGTCAAAATTACTTGGAATTATGTAGTAAAACTACGCAATCTAATGTCGGAACGGAGCAGTTCATAAGATAAGATATTATATGTCATTATTTCTGGATTTAACTCATGGGAATAGAGTTTAATTTGATAATTCGTTTGATGCACATCTTCAGCGGCATACTGATTTCATAATTTAAAAGGACTTAAGAGATTTGATGTTGGAGAAATTATGTGTCTAATTTCCACACAC
This sequence comes from Octopus sinensis, assembly GCF_006345805.1. Classification (NCBI taxonomy): domain Eukaryota; kingdom Metazoa; phylum Mollusca; class Cephalopoda; order Octopoda; family Octopodidae; genus Octopus; species Octopus sinensis. The sequence continues at coordinate 75,267,224 of NC_042998.1, read as the reverse complement.
TTCCCTATCTCATACCTAACTCACACATGTGAATGTACAATGCGGTTTTACGTTCTACTCCTACATCGATGCCTTTCGTAACGAATACAACTCGATGACATTAACAGTATTAGGAAGTTGTGCTTATAAAAATATATTATATACATATATTCATGTTATCTTCATTGTAATCTAACGTAGGCTAGATAATCGAAATAATTAAATTTATTATGTGACAAAATAAGCATAGTTCCTTATTGGAGAAGTGATTATGGGGGAAGAAATCCTTTGAACAATGATTACAATTAGTAAGGCCACAACTTCAAATACAAGAATGGAAGTATTCGTTTGTACTTATACTGGGCGGGAATATAATAAGGATACGCTTTTTATATTATTAATATTCATTATAACGACTTTGCTGGCTCCAACCATTGCGCTTTGATTGTGTTCGGTCTTGTTCCACGCGCACGCGCGCAAAGATACGTATACACGAACACGTATGCACACACACAAACACTCATATATATATATATATTTATGCATGCACACGTATATGTATGTATGTATATGTCTGTGTGTTTGAGTGCAGGTATGTGTTGTAAGAAGGTTGTTTTCGACATGTTTTCAGGTTCAGTCCCACTGCTGGGTTCTGAGCAAGTGACTTCTACTGTTGACGCTGGCGAACCAAAGCTTTATGAATGGATTTGTCAGGGGAATGTGGAAGAAGCAGCCTGTCGTATATATCTGAGTGTGTGTGCGTGTGCGCGAGTGTGTGTGTATACATGTATGAGTAAGTTGTGTTTGTGTTTGTCTCCTACAATCACTTGAAAACAGTTGTCGTTTATTTACGTAACCGTAACTTAGTAGTTCGGCCAATGAGCCCGATAGAATACGAACCAGAACTAAGGAAGTATTAGGATAGACGTTTTTAAACTAAAACCTTTCAAGCCGGTGTTTGTTTACATTTCAAGTAAAAGACAACTACAGCTGTTATGTATCTGTAGGTACATGTATTTGTCTCTCTGTGTGTGCATCATAAAGGTGGATATATTATTCTTAACACTTCTCTATGCCATAAACTGGGTATCTCGAAGTAAGAATCTGACTGTGTAAAAACACAAATGACAACAACAAACTACCAGACAGAACTTTGATATGATTTTGCCTCTCAAGTTGTAGATATTCCTTCTCTCACTTCACCTAAGCTGGAAATGTTGTTCTTATGAGCAGGAAACAATAAACAATACATTCTTTTAGTTCAACACATCTAAGAGGTTAATAATAGTTCTATACGGTCGCAGAGTCGGAGTTTGTTTTTAGTTTGGTAGAGAGCTGGAAACTTTGAGAGTAACATTGCTGGAACAATTAACTCGATGAATGACGAAGCTTATCTTGTAGATAATCAAGCTGGTAACGTATTCCTCATTTACGGTATAATTTCTGCTGTTGTTGTATTTTTTAAAGCTAAAAATGTACCAGCCAAAATCTTTCTGCGTTAATGGACAATTTAATATATAAAAATCTGAGTCATTCAAATATTTATGATAAGCAAACATTACTCATTTATGCTATAATAATATGTATATATTTTCGGGCCTTGTGCCTAGAGTAGAAAGGAATAATATTTATATGTTTAACTCGAACAGAATTTAAGTGTCTTCTAGAAATAATTACGAAATAAATTATGTGGTTTGCAAATAAACCATATTAACCTAAAATTATTTTCGCATAGTCGGGTCGGGGCTGGGCATTTCTGGGTGGCGATATCAGACATAATTTTGTCTTCCTCGGCAAAGTTCAGTATTCTCAAAAAATTCCAAATTAACGATGAAAAAATGACTATATTATTATATTTAAATCCACGACGAACGAAAAATATTATCTAAAGCCTAGTAATGAAATTAGAGTTAAATGGGAAAGAAATAAAAACATTGATTTATTTTTCGAACGAAATTTGTGAGATTGCTTCTATGAATTGAAAATCCGTAAAGGTTAGTCCCTAGATTCTTGAAATTAATTAAACTTTTAATATAAGTAAACTTTAAAACGCTTAGCTGGGAGGATCGTTAGCACTCCGGACAAATGCGCTTAGCGGCATTTCGTTCGTCTTTATGTTCTCAATTCAAATTCCGCCGATGTCAACTTTGATTTTCATCCCTTCACGGTCAATAATATAAGTACCAGTTGAGCACCATGGTCGATGTAAACGACTAACACCTTTATCCAAACTTGCTTGCCTTGGGTGAAAATTTGAAATCGAAATAAAGTTTTCATAACTGATTTCAATTATCTCTTATTCTGATAATTTCTAATAGAGGTACAATTCCTGAAATGTTTTTATCTATGATGGGGTGCGCGTAGTCTATTACTTTGACTCTAATATTTGACTGGTATTTTATTTTACCTGTTCTGGAACGATGAAATGCAAAGTTAACTCCAGCAAGATTTGAATAGAACATCAAATGTCGGAATCAATCTGCAAAGCAATGTGTTCGATGCTGTAACGATTCAGCCTTTTCCTTTGAGATATGTAGCTTCTGAACAGTCTTACCAACAGCATGAAGGTTAATGAATACAACCCGTTCGAATATTATTTCATATCGTAATGATCAGGTTATTTTCTTTTTATATTTTTATAACATGACAAAAATAGTTGGTGAAGTAGGGCATTAAAATTTCGAATTCAATATATCCTTATTTTTACCAACATTATCTATATTTTTACTAAATGATTTTAGTTGGCATAGATGTGAAATGCAATTTTATCAGCTCTGTTTTCTGATATTTAATATCTTTTCTAGTAATTTACAATACTTATAAAATGATTATACCCACACGAAAGAAAAAAGCACTTCTAGTACAATGGCTAACATAGTAATTATTCTCTGCTTATAAGATTATATTAGTACTCAAACGTGCCTGGAATTGTCTCTCTTGAAACTTCAGTTAAATGAATATATTATTAGTTGCAGACAAATATTTTTTTCCCTCTTTGGTTAATTATTTTTAGTTATATTTTATTGGTCCTTGTCGTAAATATATTAACATTACTTTAATTAAATTAATTAGTTTCAATTTTGATACGGGATTCACTTAATTTGTTTGCTATATGCTGCATTTCATACGTCAGTCAGGTGTCATGAAAACAGATTTCGGTCATATTCATCGTTAATAAAATATAACCGTGAAAAACTTAATTGGCACATTAACATTTGAAGGCTTACATCTAGGTTATTGATAGATTTTTCTCAATATATAAAACAATCTCGTGAAAGATGTTTGTATATACAGTTTTACACCAATTAAGATCAACATTTTCATGTCATATATGTTACGTGCACTTTCATCTCCCATTATGGTGCCATTCTCAGTATATTGAAATACTGGAAACTAAATTTTATGAGCATAATTTTTTAGCAGAATGATTACAGAAATTTCGTAGCAAACGATTCTTTCATTATATTGTATGTATGTATGTATGTATGTATGTATGTATGTATGTATGTATGTATGTATGTATGTATGTATGTATGTATGTATGTACATTATTCACTGCATGCCTTATAGGAGTATTTCATATTAAATATAGCTTTCAGTACATAGATTATCATGTAATTCGCCAATATGAAAACTACTATTAAGGTTTCACTAAATTCTTAATTAAAATTAATGTGAAAATTTGATTAATAATTTTGAATATATTCCCTTTTTATACTGTCTGGAGTTGATGTCGTTCTCGTCTTTTGAATTATCGGCAACCAATATATCTTTATGTTGTATAACCGTTTAAAATCAGTTTGGCAACCAGCTTAATTTAAAGTAAAATATTTTGGAGATTTTTACCTTGCATACATTAAAGAAATAATCAATATTTTCTATAAGAGTAAATTGATTAAGATTTATAAAGATTAAGTTATAAAAGAGTTGAAAAATATTTGCTATATTAATTTAAGTTGCAGAGAAAATAGGTTGCTGCGTATTAATTTAGTCAATATACTTGGATATTGATGGATAGTCACATTAAGACTTTAAGGTTTCTTTGATCTTCAAAATTCAAACAAATTTATGAGATACTTAAAGTCTTAAATCCTAATGGAATTTTTTTGCCGAGCAGTTTTTTTTAAAAACGGCATCGTGTAACTTCAAATGTTATGGATTCCTGACATAAAACACTAGCATAAGATTTAAATGTAATATTAGAATATTAAAAGAAATTTATATAAAATATATTTGTGATATTTAATGAGAAATCTCGAAATTACCTTTTTGCGTACGAACATATTAAGTTAATCATCTACTCTGTTATATAATCATAACATGAATTAAAAAAAAAATCTATTTGGGTTTTTAATACCCACGACTTTCTTTTCAACGATGAAAGACTACATTTATGCATCATGCAGTGCATGTATGTATGTATGCATGTATGTATGTATGCATGTATGTATGTATGTATGTATGTATGTATGTATGTATGTATGTATGTATGTATGTATGTAGGTATGTATGTGTGTATGTATGTATATATGTATGTATATATGTGTGTGTGTGGATACAGGTGCACATAAATAATTCATACTCATACATATATATGTCCATATCCCTGCACACTTATGTATATATATATATTATCTACATGCATGTACACACACACATACTTCCAAATACTTACACGAGCACACAAATTCACTGTAATTTTTTTTATCATGGTATAATATTTTATTGCTATTTTAATTTGGAACGCCAAAAACCTGACATTATGTACAAGTAAGTAACAATACTTCAGGCACATTACCTGTAGCCTTAAAAAAAGATATGTTATCGCATGTGAACGCTCTACTAGAATGTTCATAAACATACATATGTACAATTGAATGACACATAAAGCTAATGCATGCTTTTTAAGCATATATCCAAAATGATGCAACCTATATTTAATAATATCTGAATGCATGACACTTGGTAACTTATTGACTATAACAAATTTAATAGCCTCAGGCTTCTGTCAGAAATGACATGTAGAACATTATTCAAAAGTGATTTGACATAATGCCTTACTATTTTCAAAATGCAATTACTGTAGATCACCAGGCAAATATTACCTTTTCACACAAGATATTAAACTTTTCACTGTGTCTAGACAGTGCAATTGAAGTATATTGTCTGGGCATAATCAAGAAAGTGAGACAGTGAAATTCATGTATATCCTAAGGGCATAGGAAACAAACTGACGCAGGGAATATTGTTCTAGATACACCTAAAATGTGGGTTGGTAACGGCCGATATACCATTTATAAAAGATCTGCCCAATGACATTTGTCTTGGGGATTAACACCAAGAGCAGTGATAACACACGTAATGCCTCATACTTCTGTCTCATCTACTGTTGCTTTAACGATTACAGCTCTTCTCATCAAAGAAACTGTCCCTTAAGCAACACTCCACTTGTGATTATCTATGCTTCTTTTCCGACCTTTTATCTAAGGTTATCCAGTAATATTCATTCATTATTATTATAGAAGTATGGATTTTGATATTTGGTTGCTATTTCTAGCATGTGGACCATACCTGTTGAGGCTCAGTTGTTGACACAGAAAACTTACTTCATAGTCAAATCTTTCCACCGTTTTCAAGGAAGAACTCTCCGATTATATAGGAAGCGCTCACCCAAATTACAGCCTTAATGTTCCATCTCCAACTACTTCATCAGTTTATCTCGTAGGTAGTATTAGATAAAAGTGTTCTACAGAAAGTAGGTATAACTGATAAACAATGACAAATGATAGATACCAAACACATTCAAATTTCGTTATTGAATTTTTGAGGAAGGAAATTTCTTAAAGAACATGAAACCAGCATTCAAGACAAACGCCGCAGTGGAACACCATTAACTGTAACTCCCAGTGAACGAATTGATTCTCACAGACAGATGTATCATAATCTACGAGCGCGCTGCACAATTGGACTATGGACAGAGTGCATTGCAAAAGGTGGTGGGAGACATTAAGCATCCGAAAGGTTGTGCAAATAGGTAACACTGCAGTTGATACATTATTTGGAGGAAGGAGTAGGGTGGAGATCTGCTCGGATTTGGTAAAAGCGTTTTCATCCAATGAAGAGACGCTTTTTGTTTTTCATATATTGTCACATAGAGTCAAGGAAACGTGGGCGTAACTTTATGATTCGGTAACGAAATCTATGTTCATTGAAAGGTGTCACACGTCTTCGTCAACGTCTAAGAAGTTTGAGAACCAGCTATTGGCACAAAAAGCGTTTTGGAATGACAAGAAAGTAATATTCCTTAATTTTCTAGAACATACCTGTATCATGAAAGAAAGTGTTATCTTGATACACATAAAATGCTCAGAGATGCTATTAGGGGGAACAGACTGAAGAAGAATCTTGAAACAATCCAAATTCACCTTGAAAATGCGCAACAACTCATCTTTTGCAACGAATAAAGCAAACCAATTGTACTGGTTAGTGGTTCCCTATCCCTCATACAAATGCTGCTCTGGCGCACTCTCCAACTCAACCATTTCCTTTCAGTGAAAGAAAGGCTTCAGTGACAACAATTTGTTGACACCACAAGGTGAAATTAGCAGTGAAAAGGTGCGTGCAACAGTGCACACCTGAATTGTTTCAAAGGGATTTTGAGAGTTGGTCTCAGTGATGGCGTAACTGCATAGATTTTGAATGAGACAATTTTGAAGTAGTAGCTTTGTACATAGAAAGAGGTATAATACTATCACGAAACATCAATTAAAATATTAAAAAAATTACGCCTATTTTTGCATTAGTTTCGGTGTAACATTCATACAATAAAATGTACACATTCACGTAAAAATATTACATGCAGATAAACACACACACGCGCGCACACAAAACGCGCACACACATGCCCACTGAAACACACATACACGCGCGCACGCACGCTCGCACACACATACACACATTCACACACACACATAAATACATATTGGAAATTACCAAAATCCTTGTACTATTCATATCCCGTGTGAACGAAAGGACGCACAAATAAACATCCCTCGTAAGCTTGGCGTTTAAGAGAAGAAGCCAACAATATCAGACACTACAAACAGCAGGAAACTGAAATTCGTATCCCTGCAAGTTACACATTAAGTATACTCTCACAGCGTTTACACAGACAAAAATATTTAAAAATTGAAAATTTCCTGGGTATATTGCAGAAAGAAGTAAACCAAATAAAATAAGGTATCCCATGGAGTTTTCTCTTCAAAATATAGAGATACTGCAATAATACCCACCCTCGTAAGGTCAATATCAGTTACAGCAGTTTATAAAGCTAGGCCAGCCTAAGGAACTTGTTGAAAATAATCACTTTGTTGTGCTGCAGATAACTAATAATAAATGCAAATTAACTGCAAATCTCATGTTCTGATCAAGTCTACCTTGTTTGTGACTAAACAAAAATGCACAGATGTATTACCTGCTCAAAGAAGAATCTACTCAACTGAAACTACACCACATCTGTCGACGACAAAATAACGAAATATGATGCTATCACGAGCTAAGCGGTGATATAGATTCTTTAAAGCTATGGATCTGTGGAATAAGATCCTAGCTATTTGTTTTGTTACATACCATACGGCTGTTCCATCGCAACCGCGATGAACAATGCAATGGACAAGTACAGCAATCTGTCTACCACTAAACTAAACTTTTTCTCGCTCTAATGTCTTAAAAAAAAAGGAATAATAATTCGCTGGGAGATGACCGGACCTAAGATCGCAGAAAAAGAAGACTCACTTTCAATCGTAATTCTTTATCATATATATATCTGTGTGTGTGTGTGTGTGTATTAAATAATTTAGCCAAACCTGCCTGTATTCTAAAAATTATGATAATTTAGAACTGCGTCTCACCAACAAATATATAAATATTCTCTACAAATATAACCAGTAGGTATTCAAGTTTAATATGAACTGGGAAATCATCTAGTGGTTGTCGGTACTACACTCAAACTAGGTTTAGGAAGTAGCGCGGGTGTGGTTTCAGCTATAATAGAATTACTCGATGAGTAAATCCTTGAAGTTTGCAAACCGTCATTGATTCCTTCCAAATTTCTAGAACGAGCTGTTCAACAGCAAAAAGGAATTTTTCATAGAAAAGCTTCCTAATGCTGATAAAAGTTTATGGTTTTCAAGTACAAAAAATTCCTTCAGCAGCATGCCAATGATTTTTTTTATCTATAGCTAGTGATTTCGCATATTTATCAACCATTTCAGGCGGCGAGCTGTCAGAAACGTTAGCACGTCGGGCGAAATGCTGAGCGGTATTTCGTCTGCCGCTACGCTCTGAGTTCAAATTCCGCCGAGGTCGATGTAATCGACTTAATCCGTGTGTCTGTCCTTGTTTGTCCCCTCTGTGTTTAGCCCATTGTGGGTAGTAAAGAAATAGGCATTTCGTTTGACTTTATGTTCTGAGTTCAAATTCCGCCGAGGTCGACTTTGCCTTTCATCCTTTCGAGGTCGATAAATTAAGTACCAATTGCATCCTAGGCTCGATCTAATCGACTGAGCCCTTCCTGCCAAAATTTTGGCCTTGTGCCTAGAGTAGAAAAGAAATTCATCAAACATTTCGAATAGTTACCCTTTTATCGGCTAGCCATGGTATTTCACTAGCATTATTCTTAAGTTCTTATTTCTGCAATTTTACCTCGAGTTAGCTCTGAGCTGATGACTATATCGCTTTCTTAAGACCTTAGACTGATGGAAAGATGGAAAACTTTTCTGGTAAGTCGATCGAGCGCCTAAAGTAACCTCATTGCTTTATATTTCTAAACATTTTTGGTGATGTTTTGAAATCTCAAACAACTTTTTTTGTTTCCCTCGATAGCAACACTACCACGCAGCGACTGAATCATTTGCAATTGAATATTTCGTGCAATTTTCTGCTACTATAGGGCCAAATCTGCATTGGTGTTTCTCCTGATTCTCTCTTCGACAATACAATCCTGATACTCGATCCTAAAACAATTAGCTTTGAAACAACACATCTTTAAACGACAAGGCACTGATTTTTCTTTAACACATCTTGAGTAAGTACTAAACACATTGGCAGATCATTACTTCATACATATGCAACCACCACCAATTAAATAAGCTACAAACCAAGAGAAACTCAGAGTAAATCAATTACATTTGTGTATCAGTCCTGGTGAACATTCAGCGTAGTTGATGGCAATCCCGACTGGTTAATAACCCTCAGATTTTTTTGTTTTAACGTTATCGTTTATAGGTAAGATAAGAGGAAAATTTAACACTAAGATTATTCGAACTCAGAAGGCAAAGATTTGCAACGAAATGCATTGAGTAATGCTCCTCCATATTATACAGATTTTGTTATACCCAACACTTCTCAGCAAAGTCCGTCAGTAAATTGAATGTGTTTTATTTAATACTGAATTTCAGCGAGGTGTTACATTTAACAGAAAAAGCTACTTCACAATGCTATAGATGTACTTCTTGAGGAAAAAAGCATCTTATAACACCATTATATAATGATTGATGTAAAAAAAAGTATGAAACTGACTGATTCATATATCTGTATACGAGTCTTCTGCAAAGTATGAAATACACATAGATGAAGACAGTCAAAAGAATTTTTATTATACATACATATATGCATACACACACACACACACACGCACATACACACATATACATACATACATGTACGTGTGTGCGTGTAGGTACATATGTATGTACGCATAGCTATACATACGTACATATATATATAACATAAATCATAATGTATATTATAGATATGCATATGTGTGTACGTGTGTGCGTGATATGCATGTGTGTGTTATTTGTCTTCTATTAAAGCAACATTCTTTTCATTGGATTCAGGCATATCAAATTCATAAACACTACATATAGGATTTTACCAAGTATCATTGTGGCTCTCTGGACCATACGCTAGCTGAAGCCACCAAATGTATCTTCGTACTCTAATACGATGCTTAAAAGTTCGAAAAGCTAGAAGAGAAACTGATAGCTCCCACTGAAAAGAAAACAAATCATAACACAAGTTTTTAATTTTTATCGACTACTAGCAGTATCGCCCGGCGTTGCTCGGGTTTGTAAGGAAAATAACTATATAAGCATTTTTAGAGATGTAAAGTATAATAACCATCTCAATATGGCTAACCACAAAGTGGGGGGTGTTACTGTAGCTTTTTACGTTCTGAGATTTAATAATAAATATTTAGAGAGTTACTTCCCTTATATATGCCAAAAATGCATTAAAAATGGAAAACATTGATGGTAAATTTTTTTTTAAATCGTAGACTCATCGTAGACGCGCGATAATACCCAGAAGGGCTCGATATGAATCACGACTACAAGATACCCGGTTTTGGTTAAACTGCACCGCAAAATGTGGGAGTAGTTAGGAATCTAAATCGTAGGAGACAGACAGCACACAACCGTACATTTATATATAAAGATGTACGAGGTATCTTTCCATTAGAATACAATATGAGCTTCCTTATAAGAAGTGTTTATAAATTGATATTACTTATGACCATACTAATTTGCTACACATCACGCCGCATCTCAATAACCCAGTATTCTTGAATATTTCTCTCGTCATCGCTCTTTCTCTCTCTGTCACGTCATGTCATAAAATGTTACTGTGTTAAGAAAATTGTTTGCAGGTTGTCAACAGGCTCTATTGACATGTAACTTTGTTGCAATAAATATGTGACTTTCCCTGAACGTCTGTCAGCCAGTTTCCATTCTCAATACATGTAAAGAATATGAGTAAATGAAATTGTAAAAGGAGTGAGATAGTTTAGGTCTGATCAGCTGTCTGTGAAAGTAAATGGATTTCCTTCGTATTCGAGGACGAGTATTCAATTGTTTCAGTAACTAACTGCTCGTTGAATTAATGGGTAATTGGCCAAACGTTACGGAAACACGTATTCAATTCACAGGTACAGTGAAGTGTAGAGGCGCAATGGCCCAGTGGTTAGGGCAGCGGACTCGCGGTCATAGGATCGCAGTTTCGATTCCCAGACCGGGTGTTGTGAGTGTTTATTGAGCGAAAACACCTAAAGCTCCACGAGGCTCCGGCAGGGGATGGTGGTGATCCCTGCTGTACTCTTTCACCACAACTTTCTCTCACTCTTACTTCCTGTTTCTGTTGTACCTGTATTTCAAAGGGCCGGCTTTGTCACTCTCTGTGTCACGCTGAATATCCCCGAGAACTACGTTAAGGGTACACGTGTCCGTGGAGTGCTCAGCCACTTACACGTTAATTTCATGAGCAGGCTGTTCCATTGTTTCGGATCAACCGGAACCCTCGTCGTCGTAACCGACGGAGTGCTTCCAAAAAAAAAAAGCAGTGAAGTGATTGTGTACGTGATGTACTCTTTGAATTATAGGTAGAATCAATCAAGCAGGTTTCCACACTATTTCTGCCGACTTAGTTTAACTCAAATAGCTTTGGTTAACTCTACGCTATAGTATAAGAGTCCTATGTAAGTTGCCACCCATGTGAAATGAGCCCAGGACCATTTAATTTCGAAGAGAGCTTCTTAATTATTCAGTCATCTTGGGTGAATGTGTGGAGCCTCTACATAGGTCAACAATGAGTTGTGGCACCCACATGTGAGAAGGTGCTGCTGCTATACACAAACCTTTATCTAAGGTCCACACTAAAATACTGAGTCTGCAACACATCATAGTTTGCATCTTGTGAATTGACAATTATTTACTCACCAACAAAATGTTGACTTTGGCAGACACATGATCTTCAACTTCTAACTATCTTATCCAGAGATACTCTAATGGACTTTAGTCCCTTGATCTAGTAAGGTATGACTGTCAGCTGTGTCCACCCAATTCAATTGTCTGTCCACTCCAAACCCATTACGAAGCAATTTGCATTACTTACTCTCGAGAACGTCAACTGTCGGAAATTTTCCACTTTATTGCCTATGGATGCTAATATATCTACACATGTTGAATTTGAACACGAACCAAACCGGTATAGGCAAATTCTAAGGTCTATTGGCATAAAAGATTTCCCAATATGGTTGTGAAAGTAGATATATATAAAGTGATGCAATAAGTAATATTGAATAATGTACGGACAGTCTTCCCGTGAAGTATCTAAATTATACGATAATATACAATTTCTATAAATGTAATAATTCACCTCCAAATGTTTTCTAGTCTTCATCGAAAAACATGCATAAAATTTGCAACATGTACTTCTCAAGTAAATATCATACAAATAGATTTTTATGAGATTTTCTCATGCTACTATGAAAATAGTGTTTCGAAATTCCCAACATTCGACAAACTCTTTAACAAGTTTCTGAAAGACTTGCATTTATTTTAGCATACTTTATTTTATTATCATCGAACAAGATAATAATTATCGGAAATAATTGGTATGTTGATGTGAGAATTATCGACTTCTGACAGCAAGAGTAAATATTGCCTGCAGCAGCTTTAAGTGCATTTCATAGCATTGACTATTTTAGATAATCAACGGACATGTTTAGTATTCAAAGTGAATGAAATCTTCGCTTCTGCTCATTAAATGACATAAGCACGTGCTTTGAATATACATACATAAATGCATACACACACACATACATACATAAATACATACATACATACACACACACTCACGGACACGCATATATACAAATATATATATATATATATATATATATATATATATATATATATATATATATATATATGCGTGTATATGTATATATATATATCTATGTGTGCATGTGAATTTATATATGAACAATATATGTGTGTACGTATGTAAGTGTGTGTAACGTTATATACAACACGCACATATGCAAATTTCCATTTGATAAATTTTCATATTTGTTATTTTACTTTCTTTTTAAATATAAAAATCTGAATATCGAGCTTATATAAATATTTTATAGGAAAACATATTATATGTTCTATTAGTTAGAAGTATGTTATTGCATTAACTTAAATCATAACATTTTTCTGGAGAAAAATAAACAAATATAAAGTAAAGAGGTGATAATAACGAACTGTAAATAGGCAAAATAATTTCAGTCATAAGGTGTCAGTTAAATAAAGTAGCCGTAATAGCTGAAGTGAATTTATGAGCAATCATAGTTATTTTATTCTATCTTGGGCCCCACGAAGAATATTTAAAGCAAGAATGTGGACATCATTCAGTGTGAAGTGATTCACAGCACAGCTACATTTAATGTGGAAACTCAATAATTTACCATTCTAACATCTTTATGAAATGATGTATCACTAGGGCAATAGATCTTTCATAAATATCTTCGAAAGCCAACAGACTATTTCATGTTTTTAGTTAATTATCCGTACTTAATGTTTTACCAACACAGTCCATGCATTTCGATATTATTCTTCCAGTGCTGATCATAGTAGTATATGTGAAATTGTGACTATTTACATATCTAACAAATATAAACTTCAGCATACATAATAATCACTCGTATGTATTGATGGATAAATGCACAAATAAACGATTTTCTTCCATTTTCCCACGTTGCCACACTTCTAATAGGAATTTTTTTTCATGGTCTTCAATGCTGACCGTTTTATAATCTTAAATATCTGTCTCTCACTAGTTTTCTACTAGTTTTTTTTCTATATCTTTTAATTTAAAATCGTATGCTTTAAGTATACAAATATTCCCTAAATAGTATTTAGCGCACTATTTTGCGTTAATACAGTGACAACTCACGAATAAAATGCATTAGTCGCGTTCGTAATGTATGTTTAGATATGAATTATAGAATGCACAAAATTCTTCACTTTAACTGCCAAAAGGCTTAACCGCTTGATCTCTACATCAATGTACTTGGCTTAGTCCTAACAGTTCATCGGAATATATTTAGTTAATGTCTTACTTAATTTAATGTTGTAGTCGTCTGGCTTCCAGGCCAGACTTTGCTGACAGTTCCTCCATGGGTAATCTGTTCTTTTCCAGGGAATTGTCCATCTGGAGGTACAGTATCGAACGTGTCTCTCTCTTATGAGAGATGAATTTAATTTACTATATGTAACATGGTAAACAATCACAGAAAGAACCCTTTATTGACTCATAAACGGAAAGTCTAAAGGAGAATGAATGGTACATACATTAATGTATTTTTCATAAATCTGGATAAAGCTTTAACTTTGAGGAGGATGCATGGTCAGTATTTGACAGTATTCTGTACTTCGTTTACGACATCATGTTTGATGATAAATATTTCAGACACCCTACTTCTATTTGGCACCATCTTTGACACCTGAATTCTTGTGATAAATCCAAGTATAAAAGGATTTTCATTTTCTTTTGTAATTCTCCGAATACATTATAATGCGATAACATATGTACATATCAAATGTTTTCACGTGTTAAGTATATGTTTGGGCGTTTTTAAAGAAAAACACAATTGACATGTTTCAATTTAATTGTTAGCTGCTGAAAAATATTTTGAAAATTAAAATGTCATGTGGTTATCCTTTCGATATATTTTGAACTGCTTGCTAACGTAATTAATTATATCTGGAAGAAATTGTGTTGCTATTGGAGCGCATTTCCATCCCATTTTATCTCTGATGTGTAAAACATATGATTGCTTTGTGGATATATGTTCCACTTGGCACCGGCTATTAAATGAGCCAAGTCTGAGTGGCGTAAATGATGTAGTGCGCAAAGCCTCTTACTTTGGCGTTAAAAATGTGAATATTAATAATAAATGCTATATGGGCTGAACGATATAAAATATTCATAAAAACGCCTGTATCAGTAGTTATAGCACCCAGTTAGCGCACGTTTTAAAGTTGGTCTTACATAATAATGCAAGACTAATGATCAGAACGGAAACTTCGTGTACATACATATTTGCAGATGCTAGGAACCTTTCGACTTACTAAAGTTTGAAAGAACATAATCAAAGCCAAAGCCGGCCTAGCTTCATCCTGGCTCCACTATCCAGTTATTGTATTATTAATAATAAAATATAGTATCATAGTTGTATATTCCAAGGAGATAATCTTTATGATGCTGCTACATTTTCAGTAAATCATTTGTCGTTCAAGTTGAGGAATTCTGAAGTGTAACTCAATGGTACCAAAGTTGTATACTACTACTGTGAATATGATTTGAAGATGTACGCGAGGAATATGCAGGAGGTAATGGAGACCCATGGCCTGGTTACATTTTCAAACAATATAGGATTGGAGTTTGGTTAAGATACAGGGGAAAATGTAAGCCAGACTAACAGCGTCTGTATCAATAACATGATTGTTTCTCTGCATTCCAGTCGCATTGAGACCTCCTTAGGCGAGGCAGTTACAACTGTCCTAGATTATTGTGAGTTTAGTATATCATTATATATATGTAATAATCTGATGTGTCAACTTTTGTTATTACAGATTGAAAGGGGCACTTCGGACACACCCTGCGACAAACTGCTCATCACAGCTGACTAAATTGCAAGGAACAAGACATTTTGTAAGCTCGCCATGCAATAAAGTTTTGTATTAAATTGGGCAAAAATGCTACAAAAGCATGAAATGCTCTATATTGTTTACGGTTGAATTTATATGAGGCAAACAATTGCTTTTCGCTGGTACAAGAGATTAGGCAAAGCAAGTTCACCGGGAAGAATATGATGATCTCCTACTTCGACAAGAGTATCATCTACACCCACTGGGTTCCCTTTGAACAAACGATCAACGAAGAGTGTTTCGTGGAGATTTTGATGGAGTTGTAAAAGATATTTCGTCGCAAAAAGCCAGAGCACCCGCACCAGGACAATGCACGAATCTACAGTTCCATCTTGGCAACCAACCAAAGCTATTCCTCATTCTCCCTACAGTGTCCACGCTGAATGTGAACTTCAGGGAAAGTCGTTTTGAAGACATTGAAAACATCGAAGGAGGCTGCGACACCAGTCCCTGGACACATTCACTTTGGAGGTCTTCCATAGCGCGTTCACGAAATAGCTGGATTGGTACAAGTGCACTGAAGTCGGATGATCCTATTTTGAAGGATAATGAGTTTGGGATTTCTTTGAAATTAATAAGCACCGAAAAAGTCTCAATACTCCTGGGATGCACCTTGTACCTAAGGTAGATGAACACTTGTCTTACGACGGTGCCTGTAGCATGTTACTAAAGAACATTCTAGCCAGATAAAAACAAATGAAACCGCAGATCTCTCTTCATGCAATAAAACAGTGTTCCAAAATGTGTTTGCAGTACAAGTACTCATACTAACCTCTGGGCTATTGGAATGGATGCTTGATAATATTCGTGCTATTGATGTAAGAATCGTAAAAATGCCGACACAAATAATTTTCACAGTGACGTCGACCGCCTCCGTCTACAGCAAAACCAAGGATACAGGGGCTTAATATAGATTAAGACCACTTTGAAATGTCACATCATATCCCATCGGCAAGATCTTTTAACTGGCAAGTGTGAAAGTGAATCCACTGATCATGTTGACATACACGAGGCAGATATCATTCTGAAACATTGAAAACTGGTCCCCAAGAAATATTCCTTGTGTGACAACTTTGAATGATGCCCAAATAATTTGCGTGACTCTACCGCAAGGTATCAAATAATAGAATAAATGCATACCAGCAGAAGATCATGCATGGATTTGTTTGCAGAAAACTCTGGGATGACAGCAACATTGATAATCAAATCAGAGTGTCTTTGACCAACAACCGGATCATTAATTCTCACTTTGAAGGGTATGAGTTTGCAATGAGCAGGAAATAGCAACCAATTTCCTGATTCACAAATTCGAGAAAACACAGGAATAACACCGAAATGTGATAAGTGATGCAAACTATGTGGAGTTAAAAGCGAAGATACCAGCCACATCATAATCAGTTGTAGTCACGTTATCATGAAACGATGAGACGTGATGTAGCAAAACCTTTGTACATTAAGATCCGCCAGAAGAATATTCTTGAAAGCAAATATATAAGAACCCAAATATATAAGATACCAAATATATAAGAAGAGAAAAAAGAATATAAAGACAATTATTCTACAATGACCAGTTTGATTATGGCTTCTACGTTCAGAGGGAAAGTAATTCATTTTTACTTTCTTTACTTTTTCTGCTTTTATTCATCCTTCTACCCTTTGCATCACCCTTCTCGTTTTTTTCTCTCTCGTGGTTTCTCATGTGCCAGTGTCCTAAGTTTCAAATAGACCAGAGCATGTACTCAGAGCCCGATGATTACTTAGAGACACAAGGCACATTATAAAAACCTTCCTAGATACGTGTTTTAACAGCAATAAACTATTACTAGCTCTGTTTTTATACCGTGTACATTAAATGATATTTATCCCTCATGGCAAAAATTAAGCAATTGCCTTATGCAGATGTCTTCACAGATCGTGTGTGTGAGAAGTCTTGTGTGAGTGGGGATTTTTGTTTCATAAATGCTTTTTAGTTTTGTCTGCGAAAATATATACTTAAGGCGATTGCATAATTTTTACCATGCATACACTTAAAGATATGAAGAAGGGCTTATAACGATGTTGACATCTTACCTTCTTAACGATGTTCATTAAAACAGTTTCGAGGATCGTCTAGTATCCGAGGCGGGAACTTTTGGTATTTGAAGTCGAACTTGTTTGCAGGGGTAGTAGTGAATTCTAGAAGTTTTTCTAGCGCAAACGCTTGATGCTTTCAGGTTTCACCGTGAGCCCCATGATATTTAGATATTCTTCAAAGAATATGACAGTGGTTGTGTCTCTTTCGGAAAGTTTTAACCAGACGTTTGTGGATGGGGCTCAACAGGGGCTACGCAGACAACACAACCTATGCATCCTCTATATCCGCATCCATAAACGTAGTGTGCCCACATAAGCACACACGCAATCACACATCCATGTAGGCACAAACATCAAACCTCCCTTGCCCCAAACCATGAAACCTCAGTCCTATGGTTAGTGGCGCAACACTAGCATATACCTGTCACACCCACACACATAAATACATAAAGCATACACCTGTATAAGTCCATGCGTGTATATCATTGTTTAGTTTTATTTCAGGATTTCTTGCCAATAAGGAAAGTATCAGTTTCTAACCTAGATCCAAAGTTCCTTGGAATTTCAACATCAACAAGGTATTTTTGTTTTTATGTATGTATGTATGTATGTATGTATGTATGTATGTATGTATGTATGTATGTATGTATGTATGTATGTATGTACGTACGTATGTATGTATGTATGTATGTATGTATGCATACATGCGGGCAGATTTTTATGCTTTGCTTTATGTATGTATTCTCATGCATATAGCTACATTTCTAGACATGCTCATATATATGCAAATGCTTAACATCTGGAAAGTTTTACAGGTTTTTACAATTCCAGCGATGTACTGGATCTGTAGTCTTCGAAATAGCTTTCTCTTTTCTGGTTTTGAGAAGCCTGATTTCTCAAGATTGGTATTTAGGCTGTGTGTTACATATCCCAGGGCCCCAATAATTAAAGGTATAAACCTGGCCTTCTAATCTGGGTAGAGTAACTGCAGATTTCTCAATATTTCAGCGCAGGTATACGCTTTTTCATTGTCTCTAGCTTTATGCTAACGACCGCTGGGCAGTTAATTTCCACGTCTATACACAATTTCTCTCCTCTATCCCAAATTATCATATCAGGTATGTATGTATGTATGTATGTATGTATGTATGTATGTATGTATGTATGTATGTATGTATGTATGTATGTATGTATGTTTGTATGTATATATGTATGTATGTATGCATGTTTGTATGTATGTATGTATGTATGTATGTATGTATGTATGTATGTATGTATGCATGTATGTATGTATGTATGTATGTATGTATGTATGTATGTATGCATGTATGTATGTATGCATGCATAGATATATACTTATGTCTCTCTCTGTATCTATCTATCTATCTTTCTATCTATCTATCTATCTATCTATCTATCTATCTATCTATCTATCTATCTATATATATATATATATATATACATTTATATATATGTGTGTGTGTGTGTGTGTGTGTGTGTGTACATACATACCACCCATAAACACATGCACGTACCCGTGTATGTTCTCTCAGACAAACACGCTTGCTCGAAAACACTCATGTAATCATACGTTTACACAAAAACGCGAAAATGCACATACATGCGCGCACATGCACACATGCACCCACACACACAGAATGCATATACGCAATAACACACCCATAACCGCCCATTTATAGATCTGGTATATATACACACACACTCACTGGTCCTGATTCTGCCAGCTTCCAGACACTTAGACGTCAGAGGCTTCCTCTTCTCAACAGCATCCTCTCACAACACCATGTGATCTGCCTTCTTGCAGTGTCTCTTCATTCGATAATCTGAACTTGAAAGAGCTAGGTTTCTGTACGAAGCCTACGGCGTCAGTGGCATCGAACCGTACCAAGCTGTTTCAAATAATAATGCAGGTAACTCCTCGATGTGTTGAGTGACTCGATTGCCCTCTTTCGAACCATACTGAGAGTAACATGATTATGCACTTGCTGTCCATATGTCAGAAAAGTGCTGAATCTAAAAGAAAAATTTATTGTTTATACACTTATATCGGCAACCATTTTATTTCTGCGTGTGGAATATAATGGTTAAAAAGTTTATCGACGGTTTTGTGCGATCAATTACTCACTGTGTCTGAAGAGTCGTCAATATTGCCAAGCGCGATAGTTAGCGCAAAAACGTCGATAACAATTTGACCGATTATATGCCATAATCACGAATATATTGCTCAACTATACACACACACACACACCACACACACACACACATATATATATATATATATATATATATATATATATATATATATATATATATATATATATTCAGTTTATTTCAAGATTTCTTGCCAAAAGAGGAAGAACCGGTTTCTAACCTAGGTTAAAGTTTCCTTCATTGGAATTTCAACATCAACAATAGGTTATTTTTGTTTGTATGTATGCATGTATGTATTGTGTATGTATGTATGTATGTATGTATGTATGTTTTATGTATGTATTCTCATGGATATAGTTACATATCTAGACATGCTCATATATATTTAGATGAGAAACTTCTGCAAAGTTTTACAGATTTTTACAATTCCAGTCTTCGAATTAGCTTTCTCCATTCTGCTTTTGAGAAGCCTAATTTCACAAGATTGGTATTTAGGCAGTGTGTTATATATCCCAGGGCCCCAATAATTATGGTATAAACCTGAACTTGTAATCTGGATAGAGTAACTACAGATTTCTTAATAGTTCAGCATAGGTGTTCTTATTTTCACTGATAGGAAAGCTGGAGGAGATGGAGGACTACCCAGCATTTATTAGCTGGTGAAATTAATGAGATTTTGTAAAACAGGGTGCAAGCAAATAACTATGTGGCATAGTTCGTGACAAAATGAAATATGTAATCATGCAGACGATAAAAGCTTAACTCTGAAACATTCGTCTTAATATGAGAAAACCGCTCTTCATGCAATTTATTTCGTTGTTAGTGTAATGGGTTTTTCACGCAGCTATTACTGTCAACTGGCGCTGAAATACATAATTAATATCAAAGTACCGTTTTTAATACTTTCAAATTTTAGAAATAGAGAAAGATCTCTCTCTGAGCAAACAGTACAAAGTATAAGAAAAATTGACGAAGATGCAGACATCGTTGTGAAGTTAAGAAATACGCTTTGTAACCATGTGATTTTGGGTTCAGTTTCACCGCGCAGCAAATTGGGAGAGTGACTTGCACTGTAACCCTGTGCTGATAAATGATTTTTGAGTGAATTCGGCAGATGGAACCTTTCTGGAAACCTGTCGTGTATGCACACACACACAGACACAGACACACACACACACACACACACATACTTGTGTGTGAGTGCGTGCGTTTGTGTTTGTCTCACCAACCACTTGACAACAGGTGTTGGTTTGTTTATGTCATCGTAATTTAGTTCTACAAAATAGCGCCGATAATATATATGTTCTGAAGTTAATTTGTTCGATTAAATCTTTCAACGCGAAAACTCAGTTTGGCAGCATTCCATTGAAGGAAACGAGTAAAAGATAAAACAGAAAGAAATCACAGAGAAACAACAGTAGTATTAGAGAATGACGAAAATCGACGACGATTTCAGTATTATAAGTGGCACCCACGATTTGCTGATCGTGGGTGCCATTAAGCTAATATAAAAAAAACCAAAAATATCCTAACAGAGAGTGATTAATTAAATTTCTTATTTTTGGGAGCGTTCATACTCCTACAGACATGTATTGTTTCAGATCTTTCGGTTTTAAGGAATCTTGTATCTTAAATATCTAAATATATGATGGAACCTCGTTCGATTTGTAACAAATAGGAATCAAATGTTTCAGATCATATCTTAAAACCAGGACGGGCACGCGCTGGATAATGTCGTCCAAGACACATCTAAGGTACGATATAATCAGAGCTTTAATGTTTTTGGCTTTAAGTAAGGGCTAATCTAGGGTTAAACAACAAGGGAACGAGAAACGACAGGAAGATACATACAATGAAAAATGAGAGAAGTAAATATTATTCGTTCCTTCTTCCCTATATATTTTCGTCTCCAAATATAGGTTCTCAGTTTTCTTTTACACTTTTAAGAATATTTGCAAAGGATCGGATACTTGCACTTTAATAAAAAACGTCTCTAGGATGCATACGGGCTTATGTAACCAGAACTGGTTGTGTTTATGTAGCATTTAAACAAAGTGACTTTACATGAATCCTACCCGAAGAAGGCGCGAGTACGTTGTGTAGTGAAACCTCAAGCTTCTGTTGGAACTAGAAAGGAAGAGTTTTGTTCAAGAACGCAATCCACTACCCGGTTCGAAAATCGAGCATACGGCCTAACAATCGTGAATCCAACACTCTAAACAATAGGCTGCTTTAGTTTGTGCAGAGGAGGCGCAATGGCCCAGTAGTTAGGGCAGTAGATTCGCTGTTATCGATTCCCAGACCAGGTGTTATGAGTGTTTATTGATCTAAAACACCTAAAGCTCCACGATTCTCCGGCAGAGAGGTGGCGAACCCTGTTGTAGTCTTTGAACACCCTTTCTTCCTGTTTCTGTTGTACCCGTATTTCAAAGGGCCGGCTTTGTCACATTCTGTGTCACGCTGAATCCCTCCGAGAACTACCTTAAGGGTCCCTTTTCTGTGGCGTGCTCAGCCACTTGCACGTTAACTTCACGAGCAGGTTGTTCTGTTGATAGGTTCAACCGAAAAACTTGTCGTCGTCAACGACGGAGAGCCACGATAGTTTCTGTTCGTTAATTTTCTAAAATATGACAGTTACCCTCGTTTATTATTAAATAAACCTTCGTAAATTCATGTACATTACGGTTTCAGAAAAGTGTTAATAATTTTAGTTTAAACTTACTGATACGAATGCTTAGGAATTAAATACTTTTTACAAACCGGTACATTAAATTTAAAGTTTATTTCTGCCAAATTATAAAATACACATTTTATGTAATGCTCAGAATTACTTGAGCGTAAATATCATTGGATTTATTTTAGCTTTCAATGTGAATGAATTTTTATGGAAATTAAATGTAAATAAATGAATAAATGACACATTTAAAAATAAACTCAGAATTATGTAAAGTATATTTTGCTATACAGATATTGAATGATAAAGCAACATCTATTAAAATCATCTACACTTCCTTTCGTAATCTGCTGAAATATAAATTTCTAAAAGGAACAGTAACTGTGTCGGAGAATTGGATATGTGCGAAATATGTAACATTTATCACAAAAATTCTAACATGAATTTCAAATTTAATATACATGTAATTCTTTCAAGTCTTGTTTCTTTGTTGAGATTGGAGCAAAGTGAAATTTTTCTATCTGAATAATTAGGTTTATAGTGCTCTGTTGTGTCTGGAGAAAGTCATTTTCTTTTTGTGCCTTATGATTTAACACACTCACCGGTAAAATTTCCACTTATTCCTTATTTTTATTTTCCTAAAATTTTCGTTGCGTCTTGCAACCTTTTCAATAGTCTTGACTCTTTTCAAGAGTCTTTCAAGAGTCAAGACTTTTAAAAAGGTTGCAAGACGCAATGAAAATTTTAGGAAAATAAAAATAAGAAATAAGTGGAAATTTTACCGGTGAGTGTGTTACATTATAAGGCACAAAAAGAAAATGACTCTCCCCAGACACAACAGAATATGCTTCAACACACGAACTCATATAAAGAATCTTGCAAACCAAATCCAAAAACAAAATAGTTTTATAGTAGTTTTATCTAGAAAGAAGGGTTATGTTCCTAGCCTTTGCAAGCTGGAAAGATTGATAGTGCTAATGTTTGTCACGGAAGAAAACATGAGCATAGAAGGAAAAGATTACTAAGCATAATGGTTAGATCGAGTAGAGATAGACACAGTATTTTCAACAAGAGGAGGTGAATAAACTAGGAAGGCTTGAGTAATAGTGGCAAAATACCAGCGAAATCCGATGGCGTTAAGGCCATTGTGCTTGCAAAGGAAAGACCAGAGAGAAGAAATAAATCTGTAGCCAAAGCTGGGGTAGCTTAGTGAACTGCTTCATAGCAATTGGGCGAATTGCCGTTTAATAAATGCGGTCAAGAAAGCGTGTGTGTGCGTAAGAGTAGCAATGCCGTACCCGTTGTAAGAACACTTGCCAATTCTTGGTACAACAATTCTAGGTGGGTTTCATTAATGTCAAACCTACGAAGACTTTTCTTAATATCAAACCCCAAACGCCAGAGTTGATCAAGTTACAATTGACTGAAAGTAGTCACTTAAAGCTGATCGCGTCAACAACTCATTGGATCGTAATAGTGTTTTAAATATGTGGAATAGATTAAAGAATGGAAAACTCATGTTGTTACGCTTTTTAAATTGTTTCATGAAGACTTCATAATAGAATTTGTGTATGAATAGGTGTCATGTTTTGAGGCTTAAACAGGAAGACGAACACAGGATATCACAACACACACACACACACACACACACACACACACACACACACACACACAGAGACACACACACACATACACACACGCACACACACAGAAATGTATTTTTATATGTTATTGGACCACACGTGGCAATAAACACAAAAAACTGGTCCTGTGCCAAAATTTGAAATCAGTATTACATTAAAATGTACAATATTTTATTTAGATAATTATTATAATTCGGGTAATTGCTGATTCGAGCAAATATTTTTTCGATTAGTTTTTGTTTAACAACTTTTGATAAATTGTATTTCAACCAATTACTTTTGATCGACTCACTTCTAGGTTTTATTAAATGCTTAATATTTTTGTGAGCCAATATATATTCTGCGCTAGAGACAAAGATCAGTTTTCTTTATGTGGAATTTGTGCGTTCGTCAGTGATGATGAGGCCAGGACTTTCAAGCGGTCTTAACTGCTGCATGTATTATGCTACTGTTAAATCATAACATCATAAAGCTACAACTAGATAACCATGTGAGAAACCTGCAGAATATATGCAATATTTTCTTTACCTTTACCTCATCTCTAGGTCAAAATATAATATCCTTTATCATTCAAAGATGTTACATTCTGTTAAAATATCATTACCTGCATTGGTAGTTTAGGAAATTTTCTTTTCACTGAAGGCACTTTAAATACGGCGAAATCATTCACTATAGGATGCAAATACAAAGGAACGGTATGCTAGGCCTGCTTTGTTTATTAAATGGGTATTTATGGAACTGAACGACTAGAAACCAATGGACTGTGAAATTAAATGCGTCAAGCCTTATGTAGCTATTTTAACATGGTAAATATTATTGAATATACACATCGTACAATACATTACACGTTTATAGAGGGAACTGTTTGGCTCAATGGTATAGGAAATATAAGAGTTAGGTGGTTAGTAAACAGAAAAGAATTTTATAAATATTATTTAGTATATAAAATTTAATTGTAGAAAGTTGCAATGCATTACATTATATCTGCTTATACTTTAGAATGCCTTAATACAGAAAATCGTAGAGTTTATTTCTTGATAACTAAAACTAACAACATAAATGTAGCAAACTTGTATGAAACCGACTATCTTGGAAGTTACTTACACCTTTTATCATTAAATCCTTTACTTGTTTCAGTCACTGGATTGCGACCATGCTGGGGCACCGTCTGGAAAGGTTTCGTCAAACAGCTCGATCCAACTACATATTTTAAACGTTTGGTACTTATTCTATCGGTCTCTTTTGGCCAAACTGCTATTTCACTACGATGCAAATAAACCAAACCACTTGTCAAGAGGTGTTGGGACATAATCACAGACAAGGGGAATCACATACACACAAACACACACACACAAATACACACACACAAATACACACACACGCACACACACATATATATAATCTCTGTCTGTCTTCCTGTATTCATACACACACACACGCATATATATATATAATTCAGGTTCAGATGAATATGGTACTTAAGTTGAGGCACCAGAATTTAGTATCGTATTATCCATACAATTTCAAAATAAGCAACAAGGTTATCCAGAGGTAAGGCAGTACGATCGTTTCGTGCGACTGCATTTAATTGAACAACGCAATCATTTCATTACATCAATTTCAAATGTAGAGCAAAAGGCACATTAGTATAATCTTACCTAAAATCTCCAAGAGGATAATGGGATAGACAAAGAACATGTTTTACCAAAAACATCATAGTTATAACTGAATTTTTTTTCAAGACACTACCAGTCACGAGGTCAGCTTTAATTTATAGACTAGTTTATCAAATACTTTGTATATTTACGGATGAGAGAAGACAGAGGGTAGTATCTGTTTGGGGTAGAGTTGGTGGACTAGACAAACATTCTAAATGCTATAGTCATAAACTTAAGATTTATTTGAAGCAGATTCATGAGTTTTAGTGAGAGAAAACTTAAGACAAGATGTTATAGGGTCGCCCACTAGCAGACCATTGATAATGGGTCAGGGCTAGTCCTATCATGTAGTACTACAGTTAACTACTATAAAACAATATTGTATACAGATAAAGTTTAGGGTTAGTCAAAAGATTATTAAGAAGAATAATTATAAATACTTTTTAGTATGTATCAATTTTTTACTACAATAGAGGGAGGAAAAGAAAATACAGAAATAGTTTAATATTTATACACTTAAATACTAACTTATCAGATATCTGTGAATATTGATTAAATGATATTTACTGATATTAATAAAGGAGTATTGAGGTAAAAGAACACGCTAATTATATATTAAAAATTTTAGCCTGAGCAGATTTTTTAATAATTATAAGTAGTGTTGTATCAGCATAGCTTTTTTAAGCTGAATATGAAA
Organism: Octopus sinensis; assembly: GCF_006345805.1. NCBI lineage: Eukaryota > Metazoa > Mollusca > Cephalopoda > Octopoda > Octopodidae > Octopus > Octopus sinensis. The sequence goes on along the minus strand of NC_042998.1, from coordinate 75,240,792 downwards.
TTTATAGAGATAAAAGACTTAGAATAATTTTATAAATAAATAAATAAAGGCTAATCTTAAAATAAAATAAAATAATCATGGGCAGAACATCATAGAAAAGGGGTAAAATGGTTTAATTACTAATACTATGGTAAAGTATTTTTTAGCTTGTTAACACTTATGGAGAAGATTTCTAGAAAAAAGTTTAATAATTCAAAATATATTACGCTAAAATTATATTTACTTGTTAAGATAATATCTATAAAAGACTGATGTTTGGTATCGGCTAAAGGAATAATTAAGTTATGGAACAATTCTACATTCAACTAATATTTTCGTAAAATTAAGGGTTATATTATAGGTTTAAGATGTTATTATTATTACACCCTACATAATATTTATATTTTCTAATTGGTACTTATTTAGAAAGGTTATATATAAGTCATTGTTGTTATATAATAACAATAATAAAATGATCAGTTAGGGTAGAGCATCCTGGAAAAAGAATAAAATAGATTAATCAAAAATAAAATATTCATAACTTATTAACTTTAATAGCAAGTTTATATAGAAAACGTATCATAATTTATGAGCTATAAAATTAGCGTATTTAGTTTACTATAAACAGCGCTGAAACTCGGTATTAGTTGAAAAGAGAATGTTTGTTAAGAGAACAAGTTAACCATATAGTAATATTAAATAAAGAGGTATAATATAGGTTACAAAAGTTATTTGTGTTAATCTATAAATAATATTACAGTTTATTAGGAGTACTTAATTTGAGGGACCATTTAAAACCAATATAGATATCAAAATTAAGGGGATAGAACATTTTAAGAAAGGAATAAAAAACTTAATTACTAAAACTATTTTGAACAATATGACATTTTTTGTATAAGGTTAAAATATAAGGCTATCATGGAGATTTACCATTTAGGTGACAGAATAAATTTATTGCAAATTAGATAAATCTTAATTTAGGCATTTTAATTTTAAAATTTTGACGATACCTATATTGTTTTTATAAAGCTAAGTATGGCTTTATAGGGTTACAACAATTTAGGTTTATATAAAGGTAATTATAGAGTATTGAAATGATTAGGTAGCGTAGAAACACCATGGAAAAGGATGTGAAAATAGCTTAATCACTAAAATCATGATGAAGTACATATACAACTTAGTAACTTCGATAGAGAAGATTTATGGAAAATATGCAATAATTTTAGAAATAAAAAATTGTTTATTTACTCAATTAGCTTCTATCTCTCTATCTATCTATCTATCTATCTATCTATCTATCTATCTATCTATCTATCTATCTATCTATCTATCTATCTATCTATCTATCTATCTATCTATGTATCTATCTATCTATCTATCTATCTATCTATCTATCTATCTACATATTTCGTGTTTGGATTTGGTTTGCAAGATTCTTTATATGAGTTCGTGTGTTGAAGCATATTCTGTTGTGTCTGGGGAGAGTCATTCTCTTTTTGTGCCTTATTATTTAACACATTCACCGGTAAAATTTCCACTTATTTCTTATTTTTAATTTCTAAATATTTTCGTTGCGTCTTGCAACATTTTCAATAGTCTTGACTCTTGACTATTGAAAAGGCTGAAAGACGCAACGAAAATTTTAGACACAACAGTATATATATATATATATATATGTATATATATATATATATATATATACACATATATATGAGGTGCTTTTATGAACGCGTGTGAGTGTTTTATGTGGTTCACGTGTATGTACGGCTTTAATTTTTTTATTGTTCCCTTATAATGATTATTCTATGTTACTTTTATCCACTAATTTTGCAGAGTTCTGTTGCCCTTCACTTTGTAGCAATGGTTGCAGGAGTGATATTTCCCTAGAGAATTTCTAGATATTTACTTTATATCAAACTCCACCCGTTACACACGTGGAAAATATTCTCTAGATCCACCCTTTCCACAATACAAGATTCACCATATTCACCATATCAAGTAAGAAATTCCCCATCTTCACCCTGAGGGAGAATGCATCATTGTGATACCACCCATGCATTTGACCATGAAGATGCTTTACTCATTCATGCATTTTTCTGAGAATAAGCTCAATATTTGAAATGTTTACACTACTATCATCAGTCTCTTTCTTCAACCCGACATCCATCTAAAAATTTTGAAGTGACATCAAGACATTATTCTAGAATACAGTTACTTGCCGTATGTCTCGAACCTATACAGATGATTCCTCCCGAATCATCCCTAGCGCCGAGTACTTACGAAACGAATTAATTTGTATCTAGTACAAGTATAGCAAAATGGAAGAATGTATTATCCGTATCATATAGTTCCAAAAGTTACTGGAAGTCAACAGATATTGATCATTATCTACCAGTCATCTTCAAAGTCTCAAGTCTAAGAAACAGAACTTTTCTAACACGTATTTCTTGAAGTTACCAATCATCAGCACCACAACCGCTACTATTCCCAAGACTATCCATAGGGGGGAGATAAAATGTTGCTGTTCTGTATGCACATGTACTTAGGCTGCATAATGTTAGTTCGACTGAGCAATGAATTTAAGGATTACGCATAAACAGACAATGTTACGAATTCAGAGCTACCTTAATTAAAGAAACGGAAAGAATGAACCTCAACTATATCACATATATAAAATATGGAATATCTACAAGTTAATTCTCAGTTCAGTATATGTATACAGTTATCAGATGTACATTATAATTAATGTGAGTGAGATACATTTCATCGGAATTTTCAAAAAAAAAAACTTTATTAAAAATGCGAAATAGTTTTATTTATAACCTTGAATTGTAGAATTTTGAAGAATACACGTAAAACTTCAAATTTGTTACACTATATAAATTAAATATAGATGAGCTTGTGGAAAATCTTCTACTTTACGATATTTTTTGTTCAAGAACTGTACCTTTATAGCAGGTTGCGTGACTTATATCCTGTTACCAATGTAAAAGTCACGTGGTATTAGAAAGCTGCCTGGAAACAATGAAAGATATATATACGTACCCTCATCCCATCCATTTCACATACAAACGCACACACATAAACGCTCATATATATTTATAACTAGTATGTCATGCTTAGCACTGTTACCTCTTAGAGAGGTAAAACAGTAGGTGAAATGTAAAGCATAAATTTTATTGACATTATTAGAGAGTATATTTCCACCGAGGTCGATAAAGTAAGTACCAGTTAAACACAGGGTCACTTACCACTCTCTCAAAATTGCTGGCCTTGTACCAAAAATCGAAATTATTATTAAAGAGTTTATTGATTGGCATCGGTCTATTTTGCTTCTGTTCGTAACAGTCGAAATTAAATAGAATCGAGAAGCAGCCAATGATTTTTAGTATTCAGAGATAGTAAGTGTTAATTAGGTTTTTGTCTTAGGGCGAATACTTTAATTATTTTCGTCCTTTTGTTTCTTAGATTTTTCGCACTAGAACATTTTCAGGCGATTAGATATGTTATTTATTATGGAAGTGTTTGTGTATGAGTATTTTCGTTAATGAATTATCTGGTTAGTAAACTGAATCCAGATTCAAGATGCTTAACTTTGTTAGCAAATATGGAAATATTTTCGTTGCTATTGGCAGCAACTCAGTAAAATATATAGCTTTTTATGACGTGTGCTATGGTCGAAACCATTAACATTTGAATGAGAGATGGGCTAACAGCAAGATCATCATATATATATATGTGTGTGTGTGTGTGTGTGTGTGTGAAGGCGCGTGGCTTAGTGGTTAGGGCATTTGACTCACGACTATGAGGTCGTGAGTTCGATTCCTGGCGACGCGTTGTGTCCTTGAGCAAGAAACTTTATTCCACGTTGCTCCAGTCCACTCAGCTGGCAAAAATGAGTTGTACTTGTATTTTAAAAGCCAGCCTCATCACACTCCGTTTCACGCTGAGAACTATGTTAGGGGGTAACGTGTACCCCTAGTGGTTTGTTCAGCCACTTGCACGTTAATTTCACGAGCAAGCTGTTCCGTTGATCGTATCAGCTGGGACCCTCGTCGTCGTAACCGACGGAGTGCTCCTTTAGATATATATATATATATATATATATATATATATATATATATATATATATTATATATATATATATAGAGAGAGAGAGAGAGAGAGAGAGAGAGAGAGATAAGAAAGTTTGTTTGGAACATACTGACACAGAGAAATTAACAAGGAAAAGGGAAAAAAATTTTTAAGCGATTATCTCCCTTACACCGGAAGAAATCACTCACTACCTCCCCTTATTTAGAAATCTCCTGGAAATAAAAACAACGATAACTCCATGCAATATAAACATAACGTCACAAGAAATTTGAAAAGCTACACGCGAAACCGGTAATTTCTTTAAAAATTTTAAAATTATGTCATTTTAAGGAAAGGAAAAAAAATTTTTCCAATATTCTCCAGACATTTTGACACAAATATATATATTTTTTAACATTTAAGCCTTCTGTCGTTTTTTCACACTTTACTATTTTCTTATATATATATATATATATATATATATAATGCGAAAACTAATTTGTCTGTCAGTGTGTCACACTGTGATCCCCTCTCTCCTTATTCAATGACATTCCTATTTTTGCTCATCTTCGGGTGAGAGTAATAGTAGGCATAGGTGAGGGCGGTGACGAAGACAGAGAGAGAAAGAAAGAAAAAGACAGGAAGAGACAGAAAGACAAAGAAATTTAGGGAGAGTTGATGTGTTTTATTAAAAGTAGTAGTGTTGATGGTGGCAATGGGAGTAATAATAATAATAAGAGAGAGAGAGAAAGAGTGGGTATGTGAGAGGAAGAGGGACTGAACATTGAACTAACAAGCTGAAGTAACATACTGAGCAAATACACACATTTAGCCTTTTTGTGATGGCAATAGGATGGTAATAATAGTATGAGCTGTATTTAGATAGAGGCAGAAGTGGCGGTGATAGTGGTGGTGGTCGTAGCCGAGGCGGTGAGGGATGATTCCAGAGAAAGTGATGTGAAAGATAGTGGTGATGGATGGAAAGGCGACGAAGTCAAAGGTATTGTTGGCAATGACGTCAGAAGTCTGAATGGTGTTTGTATGGCAGAAGTGGTGGCGATGATGGTTGTTCTATTTTCTATCATGCAACTTTGCAATAACTTCAAAGTCGACAAATTACATCATTGTTTTGACGAAAATTGTTCATTGCTTGAAAAATATTGTTGAAGTTTAATAAAATTTGATATGTAATCAATGCATGAAGTGTAGTTGTTGCGTCCAAGGCCTAATGAAGAGCCCTCCACATGACCTAGGTTAAATGCCGCCCTATCTGGCGGCTTTTAAGCTAGTATATATATGTATGTATGTATGTATGTATGTATGTATGTATGTATGTATGTATGTATGTATGTATGTATGTATGTATGTATGAATGTATGTTTGTATGTATGCATGTATGCATGTATGTATATATATATATATATATATATAAAAGGCGGCGAGCTGGCAGAAACGTTAGCACGCCGGGCGAAATGCTTTGTGGTATTTCGTCTGTCGCTACGTTCTGAGTTCAAATTCCGCCGAGGTCGACTTTGCCTTTCATCCTTCCGGGGTCGATAAATAAAGTACCAGTTTCTCACTGGGGTCGATGTAATCGGCTTAATCCGTTTGTCTGTCCTTGTTTGTCCCCTCCATGTTTAGCCCCTTGTGGGTAATAGAGAAATATATATATATATATATATATATATATATATATATATATGTGTGTCTGTATAACTATTTCAATTTTTTGAAACACACACACACACACACACACACACATATATATATATATATATATATATATATATATATATTGCATGTGGTCGTGGAGAATGGTATGTAGGGAAACGGGACTTTAAAAATGATTCAAAGGATAATAGATTACGAAATTGAAGTATTGAAGTATGTGTTGTAGTGATGTCAACTGCTCTTCAGACTACTCTTCACCTCACGAGGTTCAAACGTTCAAATGTTGTAGAAAAAGATGGTGATCATTAGGACGTTATTTTGTGGATGTGGTTGTGACCTCACATATCTATCTAAGTGTCTGTGGAATGCGGTGGGTTTAGGGAGCTGTGACTATTTTACAAATAAAAACCCCAAAATGTATATATACATACATATATATATATATATATAGTTAATCCAAACATGAAAGCACAAAAAACACAACACGAGGACGTGGAACAAATGTAGTATTATTGGACGCTCAGAAAAGAAGGAAAGAAGGAGGGTTTAACGTTTCGAGCGGAGCTCTTCGTCGGAAACATAGGAGAAGGAAAGATCCAGAGAAGGGAAGACGGAGGAAAAAAATCGCCAACGGTACACACGAGGTCACATTTTGAATGACCTGAAGGAAATGAGTGAAGAAAAGTGTAGGTGTAAGTGGTGGCGACACAAGTGGAAAAGTGGAAGTAGAAGAAGAAAGGTAAAAGAGGACGAGGAAAAAGTGGAAGAGTCATGGACAAATTTTTTTGATTTCCAATCACGATTACAGTGGCGTTATATATATATATATTAACGAATTTATTATTTGTATCCAGTGATAGAAGGTTAGAATCACACAGCTAATTGCCATATATTACTTTCATCGGATCAACACTATATGCCCCTCTGTACACTGATGGAGGCCGAAAAGAGAGATATTACAATAATATCAAGGGCGTAATGTTGAAAGGATTTGAAGATTACACATTTGTTTATGTAGGTACTAGCTACGGCAGCTTTGCTGGTGTCATTTTGTGTGAATGTTAAGTATGCATATATGTGCATGTGAGTGAATATATGTGTGTGTATGTAAATATGTATATATTTATGTATTTATATATGTACGCGTGTATGTGCGTGTATATATGTGTGTGCACCTGTACGTATATATAATATCAGGTAGGATAGTATAGGAGACAATTATGAGCCTAGAGTTTTGTACTGAAGCTTTTGTTAAACTAGTATCTATAAAAGGGTCAGCAAAATGGGTGTCTATGTTTGCAACATATTTTGAACCATAATTAATTACCATACATTATTTTAAGTACAAAGCGGTTAGACTGAAGACGTTTTACTTTTTGCCTAGAATGTATTCTAATGGAGGCAAAATTTTATATGAAAAGAATCAAAATAGTATTGAATAAATGAGTAATCTGCCTTTATTCAGAACTCTATCTAATATAATAGCAGCTACTGTGTAAAATTCAGCATTTCCTTTTGTGTAAAAGAAACGGATTTTTATTGCGTTACTAGACCTGAACAGGCATTTATATTATCATTCTTTAACGTTACACATGGTATTCATTCATTCCAATAAGCGTATTCCTTGGAAAGCGTCCCTTGTTTTACAATTTTTCTGTACTCATTTGTTCCTTGAATATCATAAATGTTTCTAATTGGCACCAAAGTACTACGAGTGATAAACGAACTCTTTTTCTTATATTCTTTTTTATATTGCAACCCAATCTCTGATAAAATGCTGCACTTTCATAGTATTTAACAATAACTCTGGATGAATTTTATATTGCTTTCTACTATAACGCAACACTTGATATCAGTAACTCATATCTAATTTACTATTCACTTATTGGAAGTAAATGTTCATATGATGCTTGTTTCAAATAGTAATGGTATATTTATATTATATATCGTACCGCTGAAGTGTATTATCATCGTATACAAGTAGAATAACAAGTAAGAAAGGAAGGAAGAGAGTTTCTTACAATACAAGGAGGAAGGTTTAAAAAAACATTATATATTTCATGCGCAAATGTCCATCTTCAGAAGAATATAGTTAATAAACTTGAGTTTACAAAAATACTACCATTAAGATAGCCGAGAGAGTAATTACATCTCTCCTACCGCACACATTATTCATGCTGAATGTGATAACAGTAATAGTTCTTCCAAAGATTTTGTTTGTGGCTGTAGAGATCACAGTGGAGACGGTGGTGAATGGCTGACTACAGATTGTCAGAAGTAGTGTATTCACTCGTCCAGCTATCCAAATGGCAGGATCTGCGTTCACTCACATTTCTTAACTGCATTCTTTTGAAGATGGATTTTTGCGCTAGAATATATAATTTGTTTTTAAATATTTTCCTCCTTGCGTCGTAAGAAGCTCTCTACTTTCCTTTTGTTTGTTAGTCTATTTCCGTATCCCAGTACTTCAAGTCAACGGTAATGTCTTCAAATATCTTTCAGGCTATATATGTTCTGAACACTTCTGAAGTGTCTGTGAAGAAAACGTAATCCTTCTAAGGAGGTTTAATCACATTTATGGCCTTTTATTTCTTAATGAATTCATTCTGAAGCGTTAGTTTAAGATGCACTGATTAAGATTCTTTATTTGATTTCACTGCTCCGTTTTATCAGAATTTTATATATTTAAGCCAAATACGTTAAAACCTCATTAAGATACCGTCTTATCACACATATTAACGCTTATCTCTTCACTAATTATATTAATGAATTTTATTAGAAATTAATGTTACGTTACTAATTTTATAAGATTCTTTTTTGCTATTTAAAACAAAATGCCTTTGTTTATAAGATTTCCAAAACGCCATTACATTACGCGGCAGTCAAATGTTTGTTATCTCTCTGTTAAAACAAATAAATGAATAAATACGTAGCTAAGTCTTCAAAACAAATTATTACAATAACATAAGGAATATATTGCTTCTTCCCTTTGAATGTCATGGAATTGTGCTGAAGAAAATATCTAAATTATTGGCTATTTTATAATTAAGTCGTTATAATCGACTGTTTCCCTCCCCGCCCGCTTATTTTTAGTCTTGTGCGAATATGAGAAATAATTATTAGTACCCATATTTTTATTATATTTTTCAACAATCAGAGAAAATGCTAAGACACTTATTTCTAAAAATAGTTGTACGTCGTTCATATATTTTTTAAAGAGTGGAATTTACTTCCTTAGCAAAGCCTGTAAAACATTAAGTAAACTATAAGATCTTCCAAAGGTTTATAATCTTCTTGAAATTCTTTCACTGACAATATAATTTAAACATTACTAACACTATCGCCCAGCGTTGCTCGGGTTTGTTTCGACCCTTTAGAATTGGAAATTTTGGAAAGTAAAAGTTTTGCATTATGTAGCTTGTTATTCTCTTTAAGAGAACATTTTTTTGGTTGAAATACATCAAAAGATGGCGATACAGCAGTCAAAATATCGTAAAAATAGGGATTTTCATAGAAAAAAAGCACCATTTTTATGTAAATAATTTGTGGTGTTAACACGGTCCGATTTGAATGTTTTCTTCTACGGAAAAAAAGAGCAAGCCTTCTTCTATCATACTCAATTTTGGTCAACTTGCGTCAGGTTCTCGGAGGAGATAGTGTTAGTTGAAGGCTACCAAACCTGCCATACACAGACAAATTCAGTTTTATATATAGAGAGATATAGTGTGTATATATATATATATATATATATATATAGTTATCCGTAGAGGGTGAAATTATTAATTTGGAATAATTATCAATTACACCAAGTAGTCTTCGGCATGTAACAGCCTCATTTGAGGAAAATTTAAGTAATACTAAGCATAAGGGTTCAGCAACGAATTGCCTTACCACATACCGAATTAGAAATAGCAGTCAAAGGGTTATAGCTATTTAAATTCGTATGTGTAGGCAATTCGTTGCTGAACCTTATTGCTTAGTATATATATATATATATATATATATATATATATGCGGTCAACACCCATTGCATGCATATGTTTTGTACTCATACATGCTAGTGTGTGTGTGGTGTGTTTGTGTATGACTGAAGCCATTCACACATACATACATAATAACATCTGTCTGTCTATTATTGTCTGTTAATCACGCACTAAAAAGTATTTTTAAAAAGCTGTTATCTCCCTCTCTCTCTCCCTCTCCCTCCCTCTCTTTACACCATGTTTTGTAAACAATAATGGCGTCCCTACAGTAGATTTCTCCGCCTTGAAAATTGAAGTTATGGCTCAAAATTATTTACCACTATTCGCGAATGCCTCGGGGGGAAATAATTTGACGAAAATACAGCTAGGGGTTGACGAATGTCCTCCTAAAATGTGAGCGACATGCGCGCTAATTTGTGGATGTGCATAAACTACAATCATGTACGCACACACACACACACACACACACACACATCCTGCCTTATATATATATACAGATATCTGCAACAAAATTATAGTAAGCATCTCTAAAAATTCTTATATTTGTTTCTTCATCAGAAGTATTTACTATTTAACAGGATATTTATCAATATTAATCGTCACCGTATCACAGATTAGACAAATTCGTAGAATTATCACTTAAGAACCAACAACACTATCTTTACTTACCTATGAAAAAGAGTATAGCTCATTCTAAACTTTTGTACTCAATCCTAAAGAAGACTTGGTTTAATTATTTATTGATCGAGATTATTAAACTATATTTAATGAAACCATATTTAAGAAAATACACAAAAATTACAATTTTCTGACATTGATTTTGCTGCAAATCTGAGGTTCTATATTTTCTATAAGAATTCCTATATCACCAAATAGAATGATGTCATACTTTTTTCAGTAAGGAAGCAAGTATATATAAATTACAATTGTGCAATGATGTAAATTGCCATGTTAATTGACCTTCAAGTCTTCATTCATTGACGACTGGCGTATCACATCTACTATTTTAGCAACGTTTTTCTTGATCTGGACTCGACAGCTCAGTTCCAGGTACCTCCTTTACAGTGGTGATGGCACATGGCTCAGTGATTAGAGTGTCGGGCTCACAATCATGAGGTAGTGAGTCCAGTTTCTCGACTGGGCTGTGTGCTGTGTTCTTGAACAAGACTCTTTATTTCAGGTTGCTCTAATTCACTCAGCTCTAGAAATGAGTTGCGACATTACTGGTGCCAAGCTGTACCGGCCTTTGCCTGTTCATTTGATAACATCGGTGGCGTGAAGAGGGGAGGCTGGTAGGCATGGGTGACTGCTTGTCACAACTTGCTCGGATTTGTGCCTCGCAGGGGACTCTGTAGGTGTAATCCTATGCCCATCCATGACCGGAGGGTTTTTTAAAACTTTTTACTTCACATATAATTTCCTTTTAATTAAGTTAATAATTCTAAAGTTTATTGACTATGTCTCAGATACGTCATATTCATCATAACACTAATCATATCACTACCATCATTTTACATTTGATTGTCTAAATGAAAGCTGTCTATCCTGAATGAGCACTGACACTGTTGTTAGTTTCTATGAAGAATAAATCAATCCAAAATGGAAACAGAGTTGCAGATTAAGTTTAAATATTTTGGAAAATGGTGTGAAATAGAAATAATCAATAGGTATCTGTTTGGGTATTCCGTATAGATAAGTGCGATATATTTGCCTAACGTCAGCTAATATATGTATTTAAGAAATTAGATTCATAGTGTCAGCACTAAACACTTAGCTCATAACTATCGTTACAATAGTGGTATAGGCAATGGTTCACTTGCATTGCACATTCAGAAGTGCTAATACAGTACTATGTCCAACCTTCAGAAATTCTGATTCCGAAATATCTTAAACATACGAAACGACACACACATACAAACACAGAAAACTGAGAATTCCCGCAAACGCACTTGAAATGCTCTGACAATTTATATAGAGACTTGTACATCGTAACTTTATATCACTTTTCGAATTTAATTTATTTTTATTGTTCGCTGATCTATCTCTGTTCATCTTCATTAGGGAGAATTTCTTGAACTTCTTAATTAAGTTACTATCGTTTATCTCTTATCTGATCTAAAGTAGCTTCTTGGCGTTAACTCAGTTTTATATAGACACATCAATAATTCAATTTTCTCTTTAAACCTCCGATTGAATGATATTCATATTATTGTTGTTTATCTATTTATGCATCTGTCTGTCTGTCATTTATCTACCTCTGGACACTCACACTAATATAAAATTACATGCGCATACATATGTGTTTATATACGTATATGCACACACACATGCACACATACATGCACACATGCAGACTCACATATACACACAAACACACACATATACATATAAATATATACATGCATACATACATATATGTATACATATATATATATTTTCATATATATTAATATTTCACTTAGGTATAGCGACACTATATATATATATATTATATATGTATGTGAGTATGTATGTATGTATATATGTATATATGCATATATATATATATATATATATATATATATATATATATATATATATATATTATATATATATATTATATATATATATATGAAATTTTCTTTTAAATGAATATTAGAAGCACGCATGTGTAATAATGTTATTTAAATATTTCTCTTAACGTTTCTAGATGTTGATTTTCCCATCGGCTGGATGAAGTTAATATAGTACAGGCACATACACACAGACTCAAGCATATATATATATATATATACGAAATAAGAAAATGATGTAACACTAGCAGAATGTGTGAACTGTGTGTAGTTGGTGTTGCGAAGAAACTCGCAACAAGCTACAAGTATAGTTTATCGCACAATCTTACGGCCACGATTAGATTTCTGTTCAAAAATTCAATCTAATAAAATATGCATCAATTTGACATGATTACCGTAATTCAACGAGAGATATCATGAAAACAAGCAGGCATTTAGCGACACATAATTTGTTTTACACTATAGTAGTGCTGACATAATTGGGGTGTGTGACAGAGAACGAGATAGAAGCCAGGAAAGAACCTATGCACGGTTGTTCAACCTGCTAGAGATAACAGCTAAATTTATATAATACACTTTTCTTTTCAGTTAACGGTGTGAGTTAGATTTGAACTTACTATACATTTACCAGCACATCCCTCCTCATACATTTATGTGATATATAATTACTTTAAACAAGAGATAAAGACGACCATTCACAGAAGGACAGTCTCAATACATTGGGATGTAGAGTCAACCTTTTCATTGCAATGTGTGTTTGAAGTTATATTTGGTAATTTAATTAGAGAAGAACTCTAATCTAGCAAAATCCAAATGCGCATGGCTCGATACACTTTCTTATAATATTGTTGTGTGAATCGGCCCACAGCTTCAATGACTACATCCATGGTAACTGCTTAGCATGGATTAAATTGCTTTCTGGCTTCTTTGCATATATATTGGCCTCTTCTCAGGACATAGGACTTGTATCGAATATTCTCATACACCGCAGTTAATGATTTGAACCTGTTGGATGAATTTAGATGTCCTTATAGTTCTAGAAAATTTAGAATGTATGTATGTCACAAGTGAATATTTGCAACATATGGGAAGTTGTGCCTCTGAGTTGGAAGATTGAAAAGGCATGTCAAAATTGTTCATACTGTGGCACATGTTTCTTCTGCCAGCCAGCACAGCTGTGCATTATGTAATAGAATATATGTATGTAAGTATGAATGCATGTATGTATGTATGTATGTATGTATGTATGTATGTATGTATGTATGTATGTATGTATGTATGTATAATGCAATGTTTATAATATATATATGTATATATGTATATGTATGTATATATGTATACATGTATGTATATGTGTGTGTGTGCCTTCGTATGTATTTATGTATGTGTACGAGTGTATATCTATATATATGAATGTATCAAGATTTGCTTCGACATAGTGACCATTAACAACTACTGTTAGAAGTCAATATACATATTCCTAAGAATTGAGATTTAGACAAGCACAGAACGTAATAGGAAATTAAAAGTATAACAGGATAACAGGAAATTCGTAATCAACTTCATTGTCATACAGTTCTTTCAGCTGCAAGATGCTTTGAAATCACAGTTGAGTACTTATGCTTTCCCTTATAGACTCTCAGGAGCCTTTAAAATGAAGTCTTCCTTGTAGCGACTGCGAGGAAGGTTATGCACAAGCACTCAGCTTTGAGAATAATGCATCCAATAACAGAAACAACTGTAAGGCAATGAAGTGTATTAGGTAATTCCTAAATGTATTAATATACGCATCCAAGCGCTCAAACGCTCACACACACATACACACACACAAACACACGCACACATATATGATATAAGCAGTAGTAGGAAAGTGTTCACTGACTAGTTCTGTAGCGCTCCAACAGATAGTATCATACTGTTGCATGCACAATGAGAGCTTGCAGTGACCTTCATGGAACAATGTGGCGAGTGACATTACTGTGTTTACTTCGCAAGTTGTGAAATTTTTGCTTTTGTGATCACGTGCATTCAGTAGTCTGCGTTTTTGCCATAGACAGGAACAAAGAGCCGACGTGAATATTTGCGTTAAAATCAGGAAATCTACTACAGAGACATAGAGCATGCTTCTGCCAGCTTACGGTGACGAGGCAATGGGTCGTACACAATGTTTCGAGTGCTATGGGTACTTCAAAAGCGGGAGAACGTCCCTGGAAGACGATGAGCGATCTCGAAGACCTGCGACGAGCGTCATTCCCAGGAATGCGGTAATGTGCATCGAGAATTCGCCCCCCACCCCCGAACCAGACCGTCAATCGAAAGTTCTACTGAGACGTTTCAAAGCACTTGAGGCGAGACATTCGGCAAGAGTGACCAGATCTGTAGAACGCGAATAATTGGATTTTCCAAGACGACAATGCAACCTCTTACCGAGCACTCCTCACGTGTGAGTTTCAAAACAAATACAACATGGTATCTCTTCTGTACCCGCCCTATTCCTCAGATTTATCACTGCGAACTTCAGTATCTTCTCCAAGATGAAAATGCAGCTTATAGACCACCGTTTTAACACTGTTGTCGAGATCCAGAGCGGATCACAGTAAGACTCGCTTGCAGAAAAGACTTGCAGGCTGGATTCCAAAAATGGAAGAAACACTGAGGTCAGTGTATTGCTGTGCAAGGTGACTATTTTGAGGGAAATGATGTTAAAACTTAGGTAAATAAGCTATTTTTTAAAAACATTACTAGCTTCGTGAACCTTTTCGTAACACCTCGTATAATTTATAAGCATGTTAGTACACATTATTCTTGGTGGGGATACAGATTGTGAACTATAAAAGATGTGTTGAAAAGGCTAAATAACCATTGGAAAAAGTGTCAACTTTTCTCGCATCAAGAAACGTAAATGCTGTCTTGAAAATGTGGCACAAAATCGGCAATTTCGGGGGAGGGAGTAAGTCGATAACACCGGCCCCAGTGCTCAACCGGTACTTGCTTTATCGAATCCGAAAGTATGAAAATCAAAGTCGACCTCGGTGGAATTTGAACTCAGGATGTAATGACGGACGAAATACATCTAAGCATTTTGTCAGGCATGCTAACGATTCTCTCAGCTTACCACCTTGAAGAAACATAGGTATTAATTTCAAATTTTGGGACACGACATCTATTTCGAGGGAGCTGTGTGAGTCAATTACATCGCCCCAGTGCTCAACTGGTACTTATTTCATCGACCTTAAAAGGATGAAACGCTAAGTCGACCTCGGCGAATTTGAAATTCAGAACGTAAAGACGAACGAAATGCCGCTAAGCACTTTATCCGGCGTTCTAACGATTTACTAGATCACCACCTTAAGAAACATAAATGTTGAGAGCAGAAATTATTATACTTTTTTCGTTTCTACTACAAGGAACCGAAACAGCCATCACGAAGTGTGTTCTCAGCTACATTACAGTCTTTCTGGGTTAGAGATCTATAGAAGACTTTTAAGCAGATCTTTAACTTTATAGACACTATAAAAGGGAGAAAACTAAAATATTTGGGCCAATAACTTTTTTTTTAATGCTGTAAATAGAAAGTAAGATGAATGGAAAAACCAAACCTTATGAAGATGAATATTATTACTTGTTAGACTTACTTAAAATATACTCTTACTATCAAGGTACAGCCTGGATAGGAATTTTAATCTTCATTCGGTGGTGAGGTTCTAGTTATGGAGTTCTAGAGTTGTGAGAAACTTGGAGTTACCCCTTCGTTGACATTACTTTTAGGTCCGTTCTTATCCATAACGGTAGTACCACTCAGGGGACCATCTATATAGAATTTCGTGAAGTTAAATTCACCTCCGAAGCTGCTGTGAAAGCAATAAATCTAGAAAGAAAACTCCAAAATTGATAGTTATTTTCCAGCATGCCTTAAACCAGCACGGAAGAGCATGACTGATGAAACGAACATGGGCTATGACCGGTAACGTAAATTCATACTATGAAAGCAGCTATCTCGTGTTAGTGCACATTCTGCCACAGATGGAGATTGAAGGAAATGGTGGACTATCAAAACAACATAAGCAAGAATCCGAAATCATGATCTATAATATCCAGGCTGCTGGTAATGAACCTTACGCATGCGCATATAACACCCTCTGTCGATGCATATACACAAACGTACACACAATCATATCTATATTTATATGTCGGTGCTTGTATGAATATTATTATGTATACATGCATACACATATATCTGCGCACTCACACACATCCCATACATTCGCAAACGCGCGTACACAAACCCACTCTTACATCTACAAAACGTTAACTCACCGCTATATATATAGATATATAGATTTATATTTGCACTACTTGTACATGTGCTTATTTTACATCCCATACAAATTAGAATCAAACACTAAGAAGATCGGGCGCAATTACTAGATTGTTCCATACGAAAGCAATTGAAGATATATCTGTGCATTAAATAATTTCTTTGTTGATAAAAGTGGATGATTTCCTATACAACTTGAAAATGTGCATATTGCTATTGAGCTGTTATATATTCCCCTTACAATAGATCGCATGAATTGACTGTAATCAATGACAATTTCCTTCATATAAGTGAAGTTTCATTTTCAAAACTTAACATTAGCGGCAATGTTTCAAGAATTAATTATAGGAATAGATATTATACTTTATTCCTACACAGAGGATTTTCCTTCCATTTTACAAATGCCTTCACTTCAATATTAATATTAATACGAATATAAACATCAATATCAATATCAATATCTATCTATCTATTTATCTCTCTAACTATAAATCATTCCATTTATTTGTCTATCTATATATCAACATATCTCTGTCTGTATATCTATGATATATGTGTATGTGTATCTCATATATATATATATATATATATATATATATATATATATATATATATATATTATATATATATATACATACATACATATATACATATATATATATACATATATATATATATATATATATGTATATGTATGTATATATGTATGAACACACACTCCTACACACACATAAGCATAATATATATATATATATATATATATATATATATATGTATATATATATTGATAGGAATGGTAAGACAACAAAAGAATGAAAGAGACCTCGATATTATGTGAATAGCGGTATTTATCTGTAAAATTAATGTGACAAATATTCAGTACCCATGATAAAACTTCGAGTTTCGGATGTCGGGGTGGAGACCCACGCCGCCATCTCTTCAGTTATCTGGGCATCGAAAAATATATACAAACACACACACACACACAGACATACACACACATATATGAATACATACAAATGCGCACAAATATCTATATATAGATATATGCATTTGTGTACTTATTTATATGACGCATGTTTAGAAATGTTTAACAGGGACATCGACTGGACAGGAGGCATGAACATCAATGGCACGAGCACCTAACACACCACCAATTCGCAGATGACATTGTACTCATCATTGAAACCAGAGACCATTTGCCCAGCTGCAGATCATGATTACAGAGCAGTAGGCCTTAAAATGAACCGCATGAAAACAGTACATGCAGTCCTAAGTTGTAGCACAGGGCCGAATAGAGGTGGAAAGTGATAAAATCAAGGAAGTGACAGAGCTCATCTACTTACAGCACATAGTGAATTGAATATATGCTGAGATATGGATGCTCAAACCTCAAACAGAATAAGAGTAGGGGTGGGGGAAGGCGTTTACTGCAACAAAGGAAGCACTCAAAATAATGATAGACATTACTATACGTGCCAGACTCTTGAATTAAACCAACGTACCTGCGCTCTCATATACATACGCATGTAAGACGTGGCCACTATTAAGTAGATAGTAAATCGAATTGCTACGACGCAGAGGGCCATGGAAAGATCCATGCTTGTAATATTATTACGAGTGCATGTTCGAAATGAGATGATTCGATTAAGGAGCGAAGTAAACAATGTGATCACAGAATAACGAAAGCACATGTTCCGTAGAGCCGGACATGTCTATAGGCTCACAGACAATAGATAGACCTGTGCAGTTGCCGAGTGTTCTCCAAGAGATCGGAAAACGCCACTTGAAGGGCGTCCATGACGATGGGAAGAAGATTCAGTTAAAAGACTTGGGTCAAGATGGAATAGGATGGTGCAACCAAAGCAAAATAGAAAACGCATTGTGGTCAGTGGGGTACAATAACACCTGATGGTCCGGTCGATACTATGATATGCATATAATGATATGCATATGTATATATATTCATATATGTACGAATATATACATATGCATGCAGAAACACATGAAAATTCCACAATTTCTCTAAGTTAAACGTTTATGTGCAATATGTTCAGTATTCTCAATATATTTCGTATAGCTAATATACTCCTCTACAAATCTATACTTAGCAAATAATACGTATGCATATTCAAAGACAGGTAATTTTCATTTGCTTTGTTTTATGAAGCTACCGTTTCCTGATATTGATTTTGGTCTAATATTAAAGCATTCATACACAACATTCGTAACGTGCCTACGAAAGCGCTCGCACACACATATGAATGGTTCTTCGTCGGTTAATTGAATTAACGTGATTGTGATTGAACATTCCACGAATGTCTGTATCTATCTATAATTTTCATTCAGAATCTGGAACACTTCATGTTAAACATGTACCATTGAAATACATGTATAAGCACATTTAAAAACTTCTATGGAGTTCATTCTACCCACGTTTACTAACCAGTTATGTGTCGTGTCGACCGGAAGCTCTCGAAAATTTATGCAAATATATGTATTTTTATGGAAAATACTGGAAAGAAAATCTTATACATATATTATTTGATAAACTAATATATGTCATTATACGTCACTATTAGTTTGATGTGCTGAGAGCATGACAAACATTGTTCTTAATACGTTTGATGTTCATGTACAATCATCGGACACTGCCCACATGGCATAACGAACTACAAATGGGTCGATTACATGACCGAAAACCAACAAAAGGCGAAAAAGAAGTAGATCGAAATGGCATAAATTCAGAAATCTGAAAACAGCAAGAGGTGGGAATTAGCGTAATTTGCCCTTAGACCGTAATATATAACAATGAAAACAAAGTGGCTTAGAGTCTGTGCAACCGTTATTCAATCGTTATTGAATTCGTCAACAGGAGCTTAGCCATATGCTAACAACAGCTGAAAATTTCGGATCTAGAGCTCAGGAGTGACTTAGAAATTTTCGATCTGAAAAAGACCTCGGTTCTTTCAGATACGCTAAGCTTAAATTTTTTTGTCCGTTAACATATGTTTTTGCTTTTTCGACTATTTTCCACTTTATCGTATGTGGTCACTTAGGCACTGCTTGTGAGAAACAGAGCACCATGACGCAATTCACTTTGCCAGAAATTTAGAAACGACATGATGTAATGCTTGGCATTCGCGCTGGAACCTCCAATACGAACATTTCAGGGTGTTTGTGATTCAATCTGAGGATAGTGCAATCTGAGCATATGTGCCGAGATTGATAAATATCAAACATCCAGTCTCCACATCATGGTATTTGGAGTGATCACTAGTGATGGTGATGTTATGCCTCTCTATTGATTTTTTTCACGCAACCTCCCACTCAACACGGAGGCCTATATCAAGTGTCTGGAGGAGGTAGCGCTGCCCTGGGTCAAGAGGATGACTGCTGGAAGACCCTATGTCTGGCAACGGAACTCCGCACCGTTTCACACAAGCAAGAGAACGCAGTCATGGTTGTCAGACAATTTCTACGGCTACATTACCACTAACATCGGACCACCAGACTGCAACTCCCTTGATTATTATGAGTGGGACGCAGTTGAGTGAGAGACCAACAAAACTCCTCGTGACATCAAAGATGAACTGAAGGCAAGGATTATAGCATCATTGTCCAACTTCAAAAAGGAGACCGTTCAGAAGTCGTCAGGGGATCTTGGTTTAAGCTAATGACGATTCTAGTGAAAAGAATTTACTCTTTAGTATTTCAAGATATTTTTATGTAATTTCTATATATATATCTGTTAAATGAGATGTCAGTGTTATTTTAATTTTTGTGTAATTTAGGCAATATATTCACCGCACCTTGAATATACATACATACATACATTCATTCATACATGTGTTTATATATATATATAATATATATATATATATATATATATATGTGTGTGTGTGTGTGGTGTGTGTGTGTGTGTAGTTGCGGGTGTATGTATATATATGCACATGTATGTGAGCATATGGATATGAAAGTAAACAGAACAACATACAGACGGATAGGTACAAAGGTTATATGAACAGGCAAGCACATATACGCAAATGAAGAATGAAACATATGACCATATATTCACACACACTCAGACATGCACACACAAGGAGACAGAGGTACACACACACATATACAAACACACACACACACGCACACGCATACATAAAAACACACAAACACGGACAAACACATGAATATTCAGAATACATATATAAAAATGTACACACACAAATATATACATATGCACACACACATACATGCTTACACACATGCATACATACATGCATGCAGGCATAGGGACACACACACACACACTGATTTACACACATGCGCACAAACAAACAAAAAGGAAGGCAGTGCGTGTAACGGACAGAGTCAAAACTATTGAAAAGGTTGCAAGACGCAACGAAAATTTTAGAAAAATGAAAAATATATAAATGGAAATTTTACCGGTGAATGTTAAATTATAAGGCAAAAAGAGAATGACTCTCTCCAAGCACAACAGAATATGCTTCAACACACGCACTCACATACAGAATCTTACAAACCAAATCCAAAAACGATATATATACATATATATTTGCATATATATCAATGAATTGTAAGGACACGGTGTTTATGATATACTATAAAGTACATTAAACATTTTTATAAATCAATACCGTGTTCTACTGTGCGTTTTACAGCTCTTGTTAGGGTTATCTCTACAGATATTCAACAGGAAGTATAGCCAACACTGATTTTTGTTACGATGTTTCGTACCCGAGACGTCAGATGAAAACAAACAACGAAATCCAAAATAGAAAAAGTGTAATGAGCGTATATGCCAAATTTTGGGAGTTTTTACCCCTCACCAGCACTCATCTAATCCTTAAGTCATCCAAGGACACATTGCTTCGTGTAGAAGTATCCTTAACAAGTGATGTGTGTGTGTATGTGTGTATATATATATATATATATATAAAACAAGTGTTATGCAATCCCTAAAAATTTGATAATACAAGCTGCTTATAAATTATTTTCTAATAAATATTAATAATGAAAGACGTGTGATATGACGTAATAATGTATTTGTGAACAAAGTCTCCTGATTTGTTCTTTCTATTCAAATTTTTATCATAATTTATAATTGCGTGTGTGCGTGTGGGGCGGGGGGAGCATATACATGTAAACAACAAGCACATATAAAATTAAAACGTGACAACGAAGGTATACTTCTCTTGCTCAAAGTCTTGACCGCAATAAACAAAGTAGAACATGACTTTTGACGTAGGAGAATAACGATTAAAACACCTTATGCCTGAAAGTCCGCAGAAATCCAACAAGTATTTGAAAAACAGTAGAGGGGATAAACGTATTCATTTGCTGAATATGAGACTGTGAATTTCTGGAAACCTTAAATATCAATTTAGAAACTTAATTGTTCCAAATTAACAGTAGAATAATAATATTTCTAAAAATGTGAATTCAAGAGCATAAAACTTGAAAACAGCCGTGTATTAAATGAAATATATATATAAAAGTAGAGCTTTTCCCTATACATTTGTGTGTATGAGTATGTGTGTACATGTTTGTGTGTCTTTGGCTTTATAAACAGAAATGAAATCGATATATGAAGCAGTGTTTACGTGCGCGCATACATAAATACATGCCATACACCCACACACATATGTATTTGTATGAGTGTGTGAGTGCGGTGTGTATCAGTTCCCATTCACATGTATTTGTTTATATTGTCTGCATATAGTTTAATGTGTAAGTTACTGTGTCAAACGCTACAGATTTTTTTTTGCCAAATTCATATTGGACATGTTATTCATAATGATATTGATTCAATCAATATATTATTGAACTTATCTCTCATGTCTAAAGGTTCGTTTTACTTTGATATATATTTAATCAATAAATCGATATTTCAGCCGTCATTGGACCCAATAACACATTTGTTTTCTTCTTTAACACGTTTGCTGTTTACCATGTTCTCTTATAGTTCTTTCAGTTTGCCTTCATATAAAGCTACTTATTAATTTGTTTTCAACACTCCATCTGTTTATTATTAGGAAAAGAAACCAGTATTAAGAACACAGAATTATTGCTTAGATTTCATTCAAATAAATTAGAATCTGCTGATTTATGTCTATTTGCATCTATTCTAGTGAATGGTTAACTTATTCATGTTAACATAGCAACTCATATATGTAATAGCATTTCAGATATATACATGTTTCAGTTTAATTTATTTTCGGAGATGATTTGCTGATTAGTATCACACAATTTCCTTTGAACCAGATCTGATAGAAATCAGAAATCTAATAGTAACAGCAACTATGCAGTATCTAAAATACTGGCGCCATTTAGACTTATAGTTTTTTTTAAAATGAATATCTCAACGATCACTTATATCTAAGATCATGGTATATTATAAGCACTTGAAGATTTTAGTACTATGTTCAATGGGATGAGAGGTGTGGTATAGAATTGTTGCTTATATATATATATAATATATATATATATATATATATATATATATATATATATATATATATATATATATATATATATGAGTGTGTGTGTGTATGTATGTATGCATCGATTATGTCTTTATGGTGTTGAATATATTAATAGCCTTACACACATGCCAGCATTTTTTTTTATTCTTGAAGCCGGTGCATATTCTAGATGATATGTCTAGGCTGCATAATGACGGTGTGAGTGCGAATCGGCAGTTTGCGGCAGTGTGACAAGGAGGTTATAGTATCAACAAAATAGAAAAAAGAAAAGTGTCTTGTCTGCAATGTTGTAAAAGTTCGACATGTAATATCGGAGTGCCGTGCTGTGTTGTTAAGCAGGGTTTGAATTATTTATAGCCGCACTTTATCATAGTTCTAATATTACTGAGGTTATAGAGTGAGTCGATAAAAGATAAGTGGGGAATTAGACTGAAGTGTTAAAGTATCAAATGAAATGCTTCGTGGCATTTATACCATATCTTTGTAGTCTAAATTTGAAAACCACGGAGACCCATTTTTCTGTCATCCTCACCAAAGAGTAAGAACTGCCAAACTGGCATTTGTTCCAGTCGTTTCTATTCTGATTTGGAATCCTACCGTGAGTGTACCGGTTGCATAGCATTAAGAGGATCTATGATACTCAACCTCATTTCCATCTTTCCACTTCAAGGGAACATATGATGATGAAGATTTGTGATCCAAAAGCTTGTCACAATAAACTATAGAAACTTTTGATGCCTTTCCTGTCATAGGCTGCCTGTACTTCCTCACACAATGTTTCTCCCCCAATCTCTATAAATCTCCTGAGTCCTTTTTGCAAGTCTGTTTTCTGAGACTTGTACAACTTTTATAGTTGCATTTTGTTCTTAACGTTTGGGTCAAGAAACTTTTCATGAGTGGATCTCTTTGTTGCTAAAAGCTCATTTATTACTGTATCATTGGAATCAAATTAGTCAAACCGATGATGTCTCCTCTTAAAACCTAACACATCTGATCCCATTTTATATATTCTATCACGGAAAGATTGTCATGAACTTTCAAAGTGAACATTGTTGTATCTCTTCGGTAACAACTGCAAAACTTGTGGTTCTTTTACCTGCTCTACATCAAAATTTCTTTGGTACTCGTACACCTGCACTACGAATCTTCTTACTGACTCTGAACTTGAACTTGGCCCTAACCATTTTGTGATCAGTATCACAATCACACAACAATAATCATAACGATTGAGAATATTGAGCCTGGTACATCCTCAAAGTTTATTTCCTTTTATTTTACTATGTCATATAGCATATTTTTATGGCTACGATGATCTACACGTGTTTCTACTACACAGAGTATAAGCAGTTGCATTTGCAACCGGGCATAGTTTTCTGTGCAGCTTCCTTCATGGCCTTTCTACCAGCTTGGCTCGAAGCGAATTGCATTCAGCTAGTTGTATATTGGTTAGGGTTCAAGGAGATGTGACGGGGTGTTGTTTTGAATCTCAAATCTGATCCTTTTGTAAACTTGTGTGGTTGACCTCGGTTTCACACCAGTTGCTGGCCAAAATCAGGGTTCTGTCTCATTAGGCCAAAGTTTATGTTACTGTTTTAACAGGCTTCTTTCTGTATTGTAGTAAATGGATACTTAGTAAGTTTACTTTCAAGTACAAATCTTGTAATACATTTTATTTTAGGGTGGTTCAGTTCTACGTTATGTTCTTAGTTATTCAGTTTTTTTCGTGGCTGTGGTATTTATTATGCCCTGTAGTTGGAAGGAAAAAGAATATATATTAAGTTGGTTAAGAAAATGCCATGTATTTGGTGAGTTTAAGACATGTTCTTCTATCTTTTCTTTCCCACCGATCTATGGGTGGGATATTAAGTTAACTAGAACGTGTTAAATTTCTTAAAGGTTTTGGTTTGTTTATGTATGCATCTTAAGGCCTGTCCCAGTCTGCTATTAAGTAATTTGTGTCCAAACATAACTCTTCTAAATGTAACTCATATCTATCCCTCCCCACTGTTTTATACGGTTTAGCCGTACTAATTATCTCTCACTCTGTAGTAAGAATATGATCCCTATCTTTAAGGACCCAGATTAGTCTCCTGAAGCTTGTACTTTTTATCTTACTTCTATTCCTAAATGAATTTAAACGATTTGTTAGTAATTTTTTCTTAATTTAGCGAGCTGGCTCCTACGGTCTACCCTCAGGAATGATTTTGCATCGGTATTATAGTTTCTTCATCAAACATCTAGAGTTTGAGGGGCATACTTTATTACTAGCAAAATTATCTATTATCTATTGTATTGTAGTTCCTACTGTATTTCTCTACTGCCCTCATTTCTATCGATCTATTTTCCTAAGGTTTCTATGTATAGGAGTTTGTGGGTTGCTATTTCTAGCGATTTCCGCGCCTTGTCTTGTGGAGGTAGAAGCAACTGCTGAGTTGTCTTCCCTCGACTGCTGGCCCTAAGTGTGTTACTATCTCCCATAACATTGTGCGCTATGCCGGTGTTAGTGTTTTAGTCTCTTCTGCTTATTAACTATTGCCGTCCTGTCACCCGGTTTACCATTATCAATAATTCCGTTAATGGTGTCATTTTCCTTGTCTAGTCTAGTCTAATCATTCGTATGTTAGAGAGTTTTCTTGCGTGTAGTACAGTTATGATCAGTGCTAGGTTACGACTATTAGAAGAAGTGAGCCGGACATTTTGCGTATTGAATGTTCTATTATATTTGCTAGGCTTGGGAAGTGTTTCTCAAACACAGTGTATAAATGCTTCAGAATGTTGGAAATTATTTGTTTTCCGAATCCAGCATTGTACCACTGAGTAGCGCTGGAATTTCTTTTACTGTTGTTTGATGGAACTGTGCTTTAAGTCCAAAACACGCGCCCAACCCGTCGCACCTAATGTAAGCGGCTGCTAACACCAGTCCCGCCAGCTTGTTCCGCTGACGTCCGTTCACGGCGAGTGCGCCAAGCCATAAGTGGACGACCCTGGTCTTGCTGCCCGCACTTCCTCTCTCACCCTTCCTGTTCTAGTCAGATCCCTTGACCGTTGACATCACAACCCTTTCCATCCGGCTCATCTCATCCCCAAAATACTTTGGGCATTATTATGTATTGTGTGGTTAATGTTAGGGCCTTTCCTTCTTTTGTGGTGGCTGACCGCATGTCTGGGGCTTTTGCTATCGTATTTCTTGGTAGTGTTTTATGTATATGTACACCTGTGCTGGTTTACTTTGCATCTAAGGCTCAGCGCACAATCGTGTCATCCGCTATTTCTACAAGGTAGTTCCACCCAAGATTCCCCCGTGTTTGTATCTTTTTTACTACCGTCCGAACGGCATATCTTTTGGTTTTATTCCATGTATTTGTCCGTCTCTTTTCTTATTGTTTTCTCTATCCTCTTATGAGGGTTCATCTGTTTGTTATTGTATTTTGGGATATAATTTGTTATCCTACAGTTTATTTTATCTTATTATACGTATCTGTTTTGGTTTGGTTCACTGGGATAACTTCTCGTTTAATTTAAATATTTTCTCGTTAGCCGACGGAAATGTTCCTGACAATTGATTGGGTTATGCACTATTACTATTGTAGTTTATGTATTTAAGGTTTTCGTTAGGTTTGTGGTATGATTTGAATAAGCCGGTTGTGTAACATCTATGAAGTTAACTGCAGCGTGTTCCTCCTCTATTGAGATGGATAACCCTCTGAGTTTGAAAAACAACGGTAATTTTGTCCCGTATCATTCTATCTCAACGTTGGAAGGGTTTCGCAAGACGAACAGAACGCCATCTCTGTACAGAAATACCCCTATTTGTGAGCGCAGTCGAATGATTCCATAGTTATATCGAACATATACAGCCTATCTTTTCTCACCCAGTATTTTACTTCGAATTCGATAATAGACTTTCTGGTGTTTAGTACTACATTTACTTCTCTAAGATAGCTAAGAAATTTTCAAGCAAAAGATAAGTACTTTGTCGCGGAGGATGCGGTAAATAGAGGCATTGTAGCTGGATATATCTAGCTGCCTGAATTTCACTTACCTTTTTCCCGGTGATCTGGTTAAACCAATCTATTACTTTGTATGAGCTAGACCAGAGGTTAAATTTAATAATGTTCCTAAGTGTAGGTTTATATGTATCAATGATGTATTTGCTAAGTCTACCTAGGTTCGATTTCGAGAGGCATATTAGTCTTACAGACGGGTTAGAGTTGAAGTTTTGCTTGTGGTCTTTCAGGCTAATTCTAAGGTTCTAGGCTGGTATAGATCAGTTTTTTCCTCTAATCTGCATTTCTCCATTATTTTCTTAGTCTGTAAATTAAGGTAAAGTTGTTGGCATGAGTTACTTAATAGTTTTTCAGTATTTCGTTCTTGAGCAGTATATTATAGAGAGTCTATTTTAAATAGTACAGGTTACCAGATTTATCTGCATGTGCAAGAATTTCGTCTTTTTTCCTGAGTTCCTTCACTAGTTTCCTAAGGAGTTGCTTCTTCCTTTAGGGAAATTTTTGGAATTTGATCTTTTTAACTATACTCCAAAGGTCATCTTCAAATCCTGACAATTGCGAATTTGGTGGTTGGCATTTCCGTGTTTTGAGTATATGCAGCATTTGTCATCATTCTTGGTGTTGTTGATCCTTTCTTCTACCAGGTCAATGATTAAGGAGTTAGTATGAAGGAATTAGTTTTATCGATGAGATTTTTGTGTATACTATTTTGGGTGGCAGCTGGATATCTTTTAGGGATGTATAGATGTTGATTCTCTCCATATTTTAGTATGCTGCCTTAGTTGCTCGTTGAAATACGAGAATTATTATTAATATGAGTTTAGAGGGATAGAGTTTTCCGGGCGGATACCGTGGTAGATCTCTTAAATTATCTTTCACGTCACGGCTACCGGGTGGATACCGTGGTGATCTCAGTTATTTTTCAGGTCAAGGCTAACCACTATGACTACTAGGAGTTGTCACTCACGCTACAAATTCCTCCGATGGGTAATTCTGTGTTCTCTTCACTGGATGGTAATATTATCAGGAGTGTATACTAGCAATAATTATAACGATAGAGAATATAGAGACATTTACGTTCTTAAAATTTATTTCCTTTTATTTTACAATGGCATACAATATATTTTTATGGTTTCAGATTCAAAACAACACCAAGCCTAATCAATAAACAACCAACTGAATTCAGTTTGCTTCGAGCCAAGCTGACTGAAAGACCCTCAAGGAAGCTGCACAGAAAACTATGTCCGGTTGCATATGAAACTACCCTTATTCTGTACTGAGGAAACACGTGTGGGTCATCATAACCATAAAACTATGCTGTATGACATTGTAAAATAAAGGAGATAAATGTTGAGGATGCACCGGTCTCCAAATTCTCTATCGTTATAATTATTGCTAGTATATACTCTAGATAATATTACCGTCCAGGGAAGCGATCATGGAATTACCCATCGGTGGAACTTGCAGTGTGAGAGAAAACTCTTAGTATTCATAGACATTAAATAATAATCGATGCGGTTAGCCGTAACCTGGAACATAACAAAGAGCTGCTGCGGTATCCATCCGGAAAATATATCTCCCGAAAATCCCTATCTCTCTCTCTCACATACACACACATACACACAACGCACGTATACACATACACATAGACAGACAGATAAATGAATAGATAGATGGATGTAAGCATGTATGTATTCTACAGCTCCCCGTTCTCTTCTTAATATGTTTTATGGACTCTTGAGTTTACCTTTGCTCACATACATTTCTAACATATTCGGTTCGTATTTGCAGTTCTTAACATACATATTTCTCTGATTTGTTCTGAATGTTGTTCACTGCTTTTAGAACCAGTCATGTTTCTATTCCATGAAACATTGTTGTTATAATACAATGAGTAATTCTTTGCGCTTCAAACATAATGACATTTTAATTTCCGTCATGTCATATAATTTAGAAAAGCACAGAAGCCATTTTTATTAGTCTTTTTATTTACTCAAAATGTTTGTTTTTCACTTTAACCAGCTGTCCAATATAAATATATTTATCGTTACCTTGTTTTTGGATGTTGAACATGACTTAACTCTTCTTCGTATCTATGTTCAGTTCTTCTTTGTTACTTCATTTAACATTTGTTCCAGTTAATGAGAATCATTTAAGAGAAAGTCTATATTGTTAGCAAAGCGTGATTTAAAAATACACAACGAATGGTTATATATTTTTCATCCTAGTTCAGGGTTTTAAAGATAATTTTCCGTGCAGCCTTTACGAGTTAGGGTGATATGATATCCTCTTGGCCTATTTCTTCAGAATTGATCTATTCGCTCTTTGAATGAAATCTTATAAATGCTGCTACCTAACGATAGATTTTCTTAATAATCCTTGCATAAGTTTGATGTATTCGTTGTTCAATAATAACATCAAGCACAGCTAGTATTTGTAAGCCATCAAAAGTTTCTCATAATCAATAAAGCTGAAATAAAAAGTTTTGTATTTACTATTATTCTGTATACTTATGTTAATGATCTAGTTGTTGAAAACCCGTATCGAAAGCTCAATTTTTACGTTTGTTAATTGAATTTTAAGGCAATATTTTTGCTAATTGGTAACATTTTATACAAACTAGTAAGGTGATATGAAACATTGAGTTTTTCAAAAATCTAATATGTTACTCCTCGGTATGATTACGATATTATAAGGACGTTGTTCCATCTAGTGGGATGTTTATTTCCTTTCAGTCACTATATAAAAAGATCCGCTAGTTGCCTATAAACTGAGTCGCTTCGCCATTTGTAGATCCCGATAACTATTCCATCATCATGAGGTACATTGTTTCTAATTTTTATGCCCTTGAATTCATTCAAAATTTAATGACTTCTTATAACTCACGCTTCATTTTCATCAACTACTATAATTTCTAAGACCTTCGAATATTATATCACTTGTGTGTAAGTGGTGTATATCTATCTATCTATCTATCTATCTATCTATCTATCTATCTATCTATCTATCTATCTATCTATCTATCTATCTATCTATCTATCTATCTATCTATCTATCTATCTATCTATCTATCTATATATCTATCTATCTATCTATCTATCTGTCTGTCTGTCTGTCTGTCTATCTGTCTATCAGTCTATCTGTCTATCTGCCTGTCTGCCTGCCTGACTGCCAGCCTGTCTATCTATCTATCTATACACACACACAGACACACACACACACACACATATATATATATATATATTATATATATATATACATATATAGGGAGAGAGAGAGAGCAAAAGAAAGAGAGAGAGAAAGAGAGAGAAAGAGAGAGAGAAAGAAAGGTAGATAGATATAGATATATAATATGTTGTATATATGTATGAGTGAGTGTGTGTGTGTGTGTGTGTGCCTGTATGTATGAAAGTTCAAGGAGCGACTCGACGATGATCTACCGACAGTTAAATATATAAATGATACATAACTGCATAAACGAAGCAAGGCAGGAAAGGAAAGATTATAGGAGCAGTAAATATATACAGTTATCATTTTTCATACATGCGTGATCAATGATAACAATGACGTAATCACTCTGCACTTATGATCACTATGATAAAAGGTCTGTCACTTATGATTACTTTATGTTTCAGCTATCAATTAATGAATACTATGATTATTACGCAACGTTTCAAGAAGGGAAGCAGTGATATGAGAAACTGAGAACCGTAACTTCTTACGCCTATACTAAATTTTTCGTGTGACTGAAACTACGGAAGTGACAGAATTCTATTGTCGCTGACTAGGGAAATAACTTAATCACTATAATAATATTATGTGCTTCTTAGATGGCGGTCAGTCAGTCGTGTGCTTTGATGTCTTACTGACAAGCCACAGATGCTAGACTAACAGAATTTATGTTTAAAGTGTGAAAGAGCTGCGTGCACATCAGAATCACTCTTCTTTTCAATCTATATGACGATATGTCCAGTGGCAAGATCAAGTCAAGACAACTGCGCTTGTATGAGACCTCACTGTACCTCGAATATGATGTGTGCATCGCAAACCTAGCCGGTGTGTTGCCGTTTGCACCAAACTATTCCCGTTGACTTCGGATCTGTGGAGAAGTATGTTGTTTATTTCTTCCATGCCACGTTTGAAGGGCATGTGAACATGTTATTAAACATATATACGCACATACTTGATGCGAATATGTACAGACTACTAGATAGCAACAAGGATTACGTATATTTTCAAACTCCTGAAAATATATTAAATCTGATTACATTAGCACAATTTATAAAAAAAAGTCGAGAAACGCAATATTTCTTTAAAATAAAAGGAAGAAATATACGTGAGCGTTAAGAGCAATAGTTAAAATAACACATCGACTTTTCACTCAGCTTTAGAAAAACAATATTGATTGTTAATACAGATGAAATAAAACTGATTAATAGTTTTCAATATGCTGAAGATAATTGGATATGTCTTTACTGAGAATCATTTCTCAAAGAATTAAATCGTCGTATATGTTGAGTGTGATTACAAAGACGCTGAGGTGTAACTGTTACGACACTAGAGACATTAATTTGTTCGTACACATTATTTAAAGCCATATCACTAAGCCACGTTACCTTTTGATTTTAAAAGGTCTATAAAAGATGTAGGAGGGTTAGAGATGGTATGATGTTAGCAGTGTACAGTGACAAACAATATACATTTAAAATGCTGAAAGTTTCGCTATTTTTACGCTCATTTGGTATCGATTTATGCATCACTCTACGGGGCTTATGTAATTTGTAACTTCAATATTCTAGGAATAGCGCAGTTGATTCTTTATTACCTTCACACGCACCAGGAAGTGAACACACCAACAAAATAACGTAAAAACAAAGCATAGCAGTACAGCAGACATATATTTTTCGAGTTAGTTAAAAGCTGTTTTGAATATAAACCTGCAGGAAACTTCAGTAGTTGCCTTTCAGCATTGAAGACGTCCTATTGCGGAGCAATAATACATGTGCGTCGTAGAATAGGATTTTGCATATCAACTAGCATATCCCAGGACATAAGATAGCAAAGCAATCGGAATCAAGTGAAGAGCTCTTCACTAGACGTCATACTGATATATATATATTTTTAATAGTTAGGCGCAGTGAGAAAAGCATTTTGCTCGGATAACAAGTCTAAATACCATCAAATAACAGCTGTAGAACTGAAGACATAATTCATGACATATGGAACATACGCACACACGAGCACTCCTACTTCCTCTCGCTTAGACATACACATAGATAAATGTATGCATATGCAAATATGTATGTATATATACATATATACATATGTATGTATGTCTGTCTATCTATCTATCTATCTATCTATCTATCTATCTATCTATCTATCTATCTATCTATCTATCTATCTATCTCTATATATATACATATATATATATATATATATATATATAATATATATATATATATATATATATATATATATATATATATATATATAATAAACCTTTACATAAATAAATAACGTGAAATACACGAAGGGACGAACAAAAAGACAAACGGGTCATTCAAAGCCTTCATTCTTCAGTCAGAAACTGATCCCTCATCGCAGATTTCGGCTGTTATATATATATATATGTGTGTAATACGTTAAGATTATAGTTCACAGGATAATAACAATAATAATAATAAGTAAATAAATATACGTATCGTAACTTATGATTAACAAATAACAATATCGAAATCAATATTTTTACAATAACAATCAAACAAAATTCAACAATATTGTTGAATTTTGATTGTTATTGTAAAAATATTGATTTCTATATTGTTATTTGTTAATCATGAGTTACGATACGTATATTTATTATTTTAATTATTAGTTACATAAGTGGCTCGGTAGCGCGTCAGTCTCATAATCAAACCGAACTTGTTGAGTAATCTGAAGGTCGTGAGTTCGACCCTCACCTGGGGCACATAATTTTATTTTAACGGCGGTGCAACAGCATGACCGCAGCTCTGAGCTGAAACTAAAAAAGAAGAAAAAGAATACGTATATTTATTTACTAATTATTATTATTTTTATTATCTTGTGAACTATAATCTTAACGTATTACATGTAATTTACATTGTGAAATAGTTTTGTAACAAAATATTATTGAATTGGTAGTATTTTTTTATTTGTTATGTAATATTGCATTTAAGTAAATATTTTAAACTAATTTGTGTGTATATATTTGAACCCTTTTCTATTTTTAATTCTTGTAGTTATAGTTTGTAGTAGTATGATGTATATAAGTTACCATGAAGTTTTTAGTATATATTACTTAATTAGAATAAATTCAAACTTAGATGTTTATTAAATAAATACATAATATAATTTTTTAATGGATATAGATTAAATTATAGCATTTTAGCTTCACCTAATGTATATTATGTATTATATATATATATATATATATATATATATATACATATATATATATATATATGTTGCTTTAAGTATTTTTTTTAGTTACTTATATTTTAATTTTCCAGTAATGATATAGTATATTTTGTTATTTTTTCTTCTATAAGCTAAAATATATTTTCATATTTCTATCTATTTATTCTAGCTTTATTTACACCACGCTTTAAATGAGGTAAACTTATTATAAACACTAAGTCCTACGTATTAAGTTTAATGATTTAGTTAACAGAATATATTCATGTTTTTATTTTAAAATATATTGTTGAATGTTGTTCGTTTTTTATTGTAAAATTACGTATTTTGATATATATTTATATTTTCTTATAAGATAATATACGTAATTATTTTATTGTTTTTAGCTTAAACCTGATGAGTGACTTTATTTAAATTGAATTGATGTTATTTTTAACAGTTTGTAAATATAGCCACGAAACACGTGTTTTCTATTTACTAATTGTATACTATTTATTTATTATTTCGTTCTTTATTTAGTTCTAGGTAAATATTTTATCGTATCTTTAATTTTTTCTATATTCTTATGATTTAAGTATATCATTGTTGAATTGCTATATGGTGTTTCTTCTCTAATTTATATACATATATTGTGGAATCTGATTTAGTATTACTATTTTGAATTTTGTATGTAAGTTTGGAGTCATATTCCCTATTATTATTATTCAGTAGTTTTATTTTTATAGCGTGCTTTCACTTCACTACCGAGCGCAGCTCTGTGTGCCTTGGGTATGTGCTGTGATTTGTTGTGATGCTCTGATGGTTATTGTATGGAAAGTGTTCTGCGTAGGATGTGTGCAGTGCCTAGTAGTGCAATTTTCTGTATGTTATATGTGTTTGTAAGTCCTGGTGTTTTTGTCATGTATTTGTCTGAATATTTTTTTATCATGCCTAATGCACCTACTATGATAGGAATTGTTTCTGGTTTCAGATTCCACATTCTAGTTACCTCTATTTCCAGGTCTTTGTATTTTGAGAGTTTCTCCATTTCTTTTAGAGACACGTTGTCATCAGCCGGTATTGATAAATCAATTAGAAAGCATTTTTTTTCTTCATGGTCTCTGACAACTATAAATGGTCTGTTGGCCTTATTATTATTATTATTATTATATTATTATTATTATTATTATTATTATTATTATTATTGTTATTGTTATTGTTATTATTATTATTATTATTATTTTATCATTATCATCTCATCATCATCATCATCATCATCATCATCATCATCCTCATTATTATTATTATTATTATTATTATATTATTATTATCATTATTATTATTATTATTATTATTATTATTATTATATTATTATTATTATTATTATTATTATTATTATTATTATTATTATTATTATTATTATTCAGTAGTTTTATTTTTATAGCGTGCTTTCACTTCACTGCCGAGGGCAGCTCTGGGTGCCTTGGGTATGTGATGTGATTTGTTGTGATGCTTATTGTATAGAAAGTGTTCTGCGTAGGATGTGTGCAGTGCTTAGTAGTGCAATTTTCTGTATGTTATATGTGTTTGTAAGTCCTAGTGTTTTTGTTATGTATTTGTCTGAATATTTTTTTATCATGCCTAATGCACCTACTATGATAGGAATTATTTCTGGTTTTAGATTCTACATTCAGGTCTTTGTATTTTGAAAGTTTCTCCATTTCTTTTAGAGACACGTTTTCATCAGCCGGTATTGATACATCAATTAGAAAGCATTTTTTTTCTTCATGGTCTCTGACAACTATATCTGGTCTGTTGGCCTTAATTTCTCTATCTGTGTGTATCGGCATATCCCAGAGTATGGTTGTTTTCTCGTTTTCTGTGACCTTTTCTGGTGTGTGCCTATACCATCTTTTTTCTGTTGTTATTCCATAATGTTGGCATAGCTTCCAGTGTATGTAGGTTCCAACTCTGTCATTTCTGTGAATATATTCCTTCTTAGGCAGGATTGGGCAGCCAGAGATAATATGATTTGTTGTTTCTTGTCCATCTCCACATATTCTGCAGTTATTTGTTATATTTCTTTTCATTACATGTTTTTGGTAATTTCTGGTGGGGAGGCTTTGGACTTGTGCTGCAATTAAAAATCCCTCTGTGTCTGCTTTGAGTCCTGAGCTTCTCAACCATTGCTGGGATTTTTCTTTGTCTATTTCTTTGCATTTAGTTTAATCCAGTATTTACCATGAAGGGGCTTTTCTTGCCATCGTTTTATCATGGTCCTTTGTTGTTCTAGTTTTAGTTTGGATTTCATTTGTTTTATAGCTTTTGTTGTTTCTTCATCTTCTTCTTCTTCTTCATATTTGTTAGGTGGTATGATTTCTTGTTTGTATTTGTCAGCTTCCTTAAATACTGAGAACAGTTTTTTTTTTGTTTTGCTCGTGTTTTGCCGCTATTTGTATCAGTTTTCCTTCCTTCTGAAGTAGATATTTTTGCAGTCCCATGGTGGTTATTTTATAGTAGTTTTCCAGGTGTATAAGGCCTCTACCACCTTCTATACGTTGTATATATAGTCTTTCTATGTCAGATTTTGGGTGATGTATCCTAGATCCTGTCATTATTTTTCTTGTTTTCCTATCTATTTTGATCAGTTCATTTAGTGTCCAGTTAAGGATATTGTAGCTGTAACTTATAACTGGGACAGCTAAAGTGTTATCTTGTTTTTAGCATTGAGCTCTGTTTTTAGTATTGATCTAACTCATCTATAATATTCTTTTTTTATTTTCTCTTTCATTTGTGTGTGTTGTGTCTTATCTAGTTCATGGATTCCTAAGTATTTGTAAGTTTGGCTTTGGTCTAATTCTTTTATTTCATTGTTTTTATCTAGTGTGATGTTGCTACTCTTAACTAGTTTTCCTCTTTTCAGGGTTACTTTGACGCATTTTTCTAATCCATATTTCATATCTATTTCTTTGGTAAATCCATGAACTGTCTTTAATAGTGTTTCCAGCTGTTTGTCATTTGCAGCATATAGTTTTAGGTCATCCATATATAAAAGGTGGCTGATCGTTTTGCCGTAACATTTATATCCGCATCCAGTTCTATTTAGCATATCAGATAGAGGTGACAGTGCCAAGCAGAAAAGGAGTGGAGAGAGCGTGTCTCCCTGGAATATTCCTCTTCTAATGTGAATGGCTTTGGTTTTCATGAGTCCCTCTTTTGTTTGGAGCTGTAGCACTGTTTGCCATTTATTCATAGTGTCCTATGAATTTTATAATTGTTGGTGCTACTTTGTTAATGGCTAGAGTTTCGAGGATCCATGTGTGGGGGATGCTATCAAACGCCGACCATATTTCTCTCCAGAATTTTTCCACTTCTTCTGCCGTTGGTGCTGCAGTGATTTCTATTTTATTTTTGCCAAGTTCTTGGTAGAACTTTTTGGGGTTGGAGTTGAACTTTTTGTTTTGTTCAATAAAACTTTTGTTTTTTTATTATTATTATTATTGTTATTATTATTGTTATTGTTATCATTATTATCATTATTTTTATTATTATTATTATTTTATTATTATTATTATTATTATTATTATTATTATTATTATTATTATTATTATTATTATTTATTATTATTATTATTATTATTATTATTATTATTATTATTATTATTATTATTATATATAGACATACATACATATACACATTAATCTCGAGAAAATGCAGCACTTGGTTTTCTTTTCTTTCTTTTCTGTTTTTATTCACCTCTTGCTCCCTCATTCCAACTTTTGCATCAACCCTCCTCCTTGCTCCTGCTTTTGTCGAGTTTTCCCAGAGAGCAGTGTCCCGGTTTTCAGCTAAAACTAACCATGTGTACTGAGCCTAAAGCATTGCTTGGGGAAATTAGACACGTTACAAAAATCTGCCAAATTACAGTGCTTGCACGGCATGAAATTGTTTGTAAGTCATATTTAAATACTACGTTCATTAAATATCTCTCACTGGATGGAGTAGTTCTTTTTTTATCATATACATACATATAAGAAGAAAAAGAAATGGAGATGGAGTTAATAAATTGCCTTCTATCAATAGCATATATATATATGTGTGTATGTATATACATACATAAATACAAACATGCATATATATATATATATATATATATATATATATATATGAAAAAACAAGTCAAAAATAGAAAATGCTAAAATAATTTTATAGTGAACATTTCAGTACCGGTTTCGGTAATTTTGAGACCTTTTCAACTGTATCGATTAAATAATTAAATTTAGAAAAATTAGAAGAAAAGTTTTTTTAAAAGAATATTTCTATAGTAGTGTTCAGATTTAAGTGGCATTCTGCCTTTCTCTGACTCCCTTGTTTGCACTTGTGTGTCGGAGGTCGTTGTGAGTTCTTGGAAGGGTAGTAGAGGAAGAAGGCTGGTGGGGAAAGGGGGATGGGAGAATCTGGGAGTGCCCTGATGGTCGTATTTTGAATGGTCAGTGGCGGCTGGCAGTCTCAGTTCAATTCAGGAGAATATTTATATTGACAGGCTTGTTTATAGTATTAGCGTAGGTGTTATACTAAAAAACATTAGTGACAAAGTTAAGGGGTAGGGGGTGGAGAAGTAGAAGAAGAAGAAGAAGAGAAGAAGAAGAAGAAGGAGAAGGAGAAGATGACGATGATGGTGGTGGTGGTGATGATTATGACGACGATGATGATGATAATGATGATGATGAAGAAGAAGAAGAAGAAGAAGAAGAAGGAGGAGAAGGAGAAGATGGTGGTGATGATGGTGGTGATGATGATGACGACGATGATGATGATAATGATGATGATGAAGAAGAAGAGAAGAAGAAGAAGAAGAAGAAGGAGGAGAAGGAGAAGATGGTGGTGATGATGGTGGTGATGATGATGACGACGATGATGATGATAATGATGATGATGAAGAAGAAGAGGAAGAAGAAGAAGAAAAAAACAGAGAAGGGGGAACATGAATGGGTGTAAGTATAGCTATGAAGGGGCTGATTAGTAATGGATTCTATGGAGTGTAATATTTGTGTGTGTATATATATTTTTTTCTTTTATTCTAAAGTTGAGGTATATTAATTGTTTGTCGTAGACCCGTTTAGAAGTGGCTTGTATTTTGTAATAAAGAGATTTTCTTTACTTATTCGTTGTCTCGAGGTTGTATCGTCCCTAAATTGGTAGAGGGGGAAAATTCTGAGGTTTGGTGTTTTTTTGTTGGCGCAAGTATCTATGTGTTGGCTAAAAGCTATTTTTCTGTTTTGGGGAATTTTTATCTGGGATCTGTGCAGGGCCATTCGTTTACGCAAACCATTTTTTGTTTGGCCTATGTACTGCTCTTGACACCCGGAGCAGGTTAGTGAGTATATTAGGTTCTCCGAAGCACATGTGAAGTTGCTTTTCACTGTAAACCGTTGTCCCTGCTTGAAGGAGAACTCTGATCCCTCAATTAGATAGTCGCATATCCCGCAATTGGGTCTTCCACATTCTTTTACTGTCGGCTTCTGTGTTGAGGAGTGAATTCGGGCTTGTGTAAGGAGACTTTTCATGGATCTAGGCTGTCTTTTGCTTTTTATGATCGTGTGTGTTTGGAGGATTGTGTTCATTCTGTGGTCTTTTTTTATGAGGGGTATATATATATATATATATAATATATATATATATATTATATATATATATATATATATTGTGTGTATGTATAAACTATTGTAAAGATAACTTACAGTTATAATAAGAAAAAGACTCTTTTAAAAAGTTAACTTTTAGAAAATTCGTTTATTTAACTGATTTCTACAACCCTTTGTAGAAAATGTCTGTATATAATATTTTATGTCCAGTGTGTATTATGTGTGTATTATGTGTAACACCCGGTCTGGGCTGATGAATAAAGAAGAGTTTGTTTTTTAATGATGTCAATCAATTTCGGTTTAGTTTCGGATTTTATAATATTTTCTTTTACTTCTCGTAGTTGATAATTTTCATCTTTTATTTTGTACAAGACGAACAGTTTGAATTTTCCATTTGCAAAAATGTCTATATTTTTACCCCATGGAACATTTCTAAGAGACAACCCTTGAATTTGTTGTTTAATCACGTTTACACGACTGGTTAGTCTCTATTTTCCCAATGCAAAATTCATTGCTTTGTGGGCATGTGATGCAGTAGATGAGTTTCTTTGCTTTGCAATTCACGTTTTCATTCACTTTCATTTCCTTCTAATTCTTGAATATTTGTGCTGTTACTTGTTCATCTTTTTCACATGCCACACAACGCAGGTCTCCACAGTATCTTACTTGTATTGTTTCTTCCATACGAAGTAAATATCTCCACTGTTAGAATCCTCTTGAGATTTGACGGTTGTCTTCGGTTCTTCATAATTTGTAATTTTCTACTAATTTGTCAAAGATTTGATCATTGATGCAGAATTGGGAGGAATCATTTGACTGAATGTAGGATGTTATGATTCTTAGGATCGTGATGGATTACAAATGAAATATTTATATTTGTAATTTTGTTCTCGCACCTAGCGAGAGTGGTTCTCGGTAAAAAAACAGATCAGGATTTCTTTTGCGTTGGTTTTGACATTATATATTAACTTTTCGGGGAATTTTTGTTTTTGAAGGAATATGTTTAGTTCTGCCAGTCGTTTCTCTCGTCTATTGGTATCCATAACTATTGAATATATATAACATGCTATATTGATATTCCTTTTCGTTTAGGAAGGGTGGTAAGGTCTAAAATCTAAAATTTTATGCTTATCTGTGTCCTTGCAGTACAGATCGGTTGCAATTGACTCATTAGCTTTAATTATATTAGAACGTCCAGAAAAGAGAATTCTCTTTCATTTATTTCAATAATGAATTGCATAGCTTCATGAGTGTTGTATATGAATTTAAGGAATCATGTAAGGCTTTCCTTCCAAAAATACGAAGCAGTCAACCAAAACTGTTTTCCACTTCCATATTAGATAGCTTTGCAAATAAGGATCAAAAGTAATACTGGGCAGGGTATAGATTTTCTCTTCTAAGTACTCCATAACTAGTGTCGCAAACATTAGTCCGACTTTCATTCACATTACTGTGCCTTCTATTTGTAGATAATATTGGTTGTCAATATAGAAGTCGTTCTTTTCAGTACTAGACGTAATCTTTCAAGCATGAATTCTTCTTCGGAATCTCTCCTGGATTCTTTGTGAGTATTTGTCTATTCAGAATTGTATTCCTTCTCATCCTAATTCGTAGTAGGTATTCGTATAAAGACTGGTTAACGCCAAAGCTAACCAACATTGTTTCTTTATCAATCCTTTCTGGTGGGGGGGGGGTTCATGTCATCTCTGATGAAATAAGGAACCAGTCAAGGGGTGGTGGAGATAAACAAACACGGAGAAACACACACTTACACAGACACAGGCACACACACACATACACATAAGTGCGCACACATGTATGTATGTATGTACGTATGTATGTATGTATGCATGTATGTATGTATGTATGTATGTATGTATGTATGTATGTATGTATGTATATGGCAGTTTCTTTCAGTTTCCGTCTACCAAAAGGCTTTGATCGGCCCGAAGCTATAGCAGAAGTTGCTTGCTAAAGTGACTGAACCTGGAGCAATGTCTTTGGGAAGCCAACTTCTTACCACACAGCCACGCCTTCGCTTATACTTTACTACATCTCATTATTGTTCTTTGAGGGGATATCTGTTTAATCAGTTCTGCATAAACGGGGGAAAATGCTATATTTGTCATAACATACAAACAGTTTAAGTGTCACAACAAGTAGCCATGACGAAAAGAATTGTATTGTAATAAGCCGTAGTTTATGTTTACTGCCACCTCAACGGTCGTTGTTTAGGTTTTTTGAATTTTATATTTTTCTCAGTTCTTTTAATTACTATGAAATAAATAGATTAAATATGATTTAACCATTAAAGTTAAATTCTGAATACTATGATGTAGCTATGTAGGGAATATATTCTACCACTCACAGAACTGATACAAATAAACCAAAGTGGCGCTTATTCAAAGGGACTCTCAACTTTGCTTAACATTAAAAACTCTGAATTCCGTAACAGGTGATAACAGTCGCTACATAAACTTATAGTTGCTGAAACAGAAGACGCCAGATAAATAAGAGGAAGTATGAATACAATTCCTTTGCTTTCATATTTATGCGCACTATGTTATTACTAAAACCTGAAACCGAGAGAAAATAGTTTGAACAGAACAGAGACAACGCTTTTCGCATGCATTCAAAATTTCTGAAACATCCGTAGATGCATTTGCATTATTTAAAAAAATCAAACTTCAGTATGGACGCATACCATGGGATGGAATTAGTAAGAAATAAAAACAATTAGTTTGAGATAATTTTTTATGTTTAGTAATCAAAAATGAAATGCTGTATCGATCTACCATACATGAGGAAACATCTATTTAAAATTCCATAAGAAACTATTACGTTTGAAATATTTACTTAAATGCTGACATATTTTATGAACCAAAAACATCGATAATAAAAGTTTGCCTAAAGCGAAATGCAACTAATTACAAGTGGCGTCAAATACAGAGAAGTCTGCCAAAACCAGACAGAAAGGCAAATAACAAAGGTCTGGTTACACAAGCTATTTCTATGATTTTTCAATACATTGGTGAAATCATCGGTCTTTAATTTCCGAGATTTGAGCACGGACAATGACCATTCATTTCCTATTAGCGTTTGCTTGCCGACACGTTCTTTATACAATATACAATGGCTCCATGAAGCCTCTAGATTAAAGTAAATAAAGTTTAAATTACG
This sequence comes from Octopus sinensis, assembly GCF_006345805.1. Lineage (NCBI taxonomy): Eukaryota > Metazoa > Mollusca > Cephalopoda > Octopoda > Octopodidae > Octopus > Octopus sinensis. The sequence goes on along the minus strand of NC_042998.1, from coordinate 75,198,460 downwards.
TACGTCTAGGGGAATTTGTCTTTTCCGGATTTCTGTGAATGCTTTTCATTACTCTTCCATCTTTATTGTGACCTTTCCACATTTACTGCATGACAGGAATTTGTTTTCTTTGTTATAAGCATTTTCAACTATAAATTCCCTAATGGTAATAGCTACACAGATTGGGAGAAGAATTAATAATAATTGAGAACAATATTTTGCTAACAAATCGAATTAATTCTTTTTTTACGGGAACGTTTATTTTTGTTATGAGTAAAGAGTCCATTTATCGGTTAACTTTAACATTGCGCGTGAATGAAAATCTAGCATTAAAATCAAGTGAAAATTTCTGAATTGTGCAATATTTAGGAAAGCTAAGTATTTTCGACTCTTTAGACAATGATTGTTGCTCTCTCTTAATCAGAGAGCTGTATTAAAACCATAACTTAATCCAGATATAACTCAGACAGGGATTCAAATTAGACAAATTTCACTTATGTATTAAAAAGAGTTAAAAGCCATTAGTGTAGAATTTGTAAAATGTTTGCGTTATTGATCAGTGCAATACTTTAATACTTTCGGATGTGTATCCATGTACGTTCAGAATTGATTCTCATTATTCTTTTCAGAACCAGTATTGCAGTATCGGAGAAATTAGAAGTAATCAATCTCTACTTATAATAACTAGAAAATCACTCGGAGAGCGCAGACCTCCGCCAAACAGGTCATTTCCACCCATATACACGCAAGCTGAAAATCGCCCAATTCACCAAACCAACGCCGGCAAAAACATAACCTCACATACTTATCTCCACCATCGTCATCATCATCACTGTCTCTGTTTTCCGAGATTGTTGCAGATTTTTGATTTTTCTAATTTCGGAGTGCTTTATTAAGAAAACAAAATTGCATCTACAAGACGGACTAGTTTGAGGATAGAAACCAGGTCTAAACACAATAGCTTATAGACATACTCTGAATGTTGTTCAATATAAATCTTTCATAATGTTTTTTTATTCTTAAGACCATCAGAAATGTTAAAATATCAGCCTCTACCCACGTTGTCATGATTTGATAAAAATGTTACAGCATAGATTGGTAGAAGAATTAGATAAGTTTCGGCCGAAGTGACTCGGGCCATATCTAATTTAATAGCACCACCTGGAATAGATACCCAGTCAGATCTGGGGAACCGTAGCCCTTTCAAGCAGAGTGTTATTGTTTTCAGAGACATATCTGTGTGTAGGTGGTTTATTTGGCATTTGTTGGAGGTAATCATCTAGGGATCATTTGAATGTCGTGAAGTCACTTTCCTCCATTATGTGTGTCTGGCACGATGTTGAAGAGAGCAGGGCCAATTGAGTTCTGTCATAGTGTTGTGATACGGCACGAACATTTCTGTAGTGAAGGGATGACACGAGGGCTAAGCCTCGGACGAATTTTAAAGATGGGTAATGTTGATGGAATATTTTCCAAATCATACAGAAGATATAGAGCTCACAGCGGCAGTAAAGGGAGCACAGCCTGAGCTTTTTGAGTCGATCCGAATAGTCAAGGATTATCATGTAATCCTTTGCAGATCTCCGCCAAGCAGCTCATTTTAAGATAGATATGCGAGTAAAATTACTTATAGAGAAGCGAAAATAAACTTTGGAAACAGCAACGCCACCATAGGTTACGTAGAAACGATGAAGCGTTTTCAAGGGAGATAATCAAAGAACGTAGCATTGTAATATTTCATTTAAAGTAAATATAACAAATGAAAAATCCTTAAAGAATCCATAGAAATTCCCGGATCCCTACCAAAATTTCATCATCTGTTCTTTGTGTTATTCCAACTTTTCCTGTAAGTTTCATCAAATACCATTTACAACTTTTTGAGTTATTTTGTACACAGACGGGCAGACGGACAAACCATCGCCGATGAAAACATAATCTGCTTCCTTGACGGAGGTAATGATACATGCATGTATACATACATACATACAGACAGACAGACAGACAGACAGACAGACAGACAGGCAGACAGACAGTCAGACAGACAGACACGCATACACGCACGCACGCACATACATACGTACATATATGTTCATCTGTGTATAATTTATTCATATGAACTTTAAGATTGATTATATTTCGGAGGATGATAAGCCATATAATTAAATTATGTAACACTGCATCTTACAACACATAGAGGACGTAACTGAATTTAATTCCATTAAATGCACACACACACATACACACTCGCGCGCGCATACATTTATGTACACACACACACACACATATATATATATATATATATATACATAAAAGGTAACAGAATAGGTTTTATAGAAGAAAATACAGAACTCAAAGCATGTATACATTATTTACATTGTTTAAAATTGACGGATATTTGTCCTCATCTTGTTTGTTGTTAACACAACGTTTCGGCTGATATACCCTCCAGTCTTCATCAGATGTCTTGGGGGAAATTTCGAACCTGGGTTCTCATTCCTAAGGTATTCTTCCATGTTATTATTATTATTATTATTATTATTATTATTATTATTATTATTATTATTATTATTATTATTATACAGGAGTGGCTGTGAGGTAAGTAGCTTGCTAACCAACCACATGGTTCCGGGTTCAGTCCCACTGCGTGGCATCTTGGGCAAGTGTCTTCTGCTATAGCCCCGGGCCGACCAATGCCTTGTGAGTGGATTTGGTAGACGGAAACTGAAAGAAGCCTGTCGTATATATGTGTATATATATATATATATATGTGTGTGTGTTTGTGTCTGTATTTGTCCCCCTAGCATCGCTTGACAACCGATGCTTGTGTGTTTACGTCCCCGTCATTTAGCGGTTCGGCAAAAAAGAGACCGATAGAATAAGTACTGGGCTTACAAAGAATAAGTCCCGGGGTCGAGTTGCTCGATTAAAGGCGGTGCTCCAGCATGGCCGCAGTCAAATGACTGAAAACAAGTAAAAGAGTAAGTCACTGCCTGGAATCGAACTCGGAATCTTGTGGTTAGTAGTCCGCGCTCTTAACATCTATGTCATAGGCTCCT
>NC_042998.1:75122925-75190425 GCF_006345805.1 Octopus sinensis | reverse complement strand
TCGGGCGGGTCATTAGCTTCTGTTACTTAGGAGACCAAGTTAGCAGTGAGAGAGAGAGAGGGGGGGGGAGAGAGCGAGAGTTCTGAAAATGTAGTTGCTAGGATAAGAAATGGGGAGGGTGAAGTTGAGAGTTTCTACCCTTGTTGGTAACCAAGGGCCTCTCACTCAGAATGAAAGGCAAATTGTATGATGCCTATGTACGTACAGCTATGTTACATGTCAAAGAAGCATGGGTTTTGATTACAGGGGACTTGCGAAGGCTTGAAAGAAATGAAGCTAACCTGTACCCCTGGATGGGTAATGTCAGTGTGCATATATGACAAACGATTTAAGAGGAAAACTGTGCATAAGAGGCAGCAGATGTTGCATGCAAGAGAGGAGACTGCACTGGCTCGGTCATGTGATGCATTTGGGGGAGGACAACTGCATAAAAAAGTGCTGAGCTCTAATTATGGAGGGTACCTGTGGACGGGTAGACTCAGGAAGACGTGGGGCGAATGCCGGGCCTCACTATGGAAATTACAAGAGACCAGGAGATTTGCTGTACTTAATAAGACACGTCAAGTTATGTGAATTCGTTTTTCTCCACACATACAGGCTTGTTCTTTCAAGTACCGATGCCACTTAAAAAAGCAGCCGTGCCGGACTGCATTAACGCAGTGCCGGTGCCGGTGGTGCGTAAACGCACCCATGACAGTAACACGTAAAAATTACCCAGCACACTCTGTTAGGTGGTTGGCGTTAGGAAGAGCATCCAGTCATAGAAACCATGCTGCAACCGACAGTTGGAGTCCGAACAGTTCCCAGCTAGCTAGTTCCTTGGCAAACCGCCCAACAACTGTCAACATAGAGAGCAGGCGGACGTTAAACGTTGATGATGATAATGATGATGAAGATGATATATATATATATATATATAAATATATATATATATATATATATAGGCGTAAGAGTGGCTATAGGCGTAGAGGTGGCTATGTGGTAAGTAACTTGCTTACGAACCACATGGTTCTGGGTTCAGTCCCACTGCGTGGTACCTTAGGCAAGTGTCTTCTACTATTGCCTCGGGCCGACTGAGCCTTGTGAGTGGATTTGGCAGACGGAAACTGAAAGAAGCTCGTCGTATGTGTGTGTGTGTGGAAGTATATATATGCACGTGTGTATATGTTTGTGTGTCTATGCTTGTCCCCCCAACATCACTTGACAAACCGATGCTGGTGTGTTTACGTCCCCGTAACCTGGCGGTTCGGCAAAAGAGACCGATAGAATAAGTACTGGGGTCGATTTGATCGACTGAAGTGGGTGCTCCAACATGGTCACAGTCAAATGACTGAAACAAGTAAAAGAGTAAAGTGTAAAAGATTATATATATATATATATATATGCATGTACTATGTGACTGTGTGCGTGTGTTTTGGGGTGTGGAGTTGTCTATATACTTGTCCGAATTCTTGTACATATTTGGTGATTGAAATATATTAATATATAACGTTGTAGAGAGTGCTGTTTCTCCACGTAATTACATTTCCACTTTCGCCAGAATTTCATTTTCAAAATAACACTCATGGGTTTAATAATCTTTCATTGGTTTCCTTCTTCGAAACTCATATATTAACAATATACATTTCGCTAAGATCCATTTTGATCAGATGCCTTCAAATACAAGAAAACGCAACATATGAGTTAGGACACACGCACACACACAAAACGCGCGCGCACACACGCACACGCACGCAAGTATATATGTATATGTATGTATGCATGTATGTGTTTATTGTCGAAATTTCATTTTTAATAATTAAGATGTCCACTTCGATTTATATTTGTGAGTTTTAGTACTTTTCAGAAAATATTATTAATAAATACCTCCTAAATCTATTCTTCCGACAATCTTTTTACCCTTTTGTTTTATATTTTTGTTTTGTAATTTTGTAATTTTAATAAATTTAACTTTCATCGTTCAGTCTTTACAATAAAAGTTGTTTTACAGAGTAATTACTGATTCACTTTAAAAACTACTTTAGTTTATTATATTGATTTGATAACTTCCTATAATTCTATAACATTTTTCTCGTATTTCAAGCCACAATAAATGTCATTCGTTTTATATTATAAAACAAATTTAAGAATAATTTATTTTGTTGTTTGAAAAGCTCTGGTAATTTCTGTAATCAGAGGAAGAACTCTCAAGAGGATAAAATCGTCTTGAAACAAGTTGAAAATTTCTAAATTAAGTTAGTCGCGTCCTCGAAAAAGGACATTTTCCCTTTAAAAATACATTCACGCACAAAAATATACACACACACACACACATACTCACTCACACTTGCGCTCGCGCGCGTACACACACACATGCGTGTATGTTTATAGGGCGCACGCAAAGCAGAGAACATCCAACCAATAACGAATCTATATATGATATTTCTAGCGATTTTAACGTGTGTATCTCATCGCTGTGGCTTGTTCGACATCGAAGAATGCATTCTTCCTTTAGAGTATGTGTGTCATTGGATTATAGGATAAACGCTTGTACAATACCAGTACACGTTCTAGGTCTCTCTGATTAGTACTCAGTGATAGGCAGAAGTATGATCACCAATAATCACGTGGAATTACAGGTTTTACATGAGATTGTCCCTCTTCTAGAAGGATGCTGTGATACCAACTTGGGATCTCTCACATCCGAAGAATTTTATTGAACACTTTGACGACAACCACAAGTATTTTTGCATCCTTGGGATAAGATGGATTCTCATTACATTACTTATATGCTAATCAACCTATAGCTGAAAAATTGACACGTGTTACAACTCCAAGTCAGTGCAGACCTGAGAACAATAGATACTGACGGGTGGTTCCACACTCTCCAAAAACTTGATTCTTCAAACCAGATCCTCATTATTGGATGCAGCTTAAATTCACAGTTTAAATTCACATGCATATACACATAACACACACACACACAGACACACAGACACACAGACACACAGACACACACACACACACCGCATGCACAAATACATATATATACACATATACATAATTACAGTTTTACTTGGCACGTAATATTAATTATCGTCCTCGTTAAAAAGATCCTTGTATTTGTGCATCTTGAAATATTTGCATGTCTTTCATATATTTTTGAACTATATAATTGTACTGCCCACCCTACAGCACGTGTATGTGAATAATAATATCACTGTCTTTAAAGCGTTTCTTTAAATTCAAACTGAACAACTCATTTGATCAAACATTTCCGATTAGCAAAAAAGTTTTTACAAAACTCATTCAACTGAAAGAACTTTACTTGCCGATGACAGAATTTAATTTCTTATACAAAGTGAAAACCTATTGAGAATTGCAGCGATCTCATCAATTTCACATGCTACAGGGATTCCATAAGGAGATGATGCAATGCTTTCGCATGATGTAAACACTACATACAACAGAGACACTAAAACAAGATAATTTCAGAAATTAATAAATGTTTTCATGTTGAACATTAAAATGCTGTTAGTAATTTAGAATATCATGTAAAAGACGATACAAAGACTAAAAGCCTAATTGAAAAACTTGCTCTTGTGTTATACAAAATCACATATTTTCATAATGTTATTTAATTTTATTATTTTAAAATGCTTTAGGTGAATGTTTACTTTCTCATGTTATGGCACAACACTGAACGGCTAAATAAATTTTGTCTCAACACACATGCTCAAAAGCGCACCCATAATCACACATATACACACGTACGCATAAAAATACAAGCACACACAAACATACACACACATATACATACACACACGCATATACATACGCATACACACGTGCACAAGCGTGCGTAGACACAGACAAGCACATATACACACATTTGAAGCTGGAATTTAAATCCATTGTTATTTAAAAGTGTCGTGTTAACGGTTTCGAACAACATGGACAACTAATGGAAATAGGATGTGTTATATAGAAATAAAAGCTCTAGTTTCTAGTTAGAACGGTCAGAGTAACTTGTTCAGTGAAGCGTGAACAAACTGGCATTGAAACGTATCATAGCAATATACTTGTCTATGTACGAAGTAAATAACATGGTGTGGTTAAGTTTGTTAAAAGTACAGACCACATGGATCAAAAACTGTAGATAAACTACATTGTAGTTCTCTTAGACTTTCTAACATACGCTGTTAGTGTGTATTATACATCGACCTACTTATATATAAATATGTATATATACATGGAGATATATATGCGCTTGTATGTACGTGCGAGTATACGTTCTTTCATTCTTTTAATTGCTTCTGTCATTTGACTGCGGCCATACTGGAGCACCTCCTTTAGTCGAACAAATCGACCCAGGGACTTATTCTTTGTAAGCCTAGTACATATTTTATCGATCTCTTTTGCCGAACTGCTAGATTATGAGTACGTAAACACATCAACTTCGGTTGTTAAGCGATGATGGCGGGGACAAACGTAGATACACAAATACATACACACATATCTGTGTGTATATATATATATATATATATATATATATATATATATATATATGTATATATATATATATATATATATAATATATATATATATATATATATATATATGTATGTGTGTGTGTGTGTGTGTGTTTATGCAAAATGTAACAATATGTGGATCGTTGGCGACTTTTTTTTTCTCCGTCTTCCTTTTCTCTTGGACTTCCTTCTGTCTCCTGTTTCTGAAAAAGAGCTTTCTTCGAAACGTAAAACTACCTTTCTTTCGTTCCCTGAGATGACATTTTTTTCCCACGAGAGTTCCGGTCCCCGCCAATGAACTCATTTGCATACAACCAATCAGAGCTCACCTTGATCTTGTTGTCAAGTTAACAAACACGCTCTTCCAAGTAAACGGAATACGAAGAACGGTGTTGTAAGTCGACTGATCGTCAAGTTATGCCTGATTTTAGAAGGAGACAAGTAATTAGATAGATTTGCATCTATACCAATTATCATATTTACTTAGGGCACCATATGGTAAAGATGTGGATGGGGAAAATGTGGGTAGAGGGTGATGTGCTAGCAACTATCTTCCCTTGCAGTTTTACAAAGTAAACAACAACACAAATAACTACGTAAAGGCAGCCATGGTTGAAACAAGAACAACAAGCATTCTAAAAAGAGAAAAGAGACATGGTTATTCTTTACACATGTGATCTTACCTTATTGCCCATCACTTGTTATGCGCTCATAAATTAGGTTGATAGTTCAGCTCTGATTGACTGTATGCAAATGATTTCATAACTGGCGTCCGGAACTCTCGAGGGGAAAAACGTTCGCTTCCCTGAGCGTCTGTTAATACCTTTCATGTTGTTTTTTTTCTGGTGTTTTTTCTTGTTTTTTTTTATTAACTAATTACATGCATAATTACACATGATTACATACACACACACGATTACACACAAACACCACACATTATACATATTCACATGTACGAGGAGGTACTGAAAAGTTCCTGGTTTTGGGGTTTAAAAAATCCAGGAGGATCAGTTAATTATGATTTTATTGAACATATTCCACTCTGAGAGTCACACACATAATGCGATCCTTCAGTTTTTCTAAGCTCTGTAAAACAACTAGAAAAGATGGGCCTCTATGAGGCATTTCACGATACTCTTAAAGCCAAGAACTTCTCAGCACCTACTCGTACCTATATATGATAGATGTAGGTGTATATATGTACTTACACACATCTACATATTCACTTTTATATAACATAATACACCGCATATACCGACGTACAGGACGGAATTTGAACTTTACAAAAATCACCCCAAAGCTAAGTGTCGTCTTACATAGACCGTATAAAATCTGAAGTTTAAATTCTTGTGGTTTAGAGTAGCACCAATGTCAATGGAGAACAGTGTAAAGCACTTATCGATGGAGACACTGTAAAACATTCATACATATCCTATGGTTCTACATATCAGTATTTTGTACTGATACTGACACCTATGTTTGGGAAGCTGGATAAATAGTAAGACTATATTAAAATAACAGCACAGCAAACTTAGCGGACAGACTCCGGTCACCATTTGCAACAGCTGACGAACAGAAAATGTAAACAAACAACCCGTTCAGCCGTTGTCGCAGAGTCCGTTCTGTTTACACTGTCTCGTTAGAGCGCCCTCACATACAACGCTTAGCTAGCGCCGAGGGCTTTCAAGATAAGTGTACTTTACGGTAATTAATCTAACTGCTACTACAGATTACCAGCATATATCAGTACCTTCTGTGATTGGCCAGTTTGTGTCAGTCAGACCAATCACAATAAAACGTTACAGATACCGGTTACTTTTAGACATTTACAGACAGGGTTCCTTGAAAATGCTCACGTTGTCACTCTTTTATAAGTAGCATTACTCTCACTGGGTGAACATTAATTTCCAGCAACTGTAAAACCGCTCATACCACCAAGTAATAAACGAAGGAAATATGTAGGCGGTTTTAAGCTGAAAGTGGTAGCATACGCCAAGTCCCTCAACAACTGTGCTGCTGAGAGAGAATACGGTGTAACCGAGACGATGGTAAGTGTTTGGAGATTAAATGAAAACTTATTAAGGAGTATACCTGGAAGAAAACGTGAAATGGGAAGAGGCACTGTACACTGACCGATTCTAGAGAAACATGTTGCAGAAATGGTCCGTGAGCAACGTAAAAATAGATATGTTGTTTCAAGACCAATAGACTCCTGAAGTAAGACAAAATTTACAAATTAAAGAAAATACAAGCAGTGTAATTTATTACAACATTTCTAGTAAATTACAATATAATATTATACATACCGTAATCAAATCTCTAAACCCACTTTAAATAAATGGTGTTATTATGGTATACTTGACACCATGTTAGCTCCTGTAAAATAACCGATGCCCAAGTGACGTCACTACGGTAGTCTTTACTCCAGCTGAGTACGTTTGATGTTTATTATAGTAGGTAATTTACAATATTTGGCCACTTTTTGAAAAGACCTGGATAATCTTTAGACAACCAAGACTGCAGAGTTATTGCACACAACTAATTAAAATGTAGTTAAATTGCTATTGAAACACAACAAAATAAGAGCTTTCAGGGGCCGCTGGGGAAGCTACAGCTCACCCGAGCCCTTTAGCTATGAACCTCTTGACTTCGGCGTTCGAGTTATTTTCCATGAAAACTTGTGTTTTGTTGCTCCATATCTTCTTGCAGAACTCTTCCATTTCCTCACTGTTAGGTGGCTCGTTTACTTGTATCTTGCTTTTGCTCATTTCCCTATAAAATTTCTTTGCATCCGTTTTTGTATTGCTACTTTCCACTTGGGAGGTCTATTGACATGGTTGGTCCTTTTCTGCGTCGTCCTGATACCTAGTTGAGCAGGTACAAAATTAGCAGTGGAATAGATGAGGTTATTTAATGTTGTTAGGTCATTTCCCTTATTACTTAAGATCTAAGAGCGACAATATATATCATGGTTATGTTGTTGATTTTTATGGTGCTTGAGAACTTTGCCAGTGGTTCTCTATTGACTATGTCACTAGACTCAGTCTTACTGAGTTTTGTCATATCTTCTTTTGCTTCTACGATATCCTCTGTATTATTCTCTTCAAATTCTGTGTCATACCTCTTCTGGTGTTCTTGAGGTAGGTCTATTTTCTCCTCTTTTTCTGCATATCTGTTCTCCGCCATATTGTATCCAGCTTGCACGCTGGGATGTATTGCTCGTACACTGGGTTTTGTGCATCTGTTACCTATTTCATTGCATTGTTGCTGTTTTCATTTGGTCTATCATGAGATATTTGCGTTCTAATTTGGCTAATTTCAGCGTCAGTTAACTTTTTATTCTTAATGTTAAAGGCGGTGCTTCAGCATGGCCGCAGTCAAATGACTGAAACAAATAAAAGAATAAAAGAATGATGTCTCTACGTACATTACTTAGTTTATTTGTATCTATATACCTGCGTACTTCATTACCTAAATTTCATGAAATGTAAGTTTGTACTCTGAAGCTATTGTTTGGGTTTAGTTGGGCTGTATAGAAATCTTTCAACATATCTCTATAACCATCTCTAGTCCATTTTATGCGTTTTGCTTTTGGTGATGTTTTTGGTGGGGTCACTACAGACCTAGGGTTCGGGTTATCGTGGATCTGGTTACTAAGTAGATCGTTTTTTTAGAGAGTTTGTTACAGAAGACTTCTCGGATCCCGTATGGTTCCCCACTGAGTAACACCGTCTTTGTTGTCCCGGGTGATTACAGATCCGGTGTGAGTTTTGGCTTGTCCATAAGGCATTGACACTGACAATAGGAGACGGGTATATTTGTTCAGAGTTGACTATTTGACCTGACACCGCTTCCTTGTTCTTCGAATGGATATATTTATATATCGGAAGCTGATAGATCGAAAATTGCCTCTATTTCTTTGGTAGCTATGTTTTCCGGCTCAAATGTTTGGTTTATTTTAAACTTAGTGACTAATTTTATATTCGTCTGTGGGAAGTCACTTTGCTTTTGTTTGGTACAACGTCGCTCGTTACACGAGCTTTTATTTTATTTTCCGTGTATGTACGTGTGTGTTGTGTAGGTATTATTTATGTTGCTTATAAATATTAACATGTGCACATGGATGCGTGGACAGTTAGTTGTATGTATAGGTAATTATTCAAATTACTGTGGTAGAGGTGTTTTTCCAGGATTTTTGGTGCTGGTTTCGACTTCTAACGTGTGGAACTATCATGCCTTGAGCTATCATGCAATTAACAAAGAGACTACATTTTATATGGAAAAAATCTTTCCGGTTTTTTAGTTCCTTTAATTTGACAGAAATTTTTTCACGGCTGCATTGCAAAGCTTTCCTTATTATTATTATTATTATTATTATTATTATTATTATTATTATTATTATTATTATTATTATTATCATTATCATTATCATCATCATCATCATCATCATCATCTTCATCTTCATCATCATCATCATCGTCGTCGTCGTCGTCTCCATCATCATCATCATCATCATCATCATCATCATCATCATCATCATCATTATTATTATTATTATTATCATTATTATTATTATTATTATTATTATTTACTTTTAATCTGCATGTTTGTTACAATCAGTTGTTGAGACACAACGAGCGTCATAGGGCGAGTGAAGGATAAGACATGTTACAGTATGACTAAAATCCCGGGGAGGAGAAATGGCAAGGGCAGTAGTGAAATATCTTCATGTCATACAACACATACATCTGTACTGAGAGGGTTTTTCTCAGGATGTGGGCAGGACTTGTCAGAACAATCTTTTGGATTTCTCTGAGACATGGTTCTCTTTGGATATTTTCTAGATGTTTCTGACAGTTTTGGTAAGCAAGCTTTGATCCTATGCCGCTAATATGAAACATTCAGTCCCTACTTTCAGTCCTGGGCTTCTCACTTACTGATGAATTGTTGCTTGGTCTACATCAGCATTTCGGCTTCAAAGTATATACTGTCCATGTAGAGGCTTCTGTCTCCACCGCTCCTCAATTTGTCTCTGCTCGTTCTTATTTCTAGTCTGTTTTGCTTATTTTGCTTATTGCTTGTTTCAGGTTCTTCATCTAATTGAGGGTTAATGCCAACTTCCTTTGCAAATTTGCAAGCTTCCTTGACAATGGAATGTGATTTATGGCTGCTTTCGTGTTTGTACACAAGCCGCAGCAGTCAATCCTTTGAACTAGATAAGTACTTATTGCTATTTTGGAGGTCTTATAACACAGTTCTTCCTGCATTATTCTTCTTCCCCCATTTTTTCTAGGTAGGTACAAACGATCAACGTTTGCTTTTGGATGCTACATGTTCTTAGATGTTAGTAGTTTTCTCGTCTTCCCGTCCAGGTGTTACAGCTCTGTAAGATTCCAGTTAATGATGTTAAAACTACAAGTAGACCTAGATGCTAAGAACACTCATCCATGCATACTGTTTGTGTACATTGAACTGTTTTTGTTTATCTCTAATTTTAATAACGCATTTCTGATTTGCCCCATTAGCAGCTAAGTAAATGAGGGCATTTTCTCTACTCTTCCCAAGGAATTGACGTATCAGCCTTCCAAGTGCTTCAATGTCTTTGATTAATTTTTATTCTTATTAGTATCAATAATTTTGGGAATTGGGGCTCTGTCGTGGAAAGGTTGATGTAGTTGTATTACATATTGTTTTAGTATTCCATCTAACAGTTCATTGCTGACGCGATCATTTATAGTGTTTTTAGTATCAACTGATGATCCACCTTCATAAGGTTCTGTGTACCAAGTTTACTGGTTTGAGTTAGGGATTTCCGAGCTTGTGGATATAAGTGAGTGTGTGTTATACTGAGCTGACTTTTGACTGATCTGACTATTTTGTCAATTTCGAAGTCAGTTAGTCTTTTATCTTTTAGGATAACAGGTCTCACAGCTCCTAGTTTATTACTACCCATTCTATGCCGGTTTTTGTACCTCCAGATGAAGGTCTCTTTTTTGTATGGGTGATGTTTCTGGGTTTAGTGTTGAATAATAATAAGCATGCATAATTTCGATATATATTCTGTCTTGTATCTCTATTTCTTTGGCATATGTTTGGTAATTGATCTTGAACATCAATTTCGGGAATATCCCTGGTTTGATTAGCTACAGGTTTTGGAGGAGGTTGGTCTTGATTTAAAAACTTTTCGCGTTCACTGTCAGAACTTAAGGTCACTGGTGATCATGTATTTCGAACGACACATGTTGGTATCCAGGGTCGTGCTATAAGAGCACAGAGTTAACCGGTTTTCTGGATCCTGTGGTAAGATTCAGATGTCCCAGGCATCATCATTTTACGGGGAGCAAGAAACAAAATATTTTGAGAAGTTTTAAATTTGTTCATCTCATGCCCTGCTGTCTGGAAGGTGTCAAAAGAAGGCATATATTGAGTTGACAGCCAGAGGGTGACAGAGAGAGAGAGAGAGATGTAAGACAGAGCCAACATGCAGTCTCTTATTAGCATTACCTCCGAGCTATTTCCAGTAGGATGCTGATGGAGTTGGTGGCTGCGGTGGCAGAAGTTGTAATGAGATTGTATGTGTTCTCTCAGCAGGATGTAAACGCTGTCGCATGAGTGTGTTTGTCTCCAGGCAAATCATATTATTATTGTTATTTGAAAGAGTAGTAGTTGTAGCAGCAGCAACAATAACAATAGGAGTGCGAACAGGAAGCAAAAGAAGCTTCGCACCCTTGCAGTCAGCAGAGGTTAAATATGTTTACTACTAAAAGCGATCAATGAGGGGGATGACCTTGGGCTTGGAAAGGGCCAACTCACACTGTTCTGTTTTAATTACAAATAGAAAAAATAACAATAATAATACATATACATACACACACACATATATATTGATATTTATATAGTTGAATTTTTCTTGCCTTTTTATAGGTTTTACCGTGGTTTAGTTTTCGTAATTGTGTAGTGCGTATATATTGGTAGTTCTTTATCTCCTAAAGTTTCAATGTTTTTAGAGATATCGTGTGTGTCTACTGCCAGAGAAAATTGTGGTTATGTAAGATTTTCAACTTATTTTGGAGGAAATGTTTGTCGTGCATTTAATAGCGTTGTTGGAATAAAAGGTACGTTTACATATTCGAGTAGTCAGGAAGAAAAGAAGGGCAAACTTTCACAGTGAACTGTAACTATCAAAGTTTTTAAATTTTATAATTTGTTTGTTTGACCAGAGGAAACTGTAGTGTTCTTGAACTAAAAGGATGTTTACATTTTCGAATACTCAGGAAAGGACAGGGATTCACAGAAAGTTGTAGGCGTTACAGTTCCAAAGTTTTAAAAATGATCAATTTTGAGTTCGGCCAGAAAAACTTGTAGATATGCAAGATTTTCAACTTCTTTTGAAGGAAATGTAAAATACTCACAAGAAATTGTAGATATTCCAGTCTTTTGAGATTATTTTTCAGTTGTTCTGTTGGTTGGTCACAGAAGTGAAAAACACGTCCAAAGCTGGCAGAATCGTTAGCACTCCGGACGAAATGCCTAGTAGTATTTCAACTGTCTTTACTTTCTGAGTTCAAATTCCGCCAAGGTCGACTTTGCCTTTCATCCTTTCGGGATCGATAAATTAAGTACACGTTGCGTACTGAGAGTGATCGGATCGACTGGCCCCACTCCCACAAAATGTCAGTCCTTGTGTCTATAGTAGAAAGAATTTGTAGACCATTAATCTAAGCACACTATATTGTTCATTTACAAAGTCATGTGATAGAGAAAAGGGGGAAGAAAGACAGAGAGAAAAGGAAAAAAATGTAAAAGTAAACATAGAATATAAAGGGCAAGAAAGCACAGAAAATTCACAGCAATAGTGCTCTTCTCAATACGTGTGACGTAACAGTTAAGATAATCTTTTGCACTCCCTGCATTGATGGTAATCCAGGTATCATTCTTAAGTAATTTTCAGTTCTTTTATTATTATTATTTTATGTTTGTATGATAATAACAACAACAACAATAATAATAATAATAATGATAATAATAATAGTAGTAGTAATAATAATAATAATAATAATAATAATAATAATAATAATAATAATAATAATAATAATAGTAGTAATAATAATAATAATGATAATAATAATAATAATAATAATAATAGTAGTAGTAATAATAATAATAATAATAATAATAATAATAATAGTAGTAGTAGTAGTAGTAGTAGTAGTAATGATAATAATAATAATAATAATATTAATAATAATATTGTCTTGGTATAAAAGATGGGCTACAGCAAATATTCTGCTCAATACCACAGATTTGCTTGTCAGTTGTTTGACCTTAACCAGTTGAGCATGTCCCTTAGTGGCTGACGATATGTGCATCTCTGATCACGAGCAGAAGTAGTGGGGGGAGCATCGTAGCCATGTGTTGAGAGGGATTCTTTGGGGTTTGAATAATTCACCTCTGGAAACATGGGTGGTTCTTTCAACATCCTTAAACAACCCTTATTCAGGGACTTTTGAGCGGGATGGGCTACTCAACCTGAAGTAAATTCTAACAGGGACCCACCTGCAAGGTCATGTACTGTTTATCTTGATATGAGATCACTATGTCGCGCACATATGGTTGTGATGCATGTGCCTGGTGTACCCTTATCAGACGGGTAGTCATGATGGGTATATTGGGCTTCGTATATTTTACCCCAGTGTCACTTTGATGGCATGAACTGCTCTCTCACTCAATAATAATAATAACAAAAATAATAATAATGATAACAATAATAATAATGGCATTAATAATAATAATAATAATAATAATAATAATAATAATAATTATTATTATTATTATTATTATTATTATTATTATTATTATATTATTATTATTATTATTATTATTGAGTGAGAGAGCAGTTCATGCCATCAAAGTGACACTGGGGTAAAATATACGAAGCCCAATATACCCATCATGACTACCCGTCTGATAAGGGCACACCAGGCACATGCATCACAACCAAATGTGCGCGACATAGTGATCACACATCAAGATAAACAGCACATGACCTTGCAGGTGGGGCCCAGTTAGAATTTTCTTCAGGTTGAGTAGCCCATCCCGCTCAAACGGTCCCTGAATAAGGGTTGTTTAAGGATGTTGAAAAAACCACCCATGTTTCCAGAGGTGAATTATTCAAACCACAACGAATCCCTCTCAACACATGGCTATGATGCTCCCCCACTACTTCTTCTCGTGATCAGAGATGCACATATCGTCAGCCACTAAGGGACATGCTCAACTGGTTAAGGTCAAACAACTGACAAGCAAATCTGTGGTATTGAGCAGAATATTTGCTGTAGCCCATCTTTTATACCACATTGTCATCATTATTATATTATTGTCTTTGCACAGCTTCTAAAGCCGGAGATGTACTGCAGCGCTAGCTGTTCACTGCCAGTGAAGTAAGGTAACACTCCTTATTCTTCGAGCACCAGTGTATGGAGAAGATTATATGAGACGGATACGTTCAAACGTTTCTAATATGGCCGAAAAGATATCGACAGCGACTTGAGTTCTGGGAGAGCCACAACCAGCAGAACTGATGAAAACATCTCAGATGTACGTGCAACTGTTAGGGACGACAGTCGAATTCCCGAGAGTAAGTTGTTGGTAGATCTGCACATTAGTTATGTTTCCGTTAAGGCCATTATCTTTGAAGATTTGGATATGCTCAGTTGACTAAAATGCGTAGGATCTCCCTGACTGTGTCGAGGATGACGAATATTTTTTTCGAAACGAGCATAATAAGTGACGAATCGCAGGTCTATGGCTATGATGTAGAAACTCAGTCTTCGTGGTGGAAGATCCCAACAACTCCGAGACCGAAGAAAACACGAATAAGTTCAAGCAATGTTCACAGATGTCTTCGACTGCAAAAGCATTGTTCATCATGAGTATGTTCCATGGTAAACAAGGATACGAATGTGTCATTCTGCGGCGTTTGCTGGATGCTGCTCATCGTAAATGGACAGAATTATATGCGTCAAGTAAGTGGAAAATCCACCATGACAAGTCAACTGTTCATTCAGCGTTACTTCTGCAGTAGATTTACGTGAGGAACCACATTTCCCAGATTCCATAACCACCACATCCGTCAGACTTCTTTCGCAATGACGTTTCCCTCTTTTTAAAAATCAAATCCTGCTTGACAGGAACAAGATTTCAAGACGTGGAAGGAATCCAAGAAAATGCGATTAGACAGCTGCTTTCTATTGCCAAAAAATAAAATGAGTTCCGGGAAAGCTTCAATTAATGGAAACAATTCTGGATTAAGTATGTGGCTTCAGAAGGAGAGTACATGGAAAGAGATAAAAATTGCCGAATTGATATATATATTAAAAAAAACAACATACGGAAATCGTCAAAACATAACAAGCAGAAAAAGGACGATAGCACAATAACGGCAAACATGACAAAACGAGATACATGGATCATTCGCAGCCAATTGCTTCATCAGTCGGAGTCTGTAATGTCTACGTAGTTTCGCCCAATCCTCTCCGATACTATTCGAAACAAGTTGGGCCAAAGGCTTAAGCTGAAGGCAGTTAAGCCCCTGAGCAAGACAAACACAAGGAAATAACAAACAGAAGGGTCTTTCAAATATCGGACGAACGTAACATAAGAAATAGAATTATACATATACAGCGGGCAGAATCCTTTCGGCTATACCATAAAGATAAAATAAAACAAACAGAGTTTTTCGACTATCAAACAGTGTAGTAAGCTAGCGCAAGGAAAAAGGAAATGGAAAAATCTTAACTGACAGGGTGGAGAGAGAGAACAGATGCGACTGACCTCAAAGGCGGACGGCCGAAAAAGAACGACAATGCATACACCGGACACCGAATAGGAGAGAGGGGAAAGAAATGAGAGGGACCAAATAATGAGAGGGAGGGATCACAGAATGTGAAGTAGGGAGACAGAAAGAGAGAGAGAAAGAGAGAGGGGGTACAAGGGAGGTGAGAAAGGAAAGCAAAGGTGTTTGAGAGATAAGAGGGAGGGGGGAAGAGATTAAGGAATACGAGAGATGGAAAATGAAATCAGAGGGAGAGAGAAAAGATGGGGAGAGAGACTTCGACTGAAAAAGCAATTGGCTGCGAATGATACGTGTATCTTGTTTTGTCCTGTTTGCCGCAGTTGTGCTCTCGTCCTTTCCCTGCTTATCTTTTGACGATTTCCGTTTGCCGATTTTTACCTTTGATGTATACATACATATACGTAAATACAGACACACACACATATATGTATGTATGTATGTATGTATGTATGTATGTATGTATGTATGTATGTATGTATGTAGTATATATATATATATATATATATAGTTGAAATTTACAGAAAACAAGACGAAGACAAGTGAGGAAACAAGAAGTTGGTGTATTAGTTTGACGCTTGGGAAGAATACACACACACAATCACACACGCATACTGTGTGATAATTTGTGTGTGTGTGTTTGTGTGGCTGCAGAAGGAGCGTACATCAAAGGAGATAAAAATTGCCGAATTGATATATGTTGTACTTTTCTTTTTATAGCAACAGTTCCGATACTCTTTGATCACACCTCGTATATATATATATATATATATATATAATATATATATATATATATATATATACAGTCTTAGATACAATGTCTTAGATATATATAGATATCCCTTCATCAGAGACGGTGCGAGAAAATGTTTGTTAGTTGTTATGGAGAAGATATGAAATACAGAGTGAAGTGGAGGAATGAAAACTGACGTGAGATATGTAAGGATATTGTATCTGTAGTTCCATTATTTGAGCAGTATGGCGTATATATAAGTTTTCTGTACCATGTGTGTGGGTTCCAATTGTGTTTATAATTGGTCATTCGAAGCATAGAATCTTGTAAACAGTGATGTGTGTGTCTAAATATATACATATATATATATATTATGTGTATATATATATATATATATTATATATATATATATATATATATATATATATATATATATAATATATATATATATATATTCGTACACACACGCACACCCACAAACACACACACACACACAAACAATTGGAGCGTGGAAGATGTTTATAAGCCATTTAATAACACAAAAACCGTTAGATTCACTTCAACATTTAAATTTAATTTGCAAAAATATTTTCAACGCTTTGAGACCGCGACCTGTTGATAGACAGTATTCCACGCTGCAAATGAGAAAGTACCTGTTAGTTCATGATATATATGTACGTATGTATGTATGTATATATGTATGTATATATGTATGTATATATGTATACATACACGCACATATATATATATATATATGTGCGTGCGTGTGTTCCTCTCACCACAGTCTTAGATACAATGTCTTAGATATATACATGCAAATATAAACCTAACTATACATATATACAAGCACACAGAATCATATAAACACGTGTGCACACTGACATATACATGTATTATCTTAAAGTATACACATATATACCCTAATCCATAGATACATATTAATTCATGTACACTCATACGATTATATATAACTACATATATGTATTTCAGTATCATGCATCTCAACATGTATATTTCTACATGTAAAAGAAAGACAGGTGTGATTATAGAATGGGTACTGCCGAGTGGAATCTGTGTGCTCCCCTATTCGGATTTATAATAATACACCTTTTGGAGATAAGTATACATTTTTATTTAAGAAATATTATTGTACTCTATATAAATATTGATTGTTAAATATGAATTTCTAATTTATTATTTGTTAATGATAATTTAGATATGTACATTTATTTAATTATTATTATTTTATAATTATTATATCTGAACGTAAATTTGAAAATAGTTTGTCACTTTCTGATTTAGATCGTAAAATGTTTTAATTTAACTAAAAGTTCTTATTATATTTTTAGTCGTATTATATTTTTAGTACTATTACATTTAATAATAATAGTAATAATAAGTATTTTATAAACGATGTTATACGTTTTTACTTTGGAATTTTTCATTTCTTATTTTTTATTTCATATATATTTTCGAAGGATATTCATAATATTTATGTAAGTAATACTAGAGTAATTTATTTATTGTATATATTTATTGTTTATATTATTGTTTATTGATAGAACAAATAAGGATTTTTAATTACTATATTTGTTGATTATAATTTAGAAACGTACTTTTATATATTTATTATTTTATAATTATCATATGTGAACTAAAATCTAAAAATATTAAGAGTGTTTGTTTTGTAAAATAGTTTGGTAATTAAATATTAGAGTATAACTAGGATAAATATATTCTATAGTTTATTAATGTTTTTATTAAGCTAAATTATATCTTCACAGATAAACACATTTTTCTATCTATTTACTCTATTTTTAAATATTTAACATAATATATGTATTGTAGGCAACTTGTCCTAATGTTTTAAATTTAGTTAATGGAGTTTCTTCTATAATTGAATTTATTAAATAAATATTGTTTAATTTCTATTTGCTTATTTATTTAATTATTATTTTTATTATTGTTAACCTGAAAAGTGACTATAATTTTTAACTGAATTGATTTTCGATTAAACTTAAATTTAATTGTAATCCGAATTTAATTTTAGTCATGAAAGGTACGTAGTTTTGTTACTTACATATTGATTATTCATTTTTGCTCTTTATGTGCCCTAGTTATATGTTTTAAAAAATATATATTATTTTTATTTATGATTTGGTTTATATCTATCATTGTTTGAATTGCATAATAGTGTTTTTTCTCTAATTTATATATTTATATTTATATTTTGAAATTTGATTTTAATACTAAATTGAATTTTTCCGTGTTATACTCCCTAATATTATTATTATAATTATAATTATAATAATTATTATTATTATTATTATTATTATTATTATTATTATTATTATTACAGCTCGTATCAAAGCATCGGGTTCGTGAGTTGCCATCCAGTCTCCTCGGCTGATGTTTGGCCGAAAGTAACTTTGGAGTCCAAGTCAGTGGTGAAAGCGTCGTGGGCAGAAGTCGCATGGAATGGTCGGTGCAGGTCGAGGATGTTGAGGACGCTCCTTTCTTCTGCGTTTTGCCTCCTCATTTTGTTGTCTGTTCTGCTCGAAGGAGCTGGGTCCATTGCAGATAACATTACTCCAGGCTGTCCTATCACTGACGAAAGTTGGAACGAGACTGTAATGGCTCACGCGTTGTGTTTTGATGGCAAGGTCAATTCCATGGATGTGTGCTTCATTAAGATTCTTCCGCATCCAAAAGATGGTGTATTTGGAGCCAACGTCTCTGATACTGCCTTCTCCGGGAAGCCTAGTCTCGCCCAAGGCTTCCGCATCGATGTTGAAGCAGGCAAGTTCCTTGCAGACGATGGTTGTAAGTCGCTCTGGTCGATTAATGTCACTCTTGTCCTCGACAGTCGGCTACTCCAGGACCCAAAAGTGAGATGTGAAACAGACGATTTAGTACAGTTCCAACCGTTAAGTAGGAGGTCCGCCAGTCGCGGTATACTGGCCAAATCGAGTTGCCGTGTCCGATGTATACCCCACCTTCTCTAGGGGCTCCCCCCTGAGGAATGGGCTGCGGAATCCTAAAGAGGACAGCCCAGTCATCAGTCTAGCTGCCGAACTCAAATGTCACAGCTATTTATTGGAGAGCGACCATCTGAGATGGCCGCCAATGTGTGGTCACGGACTAGCGGCTTCCAGCTTTCCAGACCTGCCTCCGGTGCCTACGACAATATCGACATTGTTTCTTTTGAGACAGATTAGAAGCGAAAGCCATTCGCTGAGTAAATTGTTTGAGGTGATCGTGGCTGCGCGACGTCCACTCGCACGCTCTTGGCCAGGAGCTTCTCCACTGCGGCTCAAGAAATGAGACGTGCAGTGTTGAGACTTGTTGCATTGAGCTGCATGGAGTCTATCCACCTTTATCCCGCCTGCCCGCCAGGCGTTGCCCTCTTCCGTCGGAGGCAATTCTTGGGGGCCTCTGCTTGCTCCATCGTTGGGGTCTTGATGCTGGTGTTTGGTTGTGTTTACTGTAGGACTTCATCCGCGGCCTTGCAACCATAGGTGGCCCTAGCAGGAGCCTAATACTTTAGACGGTATTACTCTCAGAATCTTTGGATCGCACAAGCTTTTCCACTACGACCAGGGATGACCATCGGAAGACTATATATATATATATATATATATATATATATATATATATATATATATATATATAGTCTTCCGATGGTCATCCCTTGTCGTAGTGGATAAACGTAAAAGGCTTTTCAATTTCCTGAGCGTTATACTAATACATCTGTTTGTTTTATATATGACCTGTCTTCGTCTTTTGTTATTTTCGTGAACTCTCCCTATATATATATATATATATATATATATATAATATATATATATATATATATTATATATATATATATATGTATGTATGTATGTATGTATATGTATATAGTTGAAATTTACAGAAAACAAAAGACGAAGACAAGCGAGGAAACAACAGGTGGGTGTATTAGTTTGACGTTTGGGAAGAATACAGACACACACGCGTGCGCACACACACACATTTACATACGCACGCGCGCACACACACATTCACATACGCGCGCACACACACAAACACACGCATATACGTGTGTGATATTCTGTGTGTGTATGTATGTATGTGTGTGTATGTTTTTGTGTGTGTGTGTGCGTATCATCATTCCTTGTTATGATCTTCAGTAGGGTGAATATCAACTGATTTCCAATCGTTTACATTTTCCTGCTTTGCTTAAACATTCCCCATTTTTTAGTTTACTTTAGTTCTCTAAGTTATCAAGCTTGTTTGTTCTAGTTCTTCCTCTGCAGCATTTGCTTTTTATCGCCCCTTCTAGTAAAAGTCATTGAAAACATTGTTCTCTATGTGCCCCAATTATTTTAGCTTCCTTATGTTTTTCCTTTTTGATAGTTGAGAATAACGATCCTTTTGTACTTGCGTCGTTTTATTTTATATTTCACATTTAAAATGCTTCTAATTGCCCAAATTGTAACAAAAAAATCTTTTATGCCCTCCCCTGTCGAATGGCCTTATAGAATCCGGTTGAGAACCACTGTTTTAGAGAGGTAAAAGTGCAGTTTGCCTGTTGAAAGAAAAAGACAGATTCAAAACAACTGGAAATTATTTTTATATTCCTAAAATTTTCTTTGCATCTTGCAAGCTTTTCAACAGTCAAGACAATTGAAAACGTTGCAAGACGCAACGAAAATTTTAGGAAAATAAAATTAAGAAATAAGTGGAAATTTTACCGGTGAGTGTGTTACATTATTAACTGGAAATTAGATTGCTTGTAATTGTTTATAGTATAATTTACAAAATACCTTACTCCTTTCTTGATGTGCCAATTAAATCTGAGTTTATGCGTATATTTTGACGATATGTAAACGAAGGGTTGAAAACAATTCGTTAGCAAGCAGTTTTCTTCGAAACCTATGATCCTGCCAATAAAGCAATTTTGTTTTGAATAAATTATGTGTGAACATTAAGCGCTTAAAAATCACTTTACTTACAGTCTTCGCTTTGTATACTTGATAAAATCAAGGAAGATAAATTTTCACAAATATAAGAATAAACATTACAACTTATATACTAATGAAGAAATTAGCTACGTATACTTAATATGGTTTGTTAAATAAATCTTATTAGATACCTATACTGAATATGGGAGAAACATTTTCTTATGTATGTATGATTGTCAAAGAGATCAATAAATCTATGTCTTAAATTAAATTAAGAGTCTTTTTCAGTATTGTGTCATTGGATTATCTAGCTTTTAGATTTCCGAGTGTATGTTATGAATAAATTGAGAGGAGATTAAGAATGCAATTTAGATGAACACTGATAAATAACAAAGTTAAAATAGAGTTTAGTAAATCTTAGCAAGATAACACGACGTGTATCGGTTAATATATATATAGATAATAAAACGCCCATATAATCTACATAATGGTGGGTATGGGTAGTAGACAAATGGATGAAAGGAAATATAATTAAATGCTTATCTCATTAGATTAATTATTGCCATAAAGACCGTAAATAAATGTCCGAAGTATGATTGTTCAGCTTTGATCGTGTAGATGGAGGATCTCAATCGAATATATTTAGATAGAAATGCAACAAACCCAATTCTGATTCGTAAACAACATCAAAGGCCGGGACAATTCTTTGGTGGGATTGTCGAAACCGGAATTAATATTGCAATATGAATAAATTTCAAGTAATATTTTAGAGTGACTGAACAACAAAGGGGATTACAAATTCAATTACACGGTGTTATACACACCATCATGCAGCAATACGCAATAACATAGATTTATTTATTCCAATATATATAAATTAATAAAAACAATATTAACTGCCCATTGAATTACTAAGTCATTTCAATGTTATAAAGAGGTTTATTATGAACAATAGATATTCTATTGCTCATATATTAAAACTGAACTATCAACTGTCGATTGTAACAACACATATTCGTCGTTGTGCTTACGGTGAATTAATTCTCTCCGTCTCAGTGCCTCATTGTATTGTATTGCTGATCTGTTCAATATTACATTATTATGACTTCATTACAAATTAAATAAGACTTCAACTAAATAATATAATTCTACTTTGTTATAAAGAAGAGTTTTTTGAAGTGTGAAGCAAATATCTAATACATAGATATAAGGTATTTGGTTGGCAAATGTAGTACAATTCCTGCACGAAATTATATATTACATCTGTCTATGCAACAAAACGAGAAACCAAAATGTTGTCTACCATTACTACACTAGCTACAAACATCCACTGAGTAGGAAATGATTCTAGGCATATCTCACGAAAATGTTGATGCCATTTTAGCTGAAGAGATGATTAATAACAAATCTTTTTTTAAAAATTGACTCTTATAAAAGATTGTACGACGTTGTTGTTTACCTCAAGGCCAGTTCTCATCGAGCAAAACATGATGAAAAGATTTGTCGACTTAAACACCCTGTCTATTTTAAGGTGTAATCTATCTTGTTTATTAACATGACTTCATGTGTCTTTCGATTTCTAAGACGATAATATAAAATAGTTACTATAGAGTTTGGTAGCAAGATAACAACATGTAAAGTCATATGAACATAACAAAATAGCAATATAATCATAATCTGCAAATTCTTAGGCATGATGGAATTGACAAAATCATAAAAGGAAAGTATATCTATATGCTTATCTCATTAAGTCTTTTATCATATTGATACTATTTGTAGAAGATAAAATAACAACGTAGAGACATTTTTTGTCATAAATTATCACAAAGATTGCTCATTTTCAATATTTTCTGTTATTACGACAGAGCATATACGAGATTTTTCGGAAAATACCCAATCCTCACTTGTTGATTAAGATTAAGAAAATGCTTTGTGTTTACAAAAAAAAAAAAATTGCAAAACATAAAGTCGTTGATAATCTTTATTGCGAACAGAGCATCATTTTATGAAAATGGGTGGTAGAAATTTCTGCAATTTTTCCACTCCTTGAGCAATCATTATTAGACCTACAAAGAGGTTTATTGAATGTTAATATTTCAGTTTGACAGTGTCAGCGTTCTGGCACAATCGTTAAAATGCCGGGAAAAATGCTTAGTAGCATTTGAGTCGTTCTGAGTTCTGAGTTCAAATTCCAACGAGGTAAACTTTGTCTTTCATCCTCTCAGGGGTTGATAATATATAAGACTTCCACTTAGAATTCCTACCTTTTAAATCAAACCTTGTTATTTGTTATGGTGACAACACTATCTATCTACCTATCTATCTATCTGTCTGTCTACCTAGGTGGTTATCTTTCGTGCACACACACACACACGTTCACACTCACACTCTCTCTCAGTATTTTTTTCTCAACAACTGTTTCTCCTCCCCTTCTACTTAAACTACATTGTGAATTATATTTTGATTCCTCCGTTTCTCTTTCTCCCTCTCATAGATGTTGTGACGAACTGTGGGACGGAGATCCCCTAATATAGAGGTTGATGTCCCTTACATTTTTTTACTGGATGTAATTTATGCGCTGAAGTCTTTCAAATATCAGTGTTCACTGAATATTACCTCTAATTTGGGAGTTAGGGAATGAAAATTAAGCCTCTATACAATATGCCCAATTCTATTACCAAAGCCAAGAGCGTCGCCTAAACATCTTTCATCTGCGCTGCCTCCGGAAAATCCTCCGCATCAAATGGCAGAACCATATCCCCAACAAAGATGTCCTCAGGCAAGCAGGAATACCAAGCATGTTTGCACTCCTCACACAAATACGTATGAGATGGCTTGAGCATGTTAGCCGTATGAAAGATGGCAGAATCCCCAAGGACATACTCTACGGAGAGCTTGCTAGGGGTACTAGGTCTGTGGGTAGACCGCTCTTACGTTACAAGGATGTTTGCAAAAGGGACATGAAGGCCTGCAACATCCATATTAGCGGTTGGGAGGCAGTTGCCGGCAACCGTGGAGAATGGCGACGTACCGTAAAAGAGGGAATACAAAGGAGTGACAGAGAGAGAGAGGAGAAATGGAAAGACAAGAAAAGACGTCAACAAGAAACTATGGCATTACAACCAGCCAGGAACAGTCTTCGCTACATTTGCAGTACCTGCCAGAGGGAGTGTTTGTCCAGGATAGGACTACACAGCCACAGCAGGAAATGTATCAGGACATGAAATGTAAAAGCCGGACTAGACTACTTTATGCGCAACTCCATTGTCTCCCGAGACAAAAAGGATGCCAACCAACAACCAACCAACCAACCAATTACCAAAGTCTAGCGTAGAGCCCTTTCAATTACGCCTGGGTGTAAATGAATAATATTACACTCTCTTCCCTATCTCTTGCAAAAAACGTTTCAGGGTTACCCCACTGAGTATTCTGTTGCTGTCTAATGACAATCTTAGAGTAGAATCGTTGGATTGCTTTCGGTTGAGTAATGAGCTTCATATTGAGACAAAATCATATATAGAAACAATTCTTCTGTTGTTAACCTTCTCAACTTGAATTCCGTTATTTGTCTGTGCGTTGTTACCATCTTAGTAACATTGGTGAAGAATGTTTTCCTAACTATTATTTCGAAGATGTGATTAAAGAAGCTTTGAGATGTTATGTATAGTGATCGTTTACATAAATATTGACACTTCATCGTTATAATAACTCATTTTCTAGTTTCTTCCTGAAATATATATGTGCAAATATTGAAAGTATTTGGGTATGATATGTAGAGAAAGAAAACTAATTAGAATGTGGGAATAGTAAATGCAAGAATGACACTATGGGAGTGCTGTACGAGGGTAAGGAAGGTGAAATAATTTAGAAATATTTTTACCTTTCGTATTTTGGATCATATGAAATATGTGACGGTTTAACAAACAGTAAAACTGTGTAGGTTTTGGAAACTGAATGCCTTTCACAGTAAGGAATATTAAGGTTCTTTTTCCACCTCCAATCTCAATTATGACAACAATACATCGGAACATGGAAATCATATTCGAATATGCTGAATATTAATTTTCTCACTATGCAAATATTTCTGAGATATCGAGCAACAGAAAGTTATTTTCAATTTCATACTCAAAAGAAAAAAAAACTCTGCATTCTGTTGTTTGACTTGACACAATGGGCAATTTTCCGCTCGTCTCACTTTCCCAGGATATATCTTCTTTTCAAACTCGTTTCCAAAATCTGCGCCACTTCTTCCTTTACTAATTTCAACTGCAATTCTTCTTTCATAAATGGAAATATGAAAGTATGATCTGGATTCACTTTCTTCGGGGAATTCTTTTTCACATATTTTAAGAAATAACTGAAGCGCTTCAACAGTAATTGTGAAGAACATAAAATTGTACCATTGCTATCTCCTGAGATATGCGCTAATAAAATGCAGATATTTACTGTTTAAAATGTCACAAAGTTGTTCTAAATCATATGAATATCTAATATATTGATGAATCATCATTCTCAACTATTTATTACATTATTAGAAAAGAAGAATAAAATTATATTTGTTGAAGTCAGAAAAACAAACTGTAAACAAACGAAATTAAGTCTTAATATTTATATTGTTATTACCGTGTTGATTGCAGTTTACATACGTGATATAATAACAAAAAGATCATTAATTTCGCGATAATAAATGTGTTGCTGCAAGCTTATTACGCTTAAAACTTTATTGCAATATATTTCTGCATGAGATTTAATGCATAGAAATTTTGAGTGGAAGATACACTAAATATATACATATATATATAAAAAAGAATACTGACGAAGATTATAAAAGTTTGAGAAAACTTATTAAAGATTAATCAATACTTACTGTTTGAAAGTATTATTTAGATTAGTCTTACTCTAACGTACACCAAGGAGCCAAAATACCTCATAGCATATGTTAAATCAAATTTATTTTATGAATCCATTCCCTCTTATTTTATTTCAAATGTAAATTATATGAGTAAAATATCTTCGTCATATGTTACGTTCTCTGTGTATTGAGTGAACAAATACAGTTCATTGTTACAATGTCATGGTGTCTCGTCAATAGTCTTCCTGATGATTGTATGAAGTGCTAAGTATATCTCTTCATTGTCTTTTTACAGATGATTTATTTTTGCATCTTCTCATTTGTATAGGAAATTAGAACAAAGTTTCTATCAAAATTTTCAACCCAGTAATTATGAATCGAGAGAGTAACACTCCAGTCTGATCCATATGCTGTGAGTCAATGGGCAGACAAAAACAAAATGCAACCGAACGAGGGAAAATTTGAGCTGAGTCATTTTGGAAGGAAGTCCACACTAAAACAGCCATACTCTCTTTCTTCAGGGGAACCGCTCACAGCCTCTAACAATATCAGAGACCTGGGCATAATTGTTGATTGCAATCTCAGTTGGAGTGCCCACATCAACAATAGGATGAGCTCCTGGATCTTAAGAATGTTCCGGTCCAGAGAACAAGGTGTCATCATACCACTTTTCTCCTTTGTACGGCCACACCTCAAATACTACTGCCCAATGTGGTCTCCCCATACAAAACAAAACATTTCGAAGATTGAATCACCCGAGAGGGCACTCACTAACCGAATTGAAGGCATGACTGCTCTCGATTATTGGGACCGCCTTAAAGCCTTGAAACTCTACTTTCTCCAGCGCCGCCGCGAGCGGTACATCATTTGTACGATGTGGATAATATACCGCCAGCTTTGCCCAAACGACCTGAAGATTAGTTTCAAGGTTCATCCAAGGCTGGGACCACCGTCCATACGTCCCCTGCCCAATTCAGAATCACAGTATATAGGTACACTTCAACATAATTTCTTTTCGTCAACAGGCCCTGCCCTGTTTAACATTGTCCCGAAAGAGATCAATAAGAAAAAGGATCCCATCAACTTTAAAAGGAGTCTTGACAGATTTCTTCAAGGAATACCGGATAAGTTACCCATATCTGAATACAACTCACTCAACAAGAACTCACTACTTGAATGGACCATAAAAAAAACTTGTCTTAAACAGGATTTAGATAATCCTATCAGGTGGTGCTATTAAGTTAGACATGGCCTGGACCAATCGTTGGTCGAAACATATCTAAGTTTATATATATATATATATATATATATATATATATATATATGTATGTATGTATATATAAAGGGAGAGAGAGCGAGAGAGAGAGAGAGAGAGAGAGAGAGAGAGAGAGAGAGAGAGAGAGAGAGATGTTGCTATTTACGATGAGCTGTGCAGAAAATAAGTTTTGCTTTATTAATGACGAGCCGTCAACCGTACAATTATCCAAATTAATGGATCTACCACGGTACTAGCATTGTAGTAAATATCACCTGAACTATGCAATTGTTTGGAGACGGAAGCCTATTAATGTTCTTTGAGGATCAGTTCACAAACCATGAAAGACTACCACACTACTGTTTCCACACATCTATAGCATGGCAAACTTGGGTTATAATTCCATATCACCCTGAGTGATGGATTTGCAATATTGAAATTTTTTTGCATAAAATAGAAGCTGCGTGCGTGTCTATATATATATATATATATATATGTGTGTGTGTGTGTGTGTGTGTATGCGTGTGTGTGTGTGTGTGTGTGTGTATATATATGTTTGTATAAATATATGCGATAAATTGAGAAGCGGTGACTAGTAATGATTCTGTGAATATAAATAATATTTTTATAAGTTTAAAGCTTATAAGCGACCACTGTGTATTGACTAAAGAAAATAGTTTAGTATTGGGGCATATAAGCCCTTAACAGAAAAAAAGTGGGTTTTCCGTACGCATGGGGCAAAAACCCACAACTCTATTAATCGCGATAAATGCACTACCCATAGCACCAACATACCCACTCATTTCTACCCGTTAGATTTGTGAACTTTAATTTCATAGTGATGTTTTTAAAACAAACACTCACAGAATGTATACATACGTGCATGCATACCTACCTACCTACATACATACATACATACATACATACATACATACATACATACATACATACATACATATATATATACGTATATATCGATAGGTAAATTGATACCATTTGATACCTTTAATTTCGCGCATGCGTATTGTTTGCTCTTCATTTTTTCGCCTACACTTTATAGTATGGTTAGTCGGGCACCGTCTTTGAAAAAATAAAGCACCATGACGCAATTTAATCTGCCAGAAATTTGGAAATGACATGTTGTACTTCGTATTCGCGCCGAAAGCTCCAATATAAACATTTCAGAGAGTTTATGTGTCAATCTGAGGACAGTGCAGAGGTTTTGGAAAGAGTTGTATGAGACTAATGATTATTACGAAGGTGCGGCAGCTCGGAAAACTCACTCTGATCGTTCTAATAAGAAGAAAATTCCTGTATTCTTTTGGTGAGATTCAGGCCATATTTGACACCGATCCCTCCAAGTCAATCAGGACCATCGGCAGGGACGTAGATGTGTCTGAGTTTCTTATCAGGCAGGTAGTGCATGAAAACATTCGGTATTCCTCATACGAGATGTGAAAGAGCTAATTTTTTTTATCCCAAGCCATCAAGGACAAGAGAAAAACTGATTTGTTTTTTTTCTCAGACGAGAAAAATTTCTACCAGCATCAGCAAAACAAAGACGCACCACGTAGCAGTACTGATCTAAGGAACGACACCAGTAGGCAGACTGATGCCTGAGGGTCGCATAAAGTGGCTTCTAGCAGCGGAAGCCTGATCTACACGGGTTTGTCCCCCAGAAAACTTTTCTGGTTACTTTTGGATACCGCCTTGTAGAATAACAAGCTCTCTTTCTCTCTCTCTCTCTCTCTCTCTCTCTCTCTCTCTCTCTCTCCATTTATCTATCTAATTATCTATCTGCCTGTCTGTCTATCTATCTGTCTGTCTAACATTTATGCTTCCGCTCTTCGAGAGACTGACTCCATGATTATTGAAGCCTTCTTCTAACACGTTTATTCAAAGTTACTCAAGCTAGATGATTACTCAGATGACATTAAAAGACAACTTGGTGGGACAATATAGAATACACATAGGATCAGTTGAACTTGATAGAAATAAATATAATACACAACCTTGCGAATTTTCGCTAAATACATAATAAATTTGCACAGAATTTATTTGCCTTCTATTTCTGTTTGGTCTTTATTACTGCAGAGTTGTTTGAACGTCACTAACATATTTCATATTGACAATTATGATGAATACAATTTTCTGTATATTGTCTGTCTGTCTGTCTTTCTCTCTTCTCTCTCTCTCTCTCTCTCTCTCTCCCTTTCTCTCTCTCTCTCTCATTATGTACGTATATATATATATATATATAGATATATATATATATATATAATATATATATATATATATATATATATATATATATATATATATATATATAAACTGAATCTACAAGAAATGTAAATCTGTCTTCTGCAGTTTTAATTTTCGCTCTAATGTTGACAGTATTTTTAAAATTGAACATTTCCCCATATATTTGATAATATAAGATTGTCAATAAATATAGCTTTAAAGTGGATTACATTTACGCAAAAATCTTTGCTGTTTCTGTTTCGAGTACAAACGGAAGAAAACTCTCAAATGCGAAAACAAAATACTATTATCCTCGGTGTAATTTCTTTACCCATAAATCATTCCTCTCAAGCATATATCTCTTTGTAGAATATTAGTTTCCTCCATGGAACAAGAATGTAAGGAACCTAAGAAGTATATAGGTTTTATTAAATATCCCTTAACACAGTCTGTCACTATAAAGGGCTTTTTAACACTCCTATCCAGATAAGGCAACTAGTTACTGTTTTAAATCCAACTGATGCCTGATACAGCGTGGATTCCCATTGCACAAAACTTTATGTTCGTGGACGTTCTGAGAATATCCTATTATAGACTTCGATAAAATCTTGTTGACATTTCCCTCTCCGAAAAGTTATTTAGAAAGAAAAACGAAACTATTAAAGTTAGTTATCGACATTAAAATTTCTTTACCTTCGCGTGTGTTATCGTATCTAGTTGGGTTTCAGAATATTAAAAATAAAAAAGAGAATAAAAGAATATTTTATGTTTAAATGTTTGAAAATTGAATGGACGGAAGCGTAAATATTTGTACAGATTTAGTGACCAGTTAAATTTCTATAACATAAATATTTGTGCTTTTGTTACACTGATTCCCTGCTGCAACAACCATTTGAATAATCATTAGCGTTAGACTTACAACAACAATCCAAGAAGTTTCCAGATTCTAATAAACTCGACTTTTGTATCGAGTACTTATTCATCGTTTAGACCATTGCGCACATAAATACTTATATACATACACATACGCTCACATAGATCTCTCTCCCCATATACTCACACAAACATACATACCGTAAATACATACATACATACATATATGTATATATATAATATATATATATATATATAAACATTTGTGTGTGTATTTGTTTGTGCGTGTGAGTGTGTGTATGTGTGTGTTTGAGTATACTTGTTGATATGCACATGAAAGCATATACATTTATCTCTTCATTCATGCAGCATCAGATGAGTGAATGGGAACTACGATATATTATATTAGACAACAGTGAGGAGTGAAATCAAATTTAACGCTATTAAATGTATTGGTATAGCTCCAACCTGTGAATCCCACGAAAGTTGCCAGACTAGATTGGCCACAAAGTACATCAGTATTAAATTTAATTTCACTTATCTTAGCAACCAACAGCAATCATTCTCAACACAGATTTGCTGACATTAATGAAACTTCTCTTGTCAATTATTATTTAAACAACTATTAATAACCGACGACTTAATTTCAGATATGCAGTTGTTGAGAATTACTATGGACTTTCAAAAATGTTTGGTTCCTCAAGCAACTTTATGATATCGATTTATAATATTGGCACATGTTTAGAAATTTGGACGAAGCGATATAGTCGTACTGTTGATATATAATAGACATAGCTAACTGCTAGGTTATGGTTCTTAGTCTGTTTCGACGATGACTTTTAAGTTGTTCGCCCCAGCGAATAACATGAGCTTTTAATAAGACTTTAAAAATCTGAGCACAAGTACTTGTATTCTTAGCATAAATCCTGGCCGTAAAGAGCATGATACAAAGTGAAAAGACCTGATCATTAAATTACGGTTACAATTACAGACACAATGCTTCCAACTTGTTGTCTCTTGAGGTCTCTGGGCGAGACTTGGAGACAACTTGTACAAATGTAAAGCAAAAGTCAAACATAGAATAATAATAATAATAATAATAATAATAATAATAATAATAATAATAATAATAATAATAATAATAATAACAACCACAACAACAACATCGAAAATACTTTAGGAATGAGAACCCAGGTTCGAAATTTCCCCAAGACACCTGATGAAGGCTGGAGGGTATATCAGCCGAAACGTTATGTTAACAACAAACAAGATGGGGACAAATATCCGTCAATTGTAAATAATGTAAATAATGTGACATAACCAAATTCGGAGGCATACTGGGGTTAATATGGTATTCATAAATTAGACTCCAGTAATGTAGGAAATTTTCAGTTCATGTAATATAGGAGGAGAAAATCTCCCTTCCTCGAATATCTGCTGGGGAGCAATTAACTTGGCTCAGTGTTGCTCATCACAGACGTGGTTAAGCTGCATAACACTGTGATAACCGAATAATGGAGAGAAACACTGAAAATAGGGTTGTAATACAACTGTTTTCATGACGTTTGAAATTCTTCGATTGTCTATATTGATCCTACTATCACATACGGTGCACTAATCACTATATCATATCTCAAACAAACAACTTATTTCCTTTTCAACTAGTTCTTTTGATGGATTTTTCAATTTCTGTGCGAGTATTTTTCTCTCTAATGTCTATTATAGTGCATAATATTTTCTCTTCGTCTTTCATTGTTATTTGGAAACTTTGATAAATCTGAACGGAAATCTTTGATAAATCTGAACGGAAATCTATGTATGATTTTTATGAAACAAATATATTTTGCATCTTATACCGAATCTTCTATTTTTATTTAAAACTGCCAATATATTGTCTAATGAGTATAACTTAACTACCGATGATACTTGTAAATGATATAGTTGCAAAATTTGGAATACTGAACATGTAGGGATCAAA
The DNA here is from genome assembly GCF_006345805.1 of Octopus sinensis. NCBI lineage: Eukaryota > Metazoa > Mollusca > Cephalopoda > Octopoda > Octopodidae > Octopus > Octopus sinensis. The sequence continues at coordinate 75,158,184 of NC_042998.1, read as the reverse complement.
CTGTTTTGTTGTTAATCGCCACCCTGTCAGTGAGGAATATTTCTTGTTCAATATTGTACATTTTGTTTTAATGATAATAGAATGTTCTTGCCAATACTGAAACTTTCGGCTTTGCCAATATTTCAGTTCTTTTTAAAGAATTTGCTTACATAGGCGCGGGAGTGGCTGTGTGGTAAGTAGCTTGCTTACCAACCACATGGTTCCGGGTTCAGTCCCACTGCGTGGCATCTTGGGCAAGTGTCTTCTGCTATAGCCTCGGGCTGACCAATGCCTTGTGAGTGGATTTGGTAGACGGAAACTGAAAGAAGCCTGTCGTATATATATATATATATATATATATATATATATATGTGTGTGTGTGTGTGTGTGTGTGTATGTTTGTATGTCTGTGTTTGTCCCTCTAGTATTGCTTGACAACCGATGCTGGTGTGTTTACGTCCCCGTCACTTAGCGGTTCAGCAAAAGAGACCGATAGAATAAGTACTGGGCTTACAAAGAATAAGTTCCGGGGTCGATTTGTTCGACTAAAGGTGGTGCTCCAGCATGGCTGCAGTCAAATGACTGAAACAAGTAAAAAAGAGTAAAGAAAGAGAGAGTATAGCTTCAATTCACGCCTGACCACTTCTCACTATAGATAAGGACATTGATCAAGTAGTGTTCAATATGTTTTCCACATATATGTATGCTTCTTTCTTAATTGGGACCTTTTCGTTATGCAATTAACTTTTATTTTGTCTTCATTTGTTTTAATATAATATAAACATTTCTTTTTGTCATTTGATGTTTCTCGTAATAATTAATATTATCTTTCCTCACTTTTTCATAATGTCTTTAAACCGATGTATTACTCTCTGTTTTATTCCGATCTCATTTTCCTTGAGTGCGTGATGCGTATATTCTATCTATGGCTACAGTCATATTAGTTTAGACCTAGTCGTTCTGGGTTTTCTTATATCGAAGCTATGGATTAATACTAATATAGATAATGGAATTTTGACTTTCAGTCACGTCCCTTCTGAATCGTTCAGCAATGTTCATAGATGCTCCTGTTTGTTATCATATTTTTAAATAAATCTACAGTCATATGTTTTACAATGTTTCCTTAGCATTTCTATCTTTATGTGATTAGATTCAGCGTACATAGTTGAATAGACTATGAGTGGTCTCCTTTCAATATTCCTCTTAATAGAGAGGTAAAATTTATATTATATTTCTGGTGATATATTATTGATATTTCCCATGTTGACATGATGTCATTCTTATACTATCTTCATATCAGTTGTACATTATTTATAGTAAGTGTTTGAAATATGCAAATGTACGATGCATTGTTGAAGATACGTCATTGAGAAATCCATCCTACGCTTGTTTATTTATTAACCGTTGACTTCAATAACTGCATGGTTAACCAATAGCTGTCATAATATCCACTCCAGCTCTTCCTTCTAACAGCCTTTCTGCTCATCTGGTGTATTTCGTTCGTGGAATGAATATTGTTTTCTACTCTATTAAATAGCCGGCTCTTAATTCTGAACTCTTTAGTATTCCATTTAAGGGTGTTGCTAAGAGCTTAACCAGAAATTGAATTATATTGATTTTGGGAACTTTCCAACCATCTCTATTGCGTTGGTCAATTCTTCGCTCGTTATACTGAGCCATGCGTGTAATGGTATTGTTTTTCCAATCTACTTTACTGAACATTTTACTTCTTTATTATCATAAAGTTTTGGCTCCATACGCTCTCTCGGAATGTCTGGGTTTCTTTCACTGTTAATATAACTTTAACGTTGATGTCGATTTATTTCTAATACTTGCTATTGTTTGTGAAACAGATTCTATTTCTTAAGCCATCACATTTACCATGCCGTGGCTTAGATTATTTGCTCTTTTTTTATTTCCATATCTCACTGTTGTCTTTTGTTTATATTCTTTATAAAATCAGTTGTTAACATTTCTCTATCACTCAGTATGGAGCGATTATTCTATTTTGTTAATTTAGTTTTGAATATTTTTTATTTATTACCGTATTTCTGATAACAAAAATTTGATAAAATCAATACTATCTAGAAAACAAATCATTGGCCTAATACCAACATAAAAAATCTTTAGGATTATTGTTGCGACCTGTGTACATTTCAAAGTGTGGAGGATGCTATATTGTAGCGACAAGTAAAAAATCAGGTGATCAAATGAAGCCGAATAGCTGAAGACACTGATCACACACATTATATAAAACCAAAATGATATAGTTGATATTACTGGCAACTAATATCAACTATCTAGAAAATCTTACATCTTTAACTATGCACTTTATACAGTTAGATGATCATTGGTGTTCTCTAATACACCTTTCAATCTTTGTGATGGAAATTACAGATTTTTGATGAGAAATTATATAATTAAATGGATCTTCGACCCATGAAGAATATTGTGGTTTCGATTTCTGAACCGGGTCATGCATTGTGTTCTTGAGCAAATCACTTCATTTCACTTTGCTCCAGTACACTCAGCTGGCAAAAATGAATATTCCTATGACAGGTAGGTGTCTGGTCCATTGGAGAATACACACGCAACAGAAACAGTAAACGGGTCATATGAGTCTACATGACTTGGGAAGGACCTTTTTTGCATAATTAAGGTTATATTTTTCATATTTAACACACAAAACTCTGTTGAATGTATGCATATTTTGTACTTATACAAATCTGAACGTACACACAACATTATCTATCTATCTATCTACAGTATCTATCTATCTATCTATCTATCTATCTATCTATCTATCTATCTATCTATCTATCTATCTATCTATCTATCTATCTATCTATCTATCTACGTATATAAACTTAGTTTAAATATGCTCACTAACAAAAAAAAAAATGAATGTACTTACTGGTATATAAGTGCTTGCGTAAATGATATTAGTTCAAAATCATATAATCAGGTTTCGTCTTTTAAATATAGAAAAGAAAAAGAAAACATCACTTCTTTAAGTAAATTTGTTTAGAGACTCAAATAGCGGAATGTTATGATATCAAACGTTTTGTAATAAGTAATGCACTACCGTGTAACGAGGAAGTGGGGAGGGGAGCTAAAATGCAACTTATTTTCTCGAGGGGATGCTGCTTATTACATTGAAATCTATCATCTATATTAAGAAAAGCGGGATTCTATGTGTCTCTCTGGGACTCCTGTATCTCACACTACATTTACTTGGCATCAGGATGATCTCAGGATTGAAAATCTATCCTTCAGTTGGTTTTTAAATATACAGCATTGGGATCTGATTTAAATGAATTTGGGTTGCTATTTCTAGCAGGTAAAACTTGGCTGATTAACACCAGCTTCCTTGACGTTTTGTCAGATGACGTTAGAGATCAAGGGGGAGATAAATGACATTCGCTTCGTTCCTTTTTACGTCGACATAAGAAATTTGGGCCACATCGGCCAACTACGGGAATTTAATTCGGGACTGGAACCTTAGAATGATTGCATTACAAAATTTATTCTCAACTGTCCTTAACATCTGATCAAACACCGCCGGGGCATCATGCTATTTAGCTCTGTTTAGTTTTGTGTTGCAGCTTCAACTAGCCCTACTCAGGAGCCATCTGAGAAGTCCGCACGGAGTGTGGCTTTTAAGCTACTATTAAGTAAAAGAAATGAAGTAATATTAAGTGGTATACATTTACTTAGAATAATCTTTAAAACCTTCCGAAATAAATGGAATGCTGATTAGTGTACCCTGATATAACAGGTTGCTGCTCCTTTTCTCGGTCTGGTGTATTTAATATATTTAACTTAGTATTATTTAGTAGATACACTACTGTTTTATCTAATTATTTTAGTTATCTTAATTTTCTAATTATTATTATATTATTATTATTACTACTACTACTACTACTACTACTACTACTACTACTGCTGCTGCTGCTGCTGCTACTACAACTACTGCTGCTGCTGTTACTTCTACTACTACTACTACTACTACTACTACTACTACTACTACTGCTGCTACTACTACTACTACTACTACTATACTACTACTACTAATAATAATAATAATAATAATATTGCAGTTGCTATTGTTATTATCTTAAATACTATATTTAGATTAATTATTATATTTAACCTTTTAAAAATTAATTTATTATAAATCTGTTCTTAAATTTATCGTTTAAACTTTATTTTGTATCTTAATTCATCTTAATTATTTTTATATTACAGTTCATACTAATCAAATGACATTTCAATGGTAGTCTAAATATTTATCTATTGAAGAGGTTGGTTCTACATGTAATCGTAGAAGATTCATCAAGTTGACGGGAAGGGACTGAACTGGAAAAAAACTAAGTATTATATTACAGTTCTAGCATTAACTGATAAACACGATTCCCAAGTAGGTTTGCTGAAACTCCGCCAGCCTTAATACTGATCAGATATTGTTAGTTTTACTGCAAGTAGTGACATATCGTTCTGATAATGATAGATGTATGTTTCTCTATCATTGCAGAATCGAAGAAGATCAAAACATGGGTTCGATTACTATGCATAATTACTGGTCACAGAGTTTTGGAATTTGACAGTCTGTCCGAAACGTGCATAAGCTGATTAAAAGATGTACAACACTCCATTTTTTTAGGTTTATATATATATATATATGTAGTGGTTGTATACTGTCAACTCAATGTGACAGTCCCGTAAGGGAATTACACCACCACCATTTAGCCCTAGGAAACATCGACGTTTCCTGTCGGCTTTGACATATTTTCTGTGTCCTTATATTTGCAAAGGGGAGGTAATCACCCCCGTTATGTTTTATCTTATATTTAATCTTTTTTATATGTAATTTTTTAAAATGGTGTAACTTAATTTTTAATTATTGAATCGATAAAAGGTGTGTTTTTCTAATTCATATATATATATATATATATATATATATATATATATATAATATATATATATATATATATAATATATATATATATATAGATATATATATATATATATATATATATATATATGCATATATATATATATACATATACATATACATATACATAATACATACACATACACACACACACACACACATATACATATATATATATATATATATATATATATATATATATATATTATATATATATATATATTATATTATATAAATTAGAGATGAAACCACTATTAGGCAAATCATACAATGAAAAGCTTAAGCCAATACATAAGATTATTTAATTTATATTATTTAAATATATAACAAAATTATTAAAAAAATATATAATTAATATAACACTACGATCGTTCATGGCTGTAATTTCTTTAAATTTTCGAGTTACAATCATTCATCAGGTGGTTTTTAAACCTCGCCAAGTTAAATATTTAAACCACCTGATGAATGACTGTAACTCGAAAATTTAAAGAAATTAACAGCCATGAAACGATCGTAGTGTTATATTAATTATATTATTTTAATAATTTTGTTATATAATTAAATAATATAAATAAAATAATCTTATGTATTGGCTTAAGTCTTTCTTTGTTTGATTTGCCTAACAGTGGTTTCATCTCTAATTTAATATAATATAATATTTTGCTATAAAATTGGATTCAATCCTAAATCTGATTTTCCCCTGTAAGTTTGGATTTATTCCCTAATATTTATTATATATATATATATATATATATATATATATATACACACACACAATTTATAACCAAAAGACACAAATGCAAACTTCACTAAAAGTAACTAACGGTGCAAATCAGCACTAGTATTGCTAGAAATAAGAGCCAAAACAACTCTTAGCCACGAATAGAGCATTTTCTGTTCAACAGAGCACTAGCCATAGACTGACAAGGGAGAGAATTTCCTCACCGCAAGAGAAGGCGTCAGTTCTGCCGGCCGATTTCGAATCCTTATCGGCCACGCTACTCCATTGCCTAGTGTTAAGCTAGCCCCACTTGTCAGTTTATAGAAAATACGATAGGAGTTAATGGCTGATTCCCTATGATGGCAAAGCGAAAATTATAAATTATTAAAGTGCTTAGACTCAATTTAAAACTAAACGGCACTAATATAATTGTCACTAGAATTAAGAGCCAAAACAACACATAGCCATAAATAGAACGTTTTTGTCCAATAGTGTACTATCCATAAACTGATAACGAAGACATAACCCTATCTATTCGAATTCGGTAAGCCGCTCTGGCGCCCTCTCTTGCTGTGGGGAGAGTGTCTCTCTTGTCAGTGTATGGATAGTACTCTGTTGAACAGAATTCGCTCTTTTCGTGTCTAAGAGTTGATTTGACTTTTATTTCTAGCAATGCTGGGGTTGACGTTCACCCTTCATCACATTGCATTTGCGTCTTTTGGTTTTAAATGTCGTTAAGCCACTTTAATAATTTATGATTATTAAAGTATTCTGCAGAAAATAAAGGAATTCTCGAACGCAGGAGGCCGACAATCGGGAAAATACCCTTTATAAATTTTTTTTACAAAATGTTCTCAGGCATACATACATACATACACACATATATATGTATGCATGTATATATATATATATATATATATATAAGTAAAGGGCAGTTGGATACACAAAAGCCAAGGTGTGGTGGTGGAGAATACGGATATATATATATATATATATATACACATTGTCAAAGACGGTGAAGGTGAGTGACGCATTTATAGTGATGGTAAGGTACTAGCGGTGATTGAGAAGAGTTACTGTCATTAAAATCACGTGGTGATATAACACAGATAGAGACATACATAGCTTCTGGGAAGTTACAGAGAGAAAAAGATCACATCAAACAAAGAATATGATTATTTGTAAAGTGAAATAGAATAGAAAAGAGATAAAAGAAGGAAAGTAATAGAAATAGAGGGAAGAAACAGGAAGATTGATATAAAAGATAGGAGAAAAAAATGAGTGACAAGAATAGATATAATTCAGATACACGAAAACATAGTTATCGAGATACAGAGAAATATGCACTTACACTCGGTTGTATGTAAAATACAAATATAATATAATATAATATTATATATATATATATATATATATGTGTGTGTGTGTGTGTATGTGTCTGTGTGTGTGTGTGTGTAGTTGTGCATATATATGCGTAAGTGCATGTATATGTATATATATACACACATACATCTAAAAATATAGAAACATGCATATATTAATGTGTAGACTATATGAACGAAGTGAATGCTGAGCTAGAGATACAAAAAAAACAAACATGCGTGTGCGTCTGTATTTCTGTGTGCGCGTATGGTGGGTGTGGCTGACTAGATCATTTACGTATTTATTCATAGAAGTATGGTAGCAACTCTGTAAGACCCATGTACAAGGATGCTTGCATAATATAAGTATACATGTGTGCGTGAATGAATAGATGTTGGATTTTGTTTGAGGGCACACACCACACACACAACACACACACACACACACAGACAGACACACACACACACACATACAGGCACATACACACATACATACACACGCGCACACACAAAGTTATGAACCTAATTTAATAGAATAAACTTTAGAAACAATAAATTTACATTTAAAATACTCTCACATCTATTAATATCATCAACCGCTCATTTTCGTGGGATTCCAACTCGTGAACTGTTATCACGTGATTCTTGCTGTACTCTGTAGAGAATGTTAATATGTTCCATGTCGTCTGTGTTTCATTATCATAGCAGGTATCACGTAATGTTTAAACAGCTATACTATCGCCTACGATTTAAAGCAGAGATTCAGATAAATCTATTTAAAATTTCAATAGCCGAAGGCAGTAGGTCATAGAAAGAAGCATATGTAAGACATGTGCAGACATGATGCTGTTGGAATTGTGAACTTTGTGTTTCAATTGACATTCAAGTCACATATACTCGAGGCTTGGCTTCAGTAATCAGATATTTGGTAACCAGTAAGCTTCTATAAACTTCAAAGTCACTGATTGAATATTTTTAATGCTAACTATTTTGGGAATTTTTTTAACTAATAAATTTTTGTCTCGAACGTTTTGATTACTGCACTACATTGAAAATCTGTCTGGTTTCCATGTGATTTTATTTAATCGATAAAATACTGCAAATCATATTTTCGGTGTTTCTTTACTTGTACATCGAAAGCAATTTATATCGTATTATGTGATAATATTTGCTGTTATTGCAAGTTAAACCGTTCAGATGTAAAATACAAGATTGAAGCTTCTCCTAAGATATCAATAACGAAATTTAAAAAGAAAAGTAATATGTCAAAACGCAATTTGGTAACTGACATGTTGCTCAACAAAACAACTGATTATCTAAGAGAAATTTAACTGCTTTCTTTTTTTCATGCTTATAGCTAATGACACGCGTTTTGCTTATTTTTGTCAAAATCTATTTCATGAAAACATTTCGAAATTTCCCATTGCATTGCAGTTATCAGGAAATACATAGATTTTACTTTCTGCTAGTTTGTAGATATATTCAAAGTTATAGGAACAGTATATTTGTAATCATGCGGTGTATGAATGTATTATATAATAAAAGGTATCTATAAGTAAAAGTTGAATAAGTAAATAAAACAAACGGCGACATTTTCTTGAGATTAGTGCTCAACTCTACTACAAAATAATTACCGAATTACAGAAAATGACGTCTGAGAGCGAAATTTTGAAATCTATTTGCGAATATATTTCAGTTGCAAACCCTAAGTAATGGCAAATCTGTGTGATAAATAGATCGAAGTACGTTAAACTCTCTAAGTCTCAACATATATCAGAAAAATGATTTTCTACTTATGTGCGAATTCTTTTTGATGATTGTGTAAAACACTTATAAATATAGTAAATTAGATAATGATATTTACTGGTAATGAAACACTATATTCATACTGTGTAATCATATTCTGAATGAACGCTTACTGAACAGAAATCTGTGGGTATGAAACGTAAAGCAACATTTCGAATGGAGGTAAATTTAATTCCTATTAATAAAATTCGCCCAACAATGATGGGCCCCATCTATAAAACGTGAAACTTACCATAAGATATCAAGCTTATAGAAGTGGGGTTTCATTTACAAATTTAGGATTTCAAGGACATTTAGAGTAATATATTTGAGCAAAACCTAGGTTCACTTTAAACATAGACATTCACCCATAGAAATGAAAGGATGTCGATATACTGATTGAAATTAGGTTGGATTACAAAGTAGATGCCTCAGTGGCAGAGTGTTAACACCCTATCTTCGTATATCCAGACAGAGCAGGGTGGAATTCGAAAAAGATTTGTCTTAGTAATATTGTTTCCTCTCTGATCTCAAATCTGTCTTTCTGTTTTAAGTGTGATTTTCATAGCACAAGATATAATATGAATTGTTAGGGTTTGCAGGTCGAATTTGAGTGTATTCTTCAAAAACTTTATGCTATTTCTATCATAGTCCATCACCTCCTTTAACACCGTCACCTGATCCTACTTTAGTGAGTACTGTCATAAGATCTTCAAAATGGTAATAAGCATTTCCTCTTTCTCTTTTGAAAATTTCAGCAAATAGTTTTAAAATCTGTTTAAAAGTTACACTTTTTGTACAAAATCGTTACCTTTAAACTGAGGTGACCTCATCTATAGTAGGTAAAATTAATGCTTAAAAGACCGCATCATATGTCGTTCTGGAATGAACATTTCCTCTTTTTTTAAATTAATTAGTTCCGTTTACATTTCTCCAAACATTTATCTTGGTATTTGACAATTTCAGTCCTAATCGAAAATCACCATACTTGCTGAAAGATCTTCTACACAAATATATATATTATAACTAAAATGTATCTCAGAACACTTTGTTGTTAAAAAAATATATTTATATAGAACACAGTATAATTCAGATTAACTGAAATTTGAAGACGGTAGATAACTCTCCTCTAATATATTCGAAAGCATTACACATTTTCAGATGGTATGAAAACATCACGAAGCTTTCTTCAGTAAAGGAAAACATAAATGAGAATCTTCTTAATAAGGTGTTCCGGAATAAGTGTTATATTTCAAAGATGTTTAAATATTCTTTGGCTGAGCTGTGAACTTTGAACTCTAAATTGCTATCTGGTATATATACATACGTACGTACACACATACACACACACAAACACAGACACACACATATATATATGCATATATATAATAGGTTTCTCGGATAAAAGATTAATAACTTGATTTGTTTATAGCACACTAGTCAATTATTTATCAAATTAAATAATACATATTTATATAGGAAACAGCAAAAGTCAGCATGAAACAATTCTACTTATGTTCCATTTCGTCGATCATGCACTGACACGATGCTGGCAGTAGCATCAAACTGCATTTGCTTGCAAAAAAAAAATTATAAAAAGTTTAAAATAAAACTAAAAAAAGTTATTGCTATTTAAAAACATTTCTTTCTCAACCACTTTTCATGTTGGATCTGAATCCCTTCTAATAGGAACTGTACTATTATACACACATACATACGCGCAAGCACACATATACATACTCTTACACGTATATGTATATGTATCGATGTCTCTCTCTCCCCCGCATCTCTTTCTCTCTCTCTGTCTCTCTATATATATGTATATATATATAATTTCAACATTGAGGGTAAAATTAATTAATTAATTAATCAATTTCACCAAGTATTCAGTATGCAAAGGGACCATTTAAGGCGAATTCAAATTATTACATTATATAAAAGGGCTAGTAGTAAGTAATTACTTTGCGCATACTGAACTCGTTAGAAATAGCAGCTAAAAAAACTTTTTATAAAACTATTTCTAACACTTAAAGAAAACCTCTCTCATATAGTGTTTGCTCAATTCAACTCAAGGAAGTATGGGGGTAGAGACATTAAAAAATCAAATGCAAAGGTTATTTGAGTACGTACGTTTCAAGATTAGTCAAAATCGACCCTTCTCTCATCAGCTCAGAATGCCCTTGTTTGAATTTGAAAACACTGAAAATGGGAGCATACCCTTTCGGCTTGTTATCGCTTCTGAAGATCTGCTCCAAACTAACAGTGCCAACAAACTCAAATATGCAAGCGAAGAATTTCTGCTCTCCCCTTTCCACCAGCGTGGGTTAAAATCAGCAAACACTATGCTGTTTTCGGTAAAATCCGAGACATTAAGTAGAGAGAGATGAATTATAATTTCAACAATTGAGGGTAAAATTAATTAATTAATTAATCAATTTCACCAGTATTCAGTATGCAAAGGGACCATTTAAGGCGAATTCAAATTATTACATTATATAAAAGGGCTTAGTAAAATAAATTACTTTGCCGCATACTGAACTCGTTAGAAATAGCAGCTAAAAAAAACTTTTTATAAAACTATTTCTAACACTTAAAGAAAACCTCTCTCATATAGTGTTTGCTCAATTCAACTCAAGGAAGTATGGGGGTAGAGACATTAAAAAATCAAATGCAAAGGTTATTTGAGTACGTACGTTTCAAGATTAGTCAAAATCAACCCTTCTCTCATCAGCTCAGAATGCCCGTTTGAATTGAAAACACTGAAAATGGGAAGCATACCCTTTCGGCTTGTTATCGCTTCTGAAGATCTGCTCCAAACTAACAGTGCCAACAAACTCAAATATGCAAGCGAGAATTTCTGTCTCCCCTTTCCACCAGCGTGGGTTAAAATCAGCAAACACTATGCTTTTTTCGGTAAAATCCGAGACATTAAGTAGAGAGAGATGAATTATAATTTCAACAATTGAGGTTAAAATTAATTAATTAATTAATCAATTCACCAAGTATTCAGTATGCAAAGGGCCATTTAAGGCGAATTCAAATTATTACATTATATAAAAGGGCTTAGTAAAATAAATTACTTTGCCGCATACTGAACTCGTTAGAAATAGCAGCAAAAAAAACTTTTTATAAAACTATTTCTAACACTTAAAGAAAACCTCTCTCATTAGTGTTGCTCAATTCAACTCAAGGAAGTATGGGGGTAGAGACATTAAAAAATCAAATGCAAAGGTTTATGAGTACGTACGTTTCAAGATTAGTCAAAATCGACCCTTCTCTCATCAGCTCGAATGCCCTTGTTTGAATTTGAAAACACTGAAAATGGGAGCATACCCTTTCGGCTTGTTATCGCTTCTGAAGATCAGCTCCAAACTAAAATTGCCAACAAACTCAAATATGCAAGCGAAGAATTTCTGCTCTCCCCTTTCCACCAGCGTGGGTTAAAATCAGCAAACACTATGCTTTTTTCGGTAAAATCCGAGACATTAAGTAGAGAGAGATGAATTATAATTTCAACAATTGAGGGTAAAACAAGCCGAAAGGGTATGCTCCCATTTTCAGTGTTTTCAAATTCAAACAAGGGCATTCTGAGCTGATGAGAGAAGGGTCGATTTTGACTAATCTTGAAACGTACGTACTCAAATAACCTTTGCATTTGATTTTTTAATGTCTCTACCCCCATACTTCCTTGAGTTGAATTGAGCAACACTATATGAGAGAGGTTTTCTTTAAGTGTTAGAAATAGTTTTATAAAAAGTTTTTTTAGCTGCTATTTCTAACGAGTTCAGTATGCGGCAAAGTAATTTATTTTACTAAGCCCTTTTATATAATGTAATAATTTGAATTCGCCTTAAATGGTCCCTTTGCATACTGAATACTTGGTGAAATTGATTAATTAATTAATTAATTTTACCCTCAATTGTTGAAATTATAATTCATCTCTCTCTACTTAATGTCTCGGATTTTACCGAAAAAAGCATAGTGTTTGCTGATTTTAACCCACGCTGGTGGAAAGGGGAGAGCAGAAATTCTTCGCTTGCATATTTGAGTTTGTTGGCACTGTTAGTTTGGAGCAGATCTTCAGAAGCGATAACAAGCCGAAAGGGTATGCTCCCATTTTCAGTGTTTTCAAATTCAAACAAGGGCATTCTGAGCTGATGAGAGAAGGGTCGATTTTGACTAATCTTGAAACGTACGTACTCAAATAACCTTTGCATTTGATTTTTTAATGTCTCTACCCCCATACTTCCTTGAGTTGAATTGAGCAAACACTATATGAGAGAGGTTTTCTTTAAGTGTTAGAAATAGTTTTATAAAAAGTTTTTTTAGCTGCTATTTCTAACGAGTTCAGTATGCGGCAAAGTAATTTACTTTACTAAGCCCTTTTATATAATGTATATATATATATATATATATATATATATATATATACAACAATACAAACACTCATATACTTATGCATGTATGTATTATATATATATATATATATATATATATATATATATATATAATATATATATATATATATATATATATACATAGATACACAGACACACACACACATATATAAATGTATGATATATATATATATATTAGTGTGTGTGTGTGTCTGTATATATATATATATTATATATATATATATATGTGTGTGTGTGTGTGTGTGTGTGTGTGTGTATATTCAGTCATATAAACACATGCTCATACGATATATGTAGACACGCACTCAGACGCACGTACACACAGACAGACAGACATACGCTCTCACACACTCGCCTCGCTCACACACTCACATAATATACATATAAGCATGCATACATCTACATATGTATATCCAATTAAAACTTTGCATTTGTTAAATTGCACTTTCTTTTTGTGGTGAACACAACGGAATTGTCCAAATTTAATTTACCTACTGGAATCTACTCTCGTGTATCACGTGAGTGCTTTATTGCCAACATCCTTTCATGTGCCAATTTTCATCAAAATCGCAATATGCAAAAACATTGGTTTTAAGTTATTACAATTATATCCAATTAAATAAACAGCCAAGAGCTCCAGGGTGTCTTAATTCTGCTTTCCTAACTAAAATCGAAGCCAAACAATTGATCTTATTCCTGTTTCCATGTTTTAAATTGAACTGGAAAATGAGACTAAGATTTTTCTATAGTACGTTTTCTTTAATTATTCAAGGCAAAGTTCATCGAACGTGCCAAAATATTTGGGAATTCTTATAACTTATTAACTCTTACTAGATATAATTTTGACTTTCGTATTTCTGGAATAGTGAAATATCTAATTCAAAACCTGTTGGACGAAAGATAAGCCATTTATATAAGAGAATGATAATTATTTTAGGAGACGAAATTCTAACAAGGAGATAAGCGAACTTTTTTGAAACAAATTATATGTATGTATGTATGTATGCCTTCATCGCATTTTACACATTAAAGGGAGCTCTTTTACTTCAAACACAGATGTTCTTGTATCTGCACGCGTCACCTCAATTAAAGCTATTATTTTGAGAAACCAAATGAGATGGTGTGGCCATATTGTTCGAATGGGGGATGAACGCACGCCCAAACAGCTGTTTCATGGTGAGCTTGCAGAGGGGAATCGCTATCGGCGAAAACCTAAACAAAAGGTTTATGGACAGCATAAGGACTACTATGAAGCCACTTCCAAGAGTCTTTCTCTCTGGATCCTTTCTTTTGCTGGGCCAAAGCGCCTTTGCGTACCCATGGAAAACGAACACACACACACACACATATATATATATATATATATATATATAACCACTTACAATTAGGCGGTTAATATTTAAGACCAAATCACATGTTAATTATGATCAATTAATAAAACTCACAACTTGCCACAGTAGACTAAATATGCTCAATAAACATTACATAATCATTAAAGTTACATAGTCCCTGTCTTTCTATAAACAATTTAAAATCTTAAAATTGTTTATATAATGGTAGGAACTATCTAGATTTAATTATTATGTAATTCTTATTAAGCATATTTAGTATACTGTGGCAACTTGTGAGTTTTATTAATTGATAATTGATTAATTGATAACATGTGATTTGGTCTTAAATATTAATCACCTAATTGTAAGTGGCTTTTTATTTGTGAATAGTAGTGTACCAGTAAGAAGGATTTTTCTTGCGAATCTGTATATATCTAATTATTACCACAATTTGCTATCTACGAGGTTAAGTCCAAATTCGCTGAATTACGTGTAAAGCTTGCATCCCCTTAACTATAACCCGAGGCTATTTACTCTTCGACCATTCCCTCATGCATGTTATAACGTTGAGGTTCTGAAGGACATAAGCGGCCCTGCACCACTTATATCATTGTCTTCTCCCTCGGACCCTTTATTTTTTCTTATTCATTTTTAATGACATCTCTGTTATAACGGTTTTAACTTGTGACCTTGATTCAAATTATAACTGATAAATTGTAGAGACCGCTGGACTTAGACTTGCCCCATTGTGTACCATAGGTGGGATTCTCGGTAATATTTCCGTGAGTACACTTTCTTAAGCACTCTACGGTAATGTTTTGGATACATGATACTTGAGTTTACTTCGTTAGCATACTTATTGTGCAAATACAACATTGCAGAAAAATGTTTACCTGAGGTAAAGGAACCACTAAAGCAAGATATCGTTGTCGAAGCACAAAGTATCTGCCGGTATGAGTAATGCGAACGTTTCTTTGAACAAAGCATACAGTTCAACTCCATCCCCAAAAATTCTACCAGAAACTTGGCAAAAATAAAATAGACATCAATGCAGCACCAGCAGCAGAAGTGGAAGAATTTTGGAAAGAAATATGGTCGCCGAAGGAACAACCTCAGAAAAGGTCTCTCAAAATAACGAAGTCAGCACCTGAACAACTCTGGACCCCTATAACAACTGAAGAGGTCACCCAGATAGTGCAAAAACTAAACAACTGGAAGGAACCCCGGCACGATAAGATTTCCAACTTCTAGCTAAAATATCTGACAGGAACACACAAAAAGCTGGCTGAGAAATTTAATGACATACTAGTAGAGGCAGAGACAATGCCTGAATGGCTCACAAAAGGGAAAAACTACCCTAATTCTCAAATCCACTGAAACGGCAAACCCACGAAATTACAGACCAATAACTTGTCTCCCTACATTTTACAAAGTATTTACTGCAATAATATCGAACTTGAACTCAGAAAGTAGCGACGGGCGAAATGCCACCAAACATTTTGTCCAGCGTGCTAACGATTCTACCGCCTTGATAACTCACCACCTTACTACTACTACAGATGTTGTTGATACTACTACTACTACTACTACTACTACTACTACTACTACTATTAATAATAATAATAATATCAGTTGTAATTGCAGCAGTTTTTGTTATATACCTTGTTTCCAGATTACTGAGTAAATTTGCATATATGAACGTTCATTATATCCTAACAGTTTTACGAACAGTGTTTAAGATTTCTACATTTCTTTCTTTTGTTTTTGGATCTAATCAGCGACGCAATGTATCTAATAGATTTTTAGACCAGAGTTAGTGAACCAACAATGATCGATTGAAAGACAACGGCTGCGTTTTATTCCACCTCGTAATCATGCTAAACCTCAATTCAGTTATCACATTGAGTTTTCACGTTCACACACATGCAACAGACATGATCAAATTAATCTATCTGTGATCTCTACATAATTTATTCCTGTGAAATGCACATATCTGTCGGTTTGCATGAAAAATATCATGGACTTTGGAGGAAATTTGGCTGCTGTTTGTGGCACAATTTTCAACCACGTAGACGCGAGCACGTGATGCAATAATCCGTATTATTTATATGCATGACGCAATGAAACTTTCTTATAATCGTTAATTTCTGAGTATCTATAGATTGACTAAGTCCTTTCCTCCCCACTCAAATCACTTAAATAATAAAGATTATAGCAAAGAAAGAATTATAATTAATAACTTGATAAGAGATAAAACATGAGGGTACAAATACATACGAATACAAAAGGATTTCTTCATTTATTGCATTTCAAATTTATGTTTTACATGTAAATAAAAATATTAGTGTTCGGGCTCTGGAGATATCAATGATTTATATGAGTGTTAAGGTAATAAATTACTTGATAGTGTTATGGATATCCATTTTAAAACAGTACCAGTGGCCATAATATAACTGTCAATATGGTGATGCAGAATTTATTGTCTCTATATTTAATAAATCATGTGAGGAAGTAAGTAGTAAATCGAAGCTATTTCACATATGAACAAAAAATGTACGATACCGATGCACATCAGTAAAATTTTAACTTCTTCTTGTCGGTACAGAGAAAGTGAGGAAGAGAGAGAGAGACATTAAAAGAGAGGGAGGAGAGAGGAAATTTTATATCTTTTCCGCTTCATACACACACACACACTGGCACAATACACATACACATATGCTTTTTAAGCATATGTATGTGTGTGTGTGTGTGTATGGCCGGTCAGAGAGTGACCATTGGTTTTGGAACTATAAAGCGCCTAGCTGTATACCCGATTCGCCAGACTTATATGGAGGGAAGAAAACGTCAAGGTCAGTTAATTTCATAAACACAAAAAATTCCGGAACGAAAGTCTTCTGGCGAAGCCTTGAGCGAGGCGTGTTTATCTCCCTTTGACCACTCGAAACTGGTAGCATTTTTTTAATGCGGCAAATGGTAAGCTCTATGTTTTCCCCATGAATTTTCTCTGATGAGGGCACTGACTAAACATCTGTACTTTGGATTTTAAAAAGGACTATGGGTTGAGTGTATTTTTCAAGATTCTTACTCTTTCAACCAAACAGAACTGACATCGTTTGCTCCCTTTGATATATGGTCCCGGTTGTTCTCGGAGCCTCAATTTAAATGCCATATATAGCTGGCCAGAGACGTGATGTTGTGCTTCCCTGGTATCCTAAAAGAGGACCTGCAGTTGCTCAGATGACACTTGAAAGGCGGCCTGTAAATCCGACACATTTCGTGTCTGTGCTCTTTTGCTGGTAGTGTTAAAGCTGATGGTGATACTGTTATTATCGCCGCCAATTTTGCTGTCACTGTTGCGCTCGTTGCTGGTGCCGCTGTTGCTGTTAGCACTTCCACTGGTGCTGTTGCTGGTATCATCGCCGTTGTTGCTGTCGTTGCTGGATGCAACCTTGGTGCCGCGGTTACCGCCAACAAGGCCGCTATTGCTACCACTCCAGGACGCATTGCTGGTGCTTTTATTGCTGTTAGTATTGGTGTCGTAGCTGCTGCACTTGACGGGCTGCGTCAATACCAACGTCGTCATCGCCCCCGTTGTAATTTCAGTCGCTGTTGTTATCGGCTGGCCTGTGTTCGGTGCCCTTGCTGCTGTTGTAACCAAATCTGCCACTGCATTCACCGGCGCCAGTCGCCACCTCAAACTCGTACACTACACATTCGCGTCGCCTATGCACAAATTAAGCAATACTGCGCCTAATTGGTGAGAAAACAAATGGTCTACTACTTCAATGTTCTATAGTGTACATATATATATATATATATATATATATATATATATATATATAATTTCTTATATACATTACAACCCACCACGTGGGGATAATCGAAATTCCTCTTTTCTGTTACTAATATATATATATATATATATATATCAGCCACCATGTGTCATAGTAATGTATATACAGCATTGACAGGAAACCTGTGATGGTTTTCGCCTGAGATAAAATCTGCTATAGATGTGCTGTGTTGAAAAGCATAATATATATCAGAGGGAGAGGAAGCAACTTCCTAGTAGTGGGTATCATGAACAACAGATGCATTTCGGCCTTGTTAGGACTTATGAATGACGTGTAGTCAGAACCTCGCCATGACAAAATCTGTAGTCTGTGATAGAGGAATGTGGTGAATAATATATAGTCTAGTATTGCGTTTAGATGCCAAGCTGAATAAATTATTGGTGTATGCAATTAATGCAGTTTTAGATTCAAATATCTACCTATGTATCGTATTTAAAATAGACAATACATGGGCAAATTGCTACAGCTTTGATCCAAGATGAAATCTTTATTGGACGTACTGTAATTAAAAACGTAATATATATATCAGTAGAAGAGGAAATAAAACCGTAGTAACTTGACACATATATAGATTAAGAATGTGTGTGTGTGTGTGTGTGTGTGTGTGTGTGTGTGTGTGTGTGTGTGTGTTTACATATCATATACATCGCTGGGATAGTAAATATATGCAGACAAGTTATTGAAGTGAGGGTAGTTGCCAAAACAATTGAATATTGCACGACATTACAAAGGGCAGCAGAATAATTACTTTTGGATTTCCTGCTTCCTCGATTGCGTTTTGTTCCACTGACGGAAAATACATGAAAGGACTGTGTATAATTAAAAGACGTATCTAACACATGGAGAACTGAAATCTTAAATCTAGAGTCACACGCTGTTATTCATTTTACTGTTTGTGCATATGGCTTTTGTTTTTGAAACATATTTATGTTTGATTTTACACATTTTTATTTCCATCTCAGACATAAAGCACCATTCTGAGGTGAGAATATATACATAAATAATATAAAAGCATTTTAAATGCTTTGAGAATCAATTTAATACACATATACACACATACACACAGAAACATAAATACGCAGACACACACCCATTTGCACACGCATTATTTAACGAGATATCTTTTCAGGCGGTGAGCTGTGCCATGGAGGTGATTTGGTTGCTATTTGTAACAGTTCGTTCGGCTCTATGTGGGTTCTCACATTAGTTCGAGTAGAAGTATATTTAAAAAAAGATAAATATAAAAGAAGCAAATGAGCTGAAAGAAGTGAAACCGAGCCAAAAGTGCGAATGACTTCAGTGTAAAATGTATTTAATATAACTTATAATAATGGGATACGTGTAGCAGATGTTGAAGTTGGAAAGCGAAGAAATTACTCCGAACATCGCGAATGAATCAATAAAGAATTCAGTAAAGCAAACCATAAGCCTTTGTTGCATTTCTGAATGAAAGCAAGGTAATTTATAAAAGACATCTAGGACACGTGATACAACACCTGCTAATGGCTTGCGAAATAGAAATTATGCCAATTAACAGAATTTATGATCTGGAACTATGCAGCTTTAACACTTTGATAATTTCTTTTATCAAGCATTTAATTCGCAGAAAAATGGTGTTAAAATCGTTGATGCTATTCCCTGGGTTTAATAATACATTTGTAAATCATTACGATAAACTCAACTAATAGTTATTCCACAAGAACATGTAATGCTCATGTGTTTAAAGTTGATTATTTCGTTCTATTCGAACAATTTTCTACCTCCTTAGTCTTGGACAACGTGCATTTCAAACCCTTATTTCGAAACACACGTGGTCGTAGACTTCATAATATTTTTGTGTTCTCTCCCACCGATCTCTTTATTGATACAGTAAAACTTGCATCAATCACCTCTTTTGCCCAGAGTCAGAATGATTGTCAAATCTCTGCAAAACCTATGTTAGACACGAAATAAAATACTACTCCCATATCTCGAGCGGGATTATTAACTCATTGCATGTAGATCAAGGATAAGCATCATAATCGAGTCCATGAGACTGTCATGCACTTTATTGATAAAGATCTCTCAACATTACAGTCCGGCATCTAATCTTCAGATGAAAACACACTGCACTCTGCTGCAACCGTAGTTGCTTTCGCTGCTGCTGCTGCTACTACTACTACTACTACTACTACTACTACTACTACTAACTACTACTACTACTACTACTACTATTAATTTTATGAACTGCCATGTTACATGCAACTTCCCTTAGGGGCCGCTCGGCACAACCCTCTGCCCTCCTTTTGTTAGACATAATCAGAACCTTGCACTAATCACAAACCTATTCTTCTTTCTCAGAAGTCAATTCCCTTGAGGCTCATCCCGCTTATTTTTAATTTGTCCATTCCGTTAAATTACCGTTCTGTAACCAAAGCGTCAACCACATGAATCTCACCAGCTGCTGAAAACAAGTAAATTCCACAGGCAGAACTTTTTTCTGCACCATCAAAACCATTAAAAATAATTTATACTGATACAGTCCGCTTAAAGAAGTGACATCTAGTCTATTCATAGCTAAATATTTTGCGTTCTTCTCCCATTAATTTACCAAAATTATATTAATCATAGACATTCCGTCACAATGCACACGAAACCATAAGAACTCACATAAATCTTATATTCGATACATTTCAAGAATTTTGAGTTATAATGAATATTGTATGAAAACATAATTTCAGCAAACCGTGATAAATTGATGAAGTCCTAACTAAACATAGCTTTAGCGCAGGATCTATTTCCAGTACGATTGTAAATAAATTCTATACGTATCTAATAATATCGTTGATATAGAACCAACTCCCCACCTACTCACTGAACAAACAATGTAACCGTAATTGCTATGTTTATAATTGACAGTAATTCAAAGTAGTTCATCTTTTTTTTTTTTTTTCGTTTTAAACAGTGTATTTCATGCACTTCATAGTATCAATACTTTCATAAAAGACTCATTTTCAAACACAAAAGTGTGGAATGACAATAAACTTTAGAAAATATCAATAGACGTAAATATGTGCGAAAGTATGAGAAGAATTCACGTTTTGATTCTGTGTTATGAAGCAGTTTCTATTTGTATACAAATATGATTAAAAATATATCAGCTCGTTGTTTAATTTTAGTATGCTCTAAAACTATTAAACACGCGCACTTGCGCTCGCAGACATAAATAAGTGATACGAAAATGAACTAAGACAAAGTTTTGATTTCCAATTTTAACACAAGATCAGCAATATCGGGGGAAGAGTTAAGTGAATTACATCGACCGCAGGGTTCAAATGGTACCCAATTGAACGTCTTCGAAATGATGAAAGCAACGTCATCCTCGGCGGAATTTGAGCTTAGATCGCTTAGGCGAAATGCTGATAAGCTTCTTGCTAACGATTCTGCTAGCTTGCAGCCTTAAACTAAGGTAAATACTACCGGGTGGGGGTGGGGGTGGGGGTGGGGGTAATGGTATGAAATTGAGCCGCAGTGACGAATACGAGTTTATTATAAACTATAAAACACAGATCCTTGGTTTAATGAAATTATCGCTGCTTCTAGAGATAGAACAATTACTTGGTGGTAACTGAGAAGAAATCCAGAGAAGGTTCGTTATTATCAAGAATGAATAATTCTCCAAAATAAACAATGCCATTAGGGAAAAGATAATGTGATTGTCTAAATGAAAACATGCGTGCATATATGTGTGTACGAGCGTGCACACACACACACTCACACACATACACGCACACGTGTATATTTGGTATTCGCGTGAGAGATGATAAGAATCCCATTCGAATTGAGAAACGATAACTACATATGGAATAGTGTACCAATAATGGATAGGACATCTATTTGTAGGAAACTATTTGAAAGATCACATGGTCTGAAAATCTACCAGGTTAATATGAAGGCCGTGCAGATTGTGAAAGTTCCATAGCGTACAGGAACCAACCTTAATGAGATGCAGATACAATGAATGAACCTCGATTTTCCAGGCTTCTCCACAAGCCTCATACCTACGCTGAGTAACGAAGTACCGTCGAGCTAACAAAGAGGTGTCATAGCTTCAGTTTTTCGAAGATGCCGTTCAAACATTGAAGGCAAGGCCCAAGATTGATGCTGATCGGTTGCGTCAAGATGTAGACAACCATCATGATCAATGTTGAAGCCGAGTGTTTCGAAATTCTGTCAGTGTAGTTGCTGCAATTATTTCCAAAATATATATCATTATAAAGAACAAACGATATCAGGATCGTTTATTATAGATATTCCATTTCTTTCTGCAACTTTTGGAATACAGAGCAGTAACCTTCAGTTTTTCAGAAAAGTAGAGATCTACAGAGGAATGTGTTCGAAATAAGGGTAATAAGTAAGGACCGCCTTCGGTCATTTATGACCATGGGATTGCACTTAGAAAGTTCCTCTGCGGGGAACAAGACCGGGCAAAGCTGTTTATGGAAGACCAGCAGTCGCCCATGCATATCAGCCTCTTCTCTTCACGCCACTGATGTTATCCAGGGGTATTACTCCTTGGCACCAATAACGATGCAACTCATTTTTACAGTTGAGTGAACTGGAACAATATGAAATAAAGTATCTTGCTCAAGAACTCGATACAGAGCTCAGTCCTGCAATCGATCTCATTACCTCATGATAGTGAATCCGACGCTCTAAACACTGAGCCATGCGCCTTCACGTGGAGACAAGATATACATAAAATATATGAAGTATACTTTTGATCCAAAATTTTAAACTTTTCAGAATTTGGTTTTGTTATTCAAGAATTTGCGTAGAGCAATTGCTTTTGTGAGGCGGACAAAACAGTAGATATTGCTAAACTGGTTCTGCATTTATAAGCACTAACCACCTTAGCATAATTTTCTATAGATGTGAAAGTGATGCAGATAAGTAACCGTATTTTTACTTTCAATGTATAGATTTATGAAATAACCGTAATAGACCTACTTTTTTTATTTCAGTAAAATTTGGTAAAATAAATTTGGGCACAAGAAAAAATAAAAGAATCGGTGAAATACCTACCTGTCAAGAAGTAGTGAGCATGAATTTTTCTCCATTCTTTGAATTTATCGTCTTGTACCACTATAAGACATCATTATTTCTTTTAGTATTATTGTTCGTTGCCCTGCATCTAAATATTACTGATAGGGTATTTTAAGGGAAATGTTTAGTATTTTAGGAGCGGTGTGAAGCTGATAATGACGATAGAATTTTATATATCCTTTTTGCGAGTAGAATGCATGATTAACTGGTACACGGAGTCTTTGCAACCATTAATTAGTGCTAACATTTCTATTCTGTTTAGAAATGAACTTCTAGGTTTAATATACCCTAAAGGCCATTATATTCTCAGCACGTTCAGGTTGCACAAATACTTCTGTTGATACTCAAGTCAGCGTCTCCAGCGTATTCTTAAACTGCCACGATGACAATAAATGACACGTAGCCTATAAATGATTCAAATTAGGCAAGAATCATTCTAGCAGAGGAATCTCATCATACTGTGATTCTCCTACTACTAATTAAGAAAGGAAAGGAAATTGGTTGAACTAGCGATGTGTCTATATTTGATGGAATTATAGATATAAACAGGCGTGGAAGGGAAATGTCAATCTAGTGATTCATCTATTCAACTGAATAAAAGAAATTTAAAACTACCGCCATCACCACCAATAACTAATACCATCAAAATGGTCGTCACCACTACCACAACCACTGCAACCACGACGAACATCAAGAACAAACTTTAGAACATAGTCTCGTAAGACTACACATAGTGTCGTCGTTGTTAAGTGCAGTTATACATAAACATTCATGAGGATATCCAGGTAGGCAAATCTACTCATGAAGTTCTACGTCTTTTCTTCAGTGCCAGAAAATAATTCAGCTCAGACCTCTGTCTCTCTTCCTGTAATATTCTTCACATATTTGGAACGACACACCTACTACAAACATAAACCTTTTGTACGACATCTTAGAAAATATGGCCAGTATAAATAATACACGATTATGAAATTTTTCTAAATGCGTAATGCGAATGTCACTAAGAATCTTGCCAAGCGAAAATCATAATTAATTTAATTATGATCATATTCCAACACATAGCTCTTTTCTTTTACACCACCCACGTAAATTTGCTGATACTCTACGTCGTTCATGTGAATAATATTATAGAATAGTGTTCGCATAGCTGAAACAATATTGCTGGGCACACAAAGATATTTCAGATTACTTCAGGAAAAGGGCCATACGAATGATTGACATAACATTTCTCACTGACATGCTCTTGTCCTTGGCCTATAGTTGCTCTCTTCTATCTGTGACATATCTACCACTATTATACTGGTTTCTTCTCCTGTAAGCTAGAGGGATACATGCCACGCCATTCAGACATTTGCCTCCCATGCGTCTCATTTTTACCACCCTCGCTGTGTCCAACTCAGTCAGACTCTCAAACAGACTTTACTACCCAATACTTTCTTTCTAGAATATCAGCTCTGAAATAGCTTCTCTGCTGACATCTTTCCATAAGGTGTTGAGTCACAGAGCGTTCAGTTCTCTTCAATCTCCCTGGGTTAGGAGGTTATGCAACAGCTGTGGTCACTTGTTATACTTCTAGACCTAGCATGTAAAACTCACACACACACACACACAAAGACAGCGGCCGCAAATTGCAATGCAAAATTCAACTCATCCTAACCAACAACTGTAACACGTTTAGCTCCAACTGTATCCCATATCATTATCTGTTTTATCTGGAATATTTCGATTTCTTACAATTTGAATCATTTCAGATATATTCTCTGTTAATTTGTATAAAATAGTTGAGGATTAAAAATAAGTCACAAGAGCTGTGTTTGGAAAAGTGAAACTTTTTCTTGAGCACACATTACATCTACCATGATTGCTATTGTTCCGTTTATGTGTAGACAAATCGCAGTCATTATTCAGAGTGCGTGTGATTAATTGAATGATTTTTACGTAAGAGTGTCAAATTAAACTTTGTAATCGTATTTGTTACAGTTCTGCTAATGGTGGAATGCGTAACGCCAGAAAATACATGTATTTGATATTTTCTATATTTCAGAATATTTGTCATTGAATCTTTTCTATTAGGAATTTTGTGTTTCTGAGTTTTGTCTTATGATTTATCGTCTTACGTTTAGATTTTTAGAGAAAAAGAAATGAACTCATTTAAGAATTGCTGTTTCTCACGTTATTCTTGTTGTGCTTGTAGTGTTAATTTTAAGAGTAAAGAGTATTTCTATTACAATACATCGCAACTTCGAGTGTAATTGTTGGGGAAATATTTTAGCATGCAATTATTTCTTTATTTCAGGAAAATGATTATATCAAATATTCATATTCTAAAATTCAACAAAAATAAAAGAAAATCCTAAAACGGTAACAAATCCTCTCGTCAAATGAACGAAGAATTAGAACATGATTCCAATACTCATTAAAGTATATCAATTTGTGAAACTCTAACACATGGTTTGAAATGCACACTTATTGTGAATTTTACACCAAAAGTCGCTAATAATGTTTCCCACGTGATTCAAAATCAGTGAGGCCATTCATAACAATGTATGACATATTTCCATAATTTAACAACACTATTTAAAATAAGGGACGTAATGTTCTGGTTAGACTGGTGGAAAATAGAAAAGAGCGTCCTAATAATGATGATGATGATGATGATGATGATGATGATGATGATGATGATGATGATGATGATAATAATAATAATAATAATAATAATAATAATAATAATAATAATAATAATAATAAGTGCCCTGATGCAGTACCAGGCAGTGGCTCTCGTGGCTTCTGATCTTAACTGATTGGAAGTGTAATCAAGTACATTGGTTTGTCTTGGTATAAAAGATGGGCTACAGCAAATATTCTGTTCAATACCACAGATTTGCTTGTTAGTTGTTTGACCGTAACCAGTTGAGCATGTCCCTTGGTGGCTGGCAATATGTTCATCTCTGATTACGAGCAGAAGTAGTGGGGGAGCATCATAGCCATGTGTTGAGAGGGATTATTTGGGGTTTGAATAATTCACCTTTGGAAGCATGGGTGTTTTGTTCATTTTCATTAATTTACGTGTTCTTCTTCCAAAATACTATTCCTGCCCCATTCTCATTAAAGCAACCTCCACGCATTAATTACTCTAATCTTATATCCGCCATTTAGCTTCGATTGATACACAAGCCGAATTCTCAAATACTCTTTCCTCTATATTTCTTTCATCTTGTGTTCATTCATCTTATCTCTTTCAATGATATCCAGGTATTTATATATCTTCTCTCCGACTTCCTTTATAGTTTCGTCACTTTCCAGCTTGATCCCATGATTTCCTCCCTCTTGAGAATCATTGCACCACATTTCTCGATCCCAAATTCCTTCCCAATATCTTTGCTAATCATCTGCACAGTTGCTGTCAAACTCTCAATTTCTTTCTCAGTCTTAGCAAATAGCTTTAGATCATCCATAAACCACAGGTTGTTTACTTTCACCCAGCCTAGCATGTACTCCACACACTTCTTTCTTAAAATGCTGGTTATTGTCAGTATGCAGACAACAAACAGGAGAGGTGACACACTGTCCCTTGAAAGATTCCTCTTTTGATATTTACTTCTCCCAGCTTATATTTCCATGCTGTGAATTCAGTTCGCCGCGTTGCCATTGTATTTTGTATTAACTTCAGCATGTTGTGGGAGACCTTAAGCAGTTTAAGGCATTCAATAATTCACGAGTGTAGGACCATGAAATATTTGTGTGTCTCTTCTTGCAGTCAGCCAGGATAATCTTATCGATTAGTAATCGCTCCTTCGTTCCTCTGCTCTTACGTCTGCGCCCCTTTTGTTCCACTTATTGTATTATCATTATTATTATTATTATTATTATTATTATTATTATTATTATTATTATTATTATTATTATTATCATCATCACCATTATTGTTATTATTATTATTATTATTATTATCATCATCACCATTATTGTTATTGTTAAACTTTTCATTATTATTCTTATGCAGCCAACAGATTAGACTTTCGGAAAAGAAAAGATTCCTAACATCGAGTTACAAGTTGCTTTAGATGTGAAGAACTATTATTATTATTATTATTATTATTATTATTATTATTATTATTATTATTATTATTATATTATTATTATTATCATTATTATTATTGTTGTTGTTGTTGTTGTTTCTGTTGCTGTTGATGTTATTGTAGATGTTGTTGGTCTGTGTGGTGCCCTAAAGGACACAAATTTCATAATATTGATTTGCTGTCGTCTATTTTCCTATCTATATAGAATTATGGTAGCAACGGCGCCCAGTATCCAACGAGGAGGTAGCGGGAAGATCTTCTCATACAACTATAAACTGCATAGAGGATTGGCTTACACGAGAACAACAAGAATAACAAAGCAATAACTTTAATTGGTTAAGAGAACTAGTTTAACAACACAGTCAACAACGACACCTGTATGAAAAACAAGAAAGGAAGCGACAGGAAGACCAGCAACAGTAATAGCTCTCTATATTATTACTCGCCCGACAACGACACAAACAACAACAATAACAATTACCTTGGAAGTTGATACTTATTGTAATAATCATTACAGACGCAATTGAATAATTGAATAATTGCAATCTCTAAAACTTTCATTTACTGGAATTCTTCAAATCTAAAATTTGTTTTCTAAATCTTAAATCGACCTATAATTATCCACTTTAGTAATAGCTTAAACTGCTGTTTATATAGCTATTTAATATTCTATTCTATCAATTGAGGAGAGAAAATCCAGTACGCCTCTTCTGATTAACAGAGAACAAACTTTGAATATTCCCCCCACATATTTGTACATAGAAAGCATAGAATGAATGTGTTTGTATTCTTACAATTTTTTTAACAGGTTTTGAACTATTAGAATAATAATTACATATAGACGCCATCGAATTACTTTATATTACTCTCTCGTTATTATAGATACTTGGAGTTGTTTTGGGGAGTTGCAATATTATTTAATGACATGCCGTGGCATTAGTTTTTCAGTCAGCTTTGTTGGTTGGCACGGGAGTTTATGCATTGTTACCCATTGTGAAGATACAAGGAAGAGACATTATTTAACAGTTTTAGCTTAAAATACTGACATATTGAACAGTAAATTTGTTGGCTAAATCTGCCATGTTTTTATTTATACACTATGTAGTTCACTATGTCAATTTCATCATTGTAGCATCAGTACTTTGGATCTATTCTATTTATTTTTATTCCATTGGCTTGGTAGCTCTGGGATAATAAGTTTTGATTTTGAGAAGCTACGATGAAGTCTTGACAACCCGCCATTAGACCTGAACTTCGTAGCTATTGATGGGTGTATTTTGTTGTTGTTGTTGTTATTATTATTATTATTATTATTATTATTATTATTATTATTATTATTATTATTATTATTAAGTGAGAGAGTAGCACATGTCATCAAAATGACACTGGGGTACAAGTGTACGAAGCCCAATATACCTATCGTCACTGTCCGTCTGATAAAGGAGATGCCGCTAATTTTACTATACTGCAGGTGCAGACATGACGATGTCTGCTATCTTCCGACATCTAGTCCGAGAACGTGCTCCTAAGAATAAAGAAAATAACTGATGTCACTGTCAGACCAATATTACTGCATGATTGAATTGACCAGTAGACGCGTATCATCTAAAAACTATCTTCGATTTGTTTCACGTCCCTTTACTCTTGTCTAGATGCCTGATAAGATAGGGTTGTTCTGCGAGCTCGCGAAATTTTAAGTTCGTTGAAACTGAGTCAAACTTTTCTCAAATGTGTGTATTCGAGAGAGAGAGAGAGAGAGAGAGAGAGAGAGTTTAAAAAAAAAGAAAGAGAGAAGAGGAGAAAATGACTATTTGATATAGTTATTCTCTCACAACTATTGCATTACCTCCAAACTTCCAAGTCTGAGATGTAGATATTCTGGGTAATACATATTGGTTTAATGTTGTTGTTTCTAATCAAATACTTGGAACATTCATCTTCGAAACCGGCGGAGATCCATTTTCTTTTGTATAATTGGACGCATCGAATGGGGTTGTTAATATAATCTCCCTCTAAATAATTATTAGTTTATGTGTTCAGGCCGATCAATTTCAATCTCAATATTAACTGTTGATTATTACTTCCGTGTGCTGCAAATATTGAGGTAGAAACATTGACATTCAATACGTGCTATTGCTGTATTCATTACTGACAATGATCAGAACTGTGATGACAATATTCATATCGTGTAAATTGGGATATTGCTTTATGTATTAGTGTCGCCAAGTTCAATTCAGTTCAAGCATCAAAACGTTAATAAAGCTCACTCTTTATAAACCGAAAATATAAAATACAAATTCCAGTATTGATTAATTGTAATTTTCAATAAGAGTTGAGTAAATTTCTTTAACAGCAAAGTCAATGAAAAATATAAATCTTCCTCGTAGCCAAAGCCTGTAAGAATTTTAACAAGAATGTGTATATTCCATTTAACTTATGAAAACTGTCGTTTGTATAAATCAGAAAGTTTCGGAGATAGAACGGAATTTGTTTAATATTCAATCTTCAATCATGATAATTTCCTCAATCATCATTTGATTTGATGAAAGTTGCAGGAGATAAACTATAACTTTTATCGCAGAACATCAGAAATATTTATATGAAATGGGATAATCTACTTAGTAATACTTTCAGTTTTATTACTGAACTTTGCAAATAGACTGCAACACCGCCCGAAAATTTACTTTGAAAATATCTTACCATATTGTTTACTTATGTGCACATAGACTCACATACACAAACACACACATAGACTCACAGGCACGTACACAGACACACGGAGACATACGCGGGCACACGCATACGCATACACACGCGCTTTCTCTCTCTCCCACTGTTTCGCATGCACTCGCACAAATATATCTACTTTCTTCGATATATATAACGTAAACGCAAAGGTGTTCCAAGAAACATGCCACATAGCTAGGCACATACCGACAGAGAAACATACAGACGTATATACACATACACACAAACACACTCGTGTCACTATATTCACACATACACTTTCACCTATATGTGCATACATTGAAGAGACTGTATTTTCATTTTTCGTATACGAGCTTAAATTTCTTGCAATTCATATTTTGTATTACAAATGCCAATTTCATAAATCTAAGTACACATACAAAACACACAAGCAAATAAACTCTCACACATATGCACACATTCACATACAACCACTCGTACGCACATGCATACAAAAAGTTTAGCGACAGCGAAAAATAAGTTCCTCTTATTAAGTTAACCATCAATGAAATATAAACATCTCCCACGTTTGATTATTAGGAAGACGCGATAAAAGAGAAAACAGAAAAAAAGTAAATGTTGAATCACTTCACTTTCTATAAAAATCTAGAGCCAGCACTGAAAGTTTCGACGTCTTGTATACGAATACATCTATGTAAACAATGCAATCGAAGATAGTAAAATAGATAATGGGTATATATGCATATTGTAGAAGTTATTGCTCCGTTTTGAGCACTACATTCAAACCATTTACTATCAAAGAAATGCAATTTATTCGTAACTAAATGTCGCACTTTCGTTTTAGATCTAAGAATTCCACCGCCCTACTTAATTCCAGATGCAAAATTTTCAGTAATTACAAGCAAATGGGCGAATTTGTTTTGGTGAACTGGAGAATACCACTGTCTCCGGATCGAGCAACTATCTTGCAATTGTTGGACTAATCTCCGTTGAATTATTCTTCATTAATTAGTTTAAATATAACTTCTACAGCGAAATAGCATGTAACTCTAGTTTTCTTTCTTTTTTTCCGCCTTAATTCACCATTTATTTACTCATTGCACTTTTTTGCATCAATCTTCTTGTTTTTTACTTATGATTTCACAAATATCACTGTCTTAATTTTCAAATAGTACAAACTATATTCCCAGAGACCGAGAGAGCTTGGAAACCAAAAGCACATTATAATAACCCATTTTAATGGGTAGAAACTTATGGTAGCTCTTATTTTAATACCGTGTAGTTTATAAATTTTATGTATCTTTTACTGGATGGAGTCCTTTTTTGTGAATCTTACCTGAACGGTACAATAAACCACACACGCACACACACATATACATATATACATGTATATGAATATAAATATACTTGCTGCATATATATATATATATAATATATATATATATCGTACATACATAGGTACGAGGCGGTACCATGGCCAGTGAGGTAAATCCGAGGCGTGGTTATTGCAAGTTAAAAACTATATGTACACATGAATACATGATTTATATGACGTATGTGTTTCCATGTAGTATGCAACACTTCGTGCAAGTGGCCCTATCATAGCTGCATTGCTGCTATTAAGGCATTGAATAAGGGTACCACATATGGAGAAATTCATGCAACCACCAATATTGGACAACGGTTACCCAACTTCGTAATTCCTATAAAACTATTACAGCGAAAAAAGCTTTCTTGCACTGCATAACCCCACATCCCAAGCTGCAGCCGATCGTTGTAATAGCTTGCCAAAAGGAATCTCGACCCATTTGGCAGCAGCATCTTTTCCTCTATTATACAAAGAGAATGGCTGTCTGTGAGCTCTCCTTTTGGAGAAAATCTTTGCTTCCGCTGCGCCCTCTACCCTATACGCCACATCACATGCACTTGACAGGTATCCTTCCAATCTATCCTCTAATTTTTCAGGTTCACCGTTTTCATACATGCATACCATCTACAAAAGTCGCTTCACAGCAACAAGGCCACAAAAGCTGAACATGTTACCTACTAACATCTTTAAACACTGAACACCGGAGTCAAACCTTATACTCACCAAAGTCTTCAATCTCTCTACAGGTATGAACGTTGATTTCAGAAATACATTACCATATCTTACTCAATATGCCGAAGATAATAGAGATAGCCAAAACAACGACGTTTTCCAACACTTCGAATCCCTCTTTCTCTCTCTCTTCTGTCTGTCTGTCTGTTTGTCTGTCTGTCTGTATGTTTGTCTGTCTGTCTGTTAGTCTCTCTCTCTGTATCCATCTCTGCTTAACGATCACAAGTTATATGACCTGCGTCACACATAATTGAGTCGATAAGGTCGATGATGTCTACGCGATGGCTCAACTTTCGGAAATTATTGTGAATTTATAAAGCTAATACTAAGGCACATGGCTCGGTGATTTGAACGTCGGGTTTACAATCACGAGGTAGTGAGTTCGATTCCTGGACCGGGCTGTATATTGTATTCTTGAACAAGACACTTTATTTCATGTTGGTGCAGTTTACTCACCTGTAGAAACGTGTAGCGATGTCACTGATCACAAGCTGTATCAGCTTTGCCTTTACCTTGGATAACATTAGTGCGATGGAGAGGGCATGCATGGATGACTGTTGGTTTTCCATAAGTAAACTTTCCCCAAGTTAGTCCTCGGAGGGGAAATTTCTAGGTGCAATCCCATGATCGTTCATGACTGAAGAGGGGCTTTACCCTTTTTACGAAGCTTACAAAGGAATACAACTAGGATGCGTACCTGCATTCATACACACACATGCAAACACACGCACACACACATTCAAACTCTCGACCGCATTCATAAAGGCGCCACTCAGCCAAAATAGCAAATATCGTTCACAGAGAGACTCCGGATTCTCAATAGGCTCGTTGATACCTTTCTCTTCTACCTTTTCTACCACTAGTAAAAGACACTTACCCAAGGTGCCACCCGGAACCACGTTGTTTGCAAGCAGACTTCTTACCATACAGCCTTGCCTGTGCCAACGTGCTTATATAAATGTATATATATATATATATATATATATATATATATATATATATATATATATATATATATATATATTATAATTAGGGTTCAGCAAAGATTTGCTTCATCACATACCGAAGTTTAGAAATAGCAGTCAAAACATCTTAGCTATTCCTTCTACTTTAAAGGGGCTCCTAGAAAACCAAAGTACTTGAAAACAATCCACGCAGGCAGGGGAAAAATAACGATATATATATAATATATATATATATATATATATATATATATATATATATTTATTTATTTAATTATTTATATGTAAGTATATGTATACATATGTATATGTGTGTGTGTGTGTGAGTATATATATATATGATTGCAAATGAAGACACAGGCAGGCACACACGTAAATTATAACAAACCATCAAACGTTCCGAGGGGACTGGAATATTATTGTAATTTCTATAGAAAGGACTATATTTTATGCGATTGTTCAATATCTTTAGGAATGAGTAAATAATGGAAATACTATTGATTAATACGTAGGTCAGCAGAAGTTCATTCTCGAATTATGTTGTATATTCAGACTTTGTTTTGTAGTTAAGCTTATAATATTGATATTTTGTAGCTCAACGCATGGGAACTCGAGCATTTGGGTAATAGTATTCTAATAGGTATTTTAGCAGGTCAAGCATGGATTTCATTCCAAGGATTTTCTTAGTCTATGAGTAGAGCATTATGCTTAAGATTAAGTTCCGTAAACATCTGAAGCAATGCAAGCCCTGTTAAATGAAAATCATGTAACATAATACCGACTCTTGTGCTCATTTACATATCAGCTTAGAAGACATTGTATTTTGCGAATTGATCCATGATCCCATTAACTACGACAGCTGGCTCAGAACACGCTTGTGTCATTGAAAGGAGAGATATATTTCGTATTATTTACGTTCAGGTTAAACGTCAGATATTCGAAACTAAACAGTATTGAGTGTTGATAGAAAATTATGGAAAACAAACACTACAGCAAAAATGCTGAAAATATTCTATACATACATGAATTTAATTTTGTAGGGAGTTCTCGGCGTGAATTCAATTTAGGCTAAGTTCTTCTCTACAAATCTGGCTACTGCTACAAAGATTTACAAAGTAATATCCGTGGCCCAGAAACACATGCGCAACGAGGATACTAACATGTATGTATGTATATATATATATATATTATATATATATATATATATATATTATATATATATATATACATATATATTTGTATATATATATATATATATATATATATATATATAATTCATAAATGAGGGCAAAGGAAAAAAATTCTAATGCCAAATATGCCGAAAAATTGGACATATTGTCCATTAACCATATAATTTTTTCACAATACGCACGCTACTCCAAAAAAGGCACGTGCCTCGAATGGGCTGGAGTATTTCTATTTTGGATGTATTTGGGGTACTTAGTTGTGACCATGACTTAGTATTTGCTTCTTCCATGGGTGCGAGTAAGTATCTCATTTATTTCTTTGGCCACATGTATCACTGACGAAGAGAGGGCTCTTAGTAGCTAACTTTGAAATCGGTCCGATATGGTAATAATGGAATTTTTAAGAAATTTCTGTCAGCTTTTTTTCGAGTAGCGTGCGTATTGTGAAAAAATTATATGGTTAATGGACAATATGTCCAATTTTTCGGCATATTTGGCATTAGAATTTTTTTTCCTTTGTCCTCATTTATGAATTGTTTATAAATATAACCGTTAAAGGTATTTTTTAATATGCTGGCCATTGATAAAATTTTTTCGAGAAAATATTTTTTTCGAAAAGAATTTTATCCTCACATTTGATATATATATATATATATATATATATATATATATATATATATATATATATATATATATATATATAAAAATGTGTATATATATATGTGCGTGTGTG
>NC_042998.1:75117925-75120425 GCF_006345805.1 Octopus sinensis | reverse complement strand
TGTATATATATTTCAGTGATTTACTTGCATAGCAAGTGACCTGATCTGAGATTGTGTGCTGAACAAAAACAATTGCAGTGTGGAAGGTGTTTATAAGCCCTTTAAGAAACACACAAAATCCATTAGATTCACTTTAACATTTAAATCTGTCAAATTATTTTCGTCGCTTTGAGACTGCGACCTGTTCACTGGCAAAATTTCGTGCTGCACGGATTATGTGTGTTTCTTAAATTACCTATAAACACCTTCCACGCTGTTATATATATATATATATATATATATATATATATATATATATAACAAATGAAAGACAGAAAATGGAATAGACGAGAATATATTAATATATTATTAATCCCAACATTTGTTTCGACACATCTAGCATCGACTCCTCCTGTGGGACACACAAAAACCGGTTCAGAAGTATCCAGTGGTGCAGACGTATCTCGTCAAGTGATAAATAAATAAATAAAAAAAAACTCGTTAAAATTACTGTTCCATAATGCAACTTTTCGTCTTGTAGAGAGAAAAACAGCCAGACGGAGGAAAATTCTTCACATATATAGAGAATTTGGCGTGTATTCTCGATAATGCAAGTACGATAATATCATAATTTTCTATCACAGATAACTCCTTTGGAGGAGATAGTTCCATTTTTCCTGTGAATGTGGAACATTCTGCGCAGTTAGGTTTTACTTCAAAATCCAGTTTAATATTCAGCTCATATAAGCGACAACTATCTAATATTCGCAATCTTCATTCACCTTGGATAATTAGTATTCTGCTCGATACATTGCAATCGTCAATAACATGTAACATGAAACATAATTAGTAATTATTGAAATATTTTAATTTAAATATATATTAAACATTGATCGGGGAAATTTAAACTCATATTGACTGCAACATTCTTCAAATACTCAGCGGTGTATCACGAATATTTTGAATATTAAATTTACACATTAGGCTAATGAAGAAAATTATATTGATGAGATAGAAATCATGTGTTGAATGAAAATGTGTTGATATGATTTTTTTAAATTTATGCTACCACATATACATACGCACGTAAACACAGAAAGCAAAAAAAAAAAAAAAACTAATGTTTGCTATTTCTAGATTCTCATGTATTTATT
The DNA here is from genome assembly GCF_006345805.1 of Octopus sinensis. NCBI lineage: Eukaryota > Metazoa > Mollusca > Cephalopoda > Octopoda > Octopodidae > Octopus > Octopus sinensis. Next base: position 75,119,292 of record NC_042998.1, on the reverse strand, counting down.
AATGCGTATTTGGAAATGAAATTCCGCTGACGTAGATAAACATTGTGCATTGCAACAATCTATTATATATCGTTCTATAAAATGTTTATGCTAAGCTGATTAATATGTAAATTTCTTAAATGAGATCGTGCCCTAACTTAAAGATATTCCTTTTGTCTAGATCCTAATCGATTATTACTTAAAGAGTTAGGTTTAATTCCGATTAGCAACTTCTGCATTGCTTCTGTTCTCTGACGAGGTATTAAATTTCGGAACATAAATGGAGGGAAGCAAATATATAGAGTTCGCAACTAGCCCAGGATTTTGCTGAATTAGAAAATTATGTCAGGACTTCATTTAATAGGATATAGACGAAACTGTAGTTTCGACAGCAGCACAAAAATTATATATATATACATACATATATATATATATATATATATATATATATATATATATATATAATATATATATATATATATATATACACATATATATATATACATATATATTATATATATACATATATATATATATATATATATATATATATATATATATATATATATATCTCATAGCTGTGATATTGTTCAGTAGGTCATTTCTTCTAGGAACATTATCAAATTATTTCTGATGGTTTGCTCCATGACTTTACCGATATGGGAAGTCGGAGAGACTGGACTGTAGTTTTTGGCCTTTGCTTTGTTTTCACCTTTGTGTATAGGGCATATAATGCCTTCGTTCAGCTTTTTAGGAAGTTTATCACTTGCAAGGAAATTTTGGAAAAGTATCTGAAAAGTATATGATGTTAGGAGAATAGCTGGGAAGTCATCAGGACCAGTTGCGGGGCATGAGCTCATTTCATCTATGGTCGCTGTTACATCTGTGTCCTCGATGTTAATATAATCGATAGTTGACGCCTCTTTTAGAGCTGCAACATTAAAGAATTCAAACGGATTTTTTTACCTGCATGTGTCCAAGGGGGGAAGTGAAGACACTTTTAAATTGTTCACTGAGTATCTCACTTACTCTTCTTTGGTCCGCTGTCGGTGAGTCATTCCCTTGTAACAATGGTCCTATTTTATATTGTATTGTGGCCGTTTCCTTTGCGAATTTATATAAATCTTTGGGATTTGTTTTTATGCTTCCCATAGCTCTCTGCTCTTACCATTTCATGAAAGAGTTTGATCTTGTTTTCGATTTCTAAGGGTGTCCATATTAAGATAGACTTCTCCCTATTCTTCAGTTGCTTATTCAGACGCTTTCAGGCCTTTGACCTGCGTCACATAAGGATTTCTCTGTCCCTGGGAATAATATATGTCGGTATGCTAGCCTTACTTTATGGTGTATATTTAGTGCATATAGATTGCACTGTTGTCATAAACTGG
>NC_042998.1:75107925-75112925 GCF_006345805.1 Octopus sinensis | reverse complement strand
GCTGTTGTGTTATTACTGATTCCTTATCAGTAACTGAATCACTGCTCTCTTCTTAGAACTTTACAAACCTAGAGAGAGAGAGAAACAGCAGTTCATTACCACGTCACAACAGTTCATGCCCACGTTACAACAGTTCATAACTACGTCACAAAGATTCATGACCACGTCACAGCAGTTCATGACCATGTCACAAAAGTGGTATTATAGGACAGTGTTTAATAATTGTCTACCTACTTCCTCGAGGCACTGTTGATTATTAAAATAACCATACTATTACTTTAATATAATGATTTTATCTTCCGGCTATGTATGTAATAGTTTCCATTAGCAATTTTTGGCTCACTATTTTTAGCAGCAGCGATTTAGCTGTTTGCTTTTCATGAAAAAAGCATCGCTCAATAAATTCCCTTTCTCAATCAATCTTTAACGTTGTCGGCGCTATCGGTGTTTATTAACTCTATAGTGTTTACGCTTCTATGCCGCAATAGGTGGAATAATTTAACAACTCCTGCTAATTGATATATTTCACCGAGGGTGTCTAATTATGTTGAAACATGTCTTAAGTTAACCCCGTAGCTACGAAATATCACACTCACCCCACCTCATTATATGTCAACTTATAATATATGTATGCGTGTATTTATTGTTTAAATTAGAGTTGTTGGTGAGTGATTATCAATCCGGGCAAAATACTTTATAAATTCTCTGTTAGTACCCCAGGCTAGCAATATTGGTTAGATTAGTAAAGAACACCGCATATTCCTGTGGCAGGCTCCGAGGTTATAGGTCATCACCATTCTATTTTGTAAATCAATAGTTGTGCTCCATTTATACTGGCTTTTATACAGAGTGATATACAAGACAAGGTATAAATAATGATCATGACATATTTATATTTACGGTAGTAAGTTTAACTCACAGATGTTTCCGGTAGTCATTACACGGGAGCGAAGAGAAGCAATAAGAATCAAAATAAGATAAGTGGGAGACAGATTAAGAAGTGATTATTTGGAAGAGTCGGACTAAAATTAAGAGAAGGAAGAGAGAAAGGAATCAAAAGGATAGACGAGGGGAAGCATGCTATAGAAGAATGGGCAGAGGATGGCCGAAATTACGGAAAAGACAGTCATAAAAAAAATAGTGTTTCTGAGTCATCACACATAAACAAATTTGTATTGTTTTCAAGTCAAATACTCTCCAAATATTGTTGGAATTTAATATAGGCCAATTCATCATATGGTCAACTTAAATCTTCAGTTTTTGGTCATTTGTACTATAACACATAGTGAAAGACTTATCTATTCTTCTTATTGTTTCCTCTCTTCTTTTCTTTCCTTCTCTTCACTTTGTCTTTTTTTTTCAAATCATCAGTCTTTCCTTTCCATCTTCATCTCTCTTCCATTTACCATATACTGAATCTTATTGCCTCTTTTCGCCCCCCCCCTTCTCATAGCTGTGCTATTCCTTCGGTATTCTGCTTGTTTATAAACAGAAATGACTGATGAAAGTAGCATTAATTTTTTAGGTCTTTCAATGTTGTCTTAATCGATCAATGGACCGATTGAGAAAAGCTGTCAATATCGAACCTATTATGATAACTCGAAACAACTGTAACTCAAACTCACTACAACAAGGAAAAGCTTGTAATAAACATTATCTACGTCTTGTATCTCTCTCTTTCTCTCTATACCTTCTATTTATAAATGTTCTAAATCTTTCACAGCCTTGGATATATATACATCTAATTCTGAAAATTTATATATATATATATATATATATATATATATATATATATATATATATATATTATATATGTGTGTGTGTGTGTGTGTGTGTGTGTGTGTATAGGGAGAGTTCACGAAAATAACAAAAGACGAAGACAGGTGGTGTGCAAAACAAACAGATGTATTAATATAACGCTCAGGAATAGAAAAAGTCTTTTACGTTTCGAGCCTAAGCTCTTCTACAGAAAGGGACACAGAAAAAAAAATAAGGAGAGAAAAAAGGAGAGAAGAAAATGTGTGTAGTGGCTAACGATCTATCATGGCATCAGACATTTTTCGGTAATAGTAAGCTCGTTCTACGTTAAGCAAGTCCACATCATTACAAGAATTTCAAGAACGCAACTCATAATTCGGTTCCGTTGCTTGTCAATATATATATATATATATATATATATATATATATATATACATATATGAGTGCACGTGCATGTTTGCATGTGTAAGATGTCTAATTTGCGCCCAATCTCCAGGTTTTACTGCAGGGGTGTGATGCCTGCATAATCGAAGATTAATTATAGGCACTGAACCGAACGAGCAGTTTATATTATAAATATACATATATAACGAATAGGAGAAAATGTATACACAAAGGAAGGTATATATAGCAGCAAGTCTGGGATTGTCTGAAATAAGAAATGATCTTAATAATTGAGATGTTGATAGATACACGCCAGTTTAAAGTATATATATATATATATATATATATATATATATATATATATATATAAAAACTGTGTACAAGAAGACTGTTAAAACTGTTTCTGGAATGGTTGCATAATTGGTGCAGTTTAAAGCATGTTGAGTGTAGCACTGAAATTTATCAGTAATTGGACTGCGTTACAGAAATTTAACTGGCAACCCGTTCCATCGCTGCCAGTAAATTTTGTTCAAAGATGGCAATCAAAAGAGTGAATGAGGAAAGAAAAGACAGACCGAGAGGAAAATGAGGGAATAAAGAGGGGCTATAATAATAAATGGTATGAAAATGAGGTTAAAGTGAAAATTTTAATGTTGAGTTTGGTCTCCTTCAGAGCTTTTCTAAATCTACGGGCTAGCTCCCCATGGCCTTGATATTTGTCGGTTTTATACTACGTGTTCGTCCTGTTTGCTTTGCCACAAGTTTTTTGTATTCTATTCCATTCTTTGTTTCTATATCTAGGGCAGGTACCACTATCCCCCTCCCCCGCGTACATTTAGAAAAGCTCTGAAGGAGACCAAACTTAACATTAAAATTGTTGAACAGCCAGGGAACTCCATCAGATCACAACTATGTAGGACGTACACCTTTAAGAATAGCATATGCACCAATGATAACTGCATTGTATATAGGATTAGCCCTGGCATTAACTGTAGAACTCGAAATGTAGTTTACAGCATAAGATGCATAGAAGGTGTTTGTAAAGACATGAACATGACGTACATAAGGGAGACGTGTAGGAGCATTGCAGAACGAATAAATTAACATCTAAGACAATATGACGACAGAAAACAGTCCTCCATACTCTACCAATATGGAGGTAACTTGGGTCACCTTGACATCCGCATCTTATCCAAGCACCCAAAAGACCCAACAATCAGACAAATACGGGAGTACGTCCTTATAAATGAAACCTCCCCAATGCTAAATAGGAAATATACATAGTAAATACCATACCTCCATACCCACAGTTTACACAGGTAGAGTAGAGTAGAATAGTTAGTGAACTGTTAGGTAGATAAATGTATGTATGTGTGGGTGTGAGTGTGTGTATGCACCTTTTTTTCCTGTATGTAAGCATATAGATATGAAAATAAACAGATACATACAGACGGATAGGTACGTAGGCTATAGGAAAAGACACATATGGAGACACGGATCTACACATATAAAGATGCACATCCATACATACAGACATGGTACATAGTTGCATAACACACACTCACACAGAGATGCACACACAAGGAGACAGAGGTGCATACATATACAAACACATACTCACACACACATACATAGAAAATAAACAAACACGGACATGCAAGCACATAAATATGCAGTATACGTACATACAGATGCACACACATACATAACTATATACATATGCATACACACACATATATACATACACATGCAAACACACACACGGATACATACGTACATGCTTGCATGTATAGGCACACACACACACACACACTAACCCACAATCATGCGCACCAACAAACAAAAAGGAACGCAGTGTAAATAACGGACATTCAAAACTATTGAAAAGGTTGCAAGACGCAACGAAAATTTTGGGAAAATAAAAATAAGAAATTTCTCCGAGACACCTGATGAAGGCTGGAGGGTATATCAGACGAAACTTTGTGTTAACAACAACCAAGCTGAGAACAAATATCCGTCAAATGTAAATAATGTACATAATTCCTCATCTCTTAAATATAGAACTGTACAAAGGGTATCATATTTCCAAAGGAATCTGACAACGTTCTCTAGGCTAAAGCCTAGAGGACCCATTTTGTGTATTGCGCTCAGCTCCAGACAGGGAGATGCAAGTTGACCTGAGGGGCAGAGTTATCTTACCAGAAGAGATAGCGGTGGCATCATTTCGACCAGACATGTTCCTGCTCCCCAGAAAAACCAAAACAATCATCGTGGTAGAATTCACAGTGCCCTGGGGGTGGGGGCAGATTAGATATATCGCACCATGTAAAAGGCGATGCGTACAGTCTAAGGGGGCCAAATGTTTTTGACACTGAAATACCCCTGACGATACGGAAGGGCCTCCCGTACTGCAATGGATTTAGAAGAATAGGTCCTGGAGTTTCTGCATGAAACCAAACATCTCGAATATTTATTTCACCTACATTAAGCGACTAAGCATGCAGAATTTATCGTTAAGAAAAGAAAATAGGGTAAGATCTATTATACAAAATGTAACGGGTGTGGTGCAAAATACTGGTGATTGATAAAGAAAAATATTAAAATGATTATTTAGGTTGCGGCTTTAGATACATTTTCTTAATGAAAATACTTGTGATTGTGGCGGTGCTTTTGTAAATTCTGCTGACTTTGAGTTTAGTTGGGTAACATAAGAGTAATTTTTATGTTGAATATTATTTTCTTTTGTAGATAGATAGTGTCATAAACCTCGTTCCTTTATAGTATATTTAAAGACAGAGTCTTCCACTTGATGTGGAAATCGATAGCATATTCTTTCAAATAATAGATATAATTGGATA
>NC_042998.1:75077925-75102925 GCF_006345805.1 Octopus sinensis | reverse complement strand
GCCACACACATAGACACACACTCACACAACACAAACATATTCTTTTCATTCTTTTATTCTTTTACTCGGTGCTGAGTTGTCAAACATTCATACCAAACTTTCTCAAAACAACTTGTCCGACCGTCCCATTGGCCTCCCCTTTGGGAAACACTGATATAACCTAAATTTGAGACACCAGCAAAAGAAAAAATAAAGATAGACTTTTTTTCCATTCTAAAGAAAAAAACATTTTATTCATACAAATATACAACCGATGAGTTTAAAGTACCAGTAATAGTAAGGTCGTTGACAGGGAGAACATAATCATGTTTTAAACAATAAGCTTGGCAGGATCGAGAAAGGTAATTTCTGGATCATATCCCGCTTTGGATAATGCAGTATTGTAATGGTTAGAGTGAGAGTTAAATCTATCACTATTAGATGACAATTTAGAAATTCTTAGGGAAATATTTTTAACTAATGATTTTATTATATTTGGGGGATGATTAGATGACTTATTTACATATCTAGTGATTTCGCCTTCTTTTCTAAATGGATAATGTAGCTTTGAATTTAGGTTTAAGGTAACATCTAGGAAATTAACTAATTAGTGCCAGGTTCGTAAGTAATGCTTAGGTTAAATTCTTTAAAGAATTTATTGATTTTCATTTTAATCCTTTCAATACTTGATCTACTATTGCTAGGTACAACGAACAAAGTATCATCCCTATATAGACCACCTTGTAACTCAGGGATATCCCTATTTATGCATTTTAATAAGTATGCCCCTACTAGATTCGTTATCTCAGCTGAATCACTAGAGCCCATAGGTATATCAAAATTATTAGGGATATCCGCCCTAGTTCATAATTTCCCTTCAAATTCAATGATAGTTTTTCTAGCTAATAGGATTATGTCAATTTCTTCTTTAGATATAAGAGAGCGATTCATAGCAAAAATAAGCGATTTTAGTAGAATGGGGGATATACTAGAATAATAATTAATTTTACTTTTATAGTCAACTAGATTAACCTCACTATAATCTTGAAATTGCCTCTTTCCCCAAATCTATTCTAATTTTAACATTTAATACCATTCCCCCAGTTATAAAATACGATACCTTCTATAAATTAGATGAGGTTTTGTTCCCCTACCCTTTGTAAAAGAATTTAATTGACCTCTGGACATTGACCTAGATTTTTTCTCACCACATAAAAATAAATAGCTTTCTGTTCTCTTCATGTATTTTTTCTGCAACAAACTTAAACCTCATTTACAGTATTCTTTCACATCCCCTTACCTAAATTTCTACTAAAAATTCTGATGGCTTTCAGTTGAAAGTAAGGTTTGGTCAGTTAGTAGCTGACCTACTACCTCATATGTTCCTAAGAATTTATTGATCTTTCTACATTGACCTAAATTTTTTGTCACCACATAAATAAATTGACCCTTTGTTCTAGTGACAATCTGTTCTTATTTTACATCTCCTGAATTTTCCTCTTCTTTTCTTCAACTAACTTGAATTCTTGACCTGCCCTTACAAGTTAGTTGAAGAAAAGAAAACTGTTGTAAGAAAATTTCTTTAGTTATAAGAAATTTTCTTACGACAGTCAGTTGTAAACAAGATTTTGGTCAGTTGGCATCCAAACTACACTACCTCGTGTTCCTAAGATTCATATCTACAGCTTTATCTGTATATTTACCTTCCCTAAGATGTTATTAAGTATTTTGAGAACTCGGCATCTTAAATCTGCTGTAATATTTACAGCTTTTAATAAAATGTTGTAGTATGAAACAATTGTAAAAAATTACCGGATTCATTCTTGTTGCTTAGTTTTGCTTATAATCACCCCGCATATTTTTATAGGTAACACCATCAAAATTTCTGGTGCATCTAAATCAAGTGCCATATTCATTTGAATCTAAATTGTTGGTGAACTTATATATATATATATATATATATATATATATATATATATATATGTGTGTGATGCCATAAAGCTAAGCGCTTTATAGATGTGAAACGCGTGGTAACCCCATTGGCAATTCGTATATATATTTTTCTAATATATATATATATATATATATAATATATATATATATATATATATTATATATATATATATAATATATATATATATATATATATATATGTATATATATAAATATATAGATAAAACTTACTTGGAAAAGGATGCGTGGCGTTCGACCATATAATAAGATAAGTAATATCTAAATAGATGCATATATACATACATATATGTACATACCTACATTTATATGTATATATACATGCATATATGGGTACAGGACATAAAAAAAAACTTGAACACAATGAGAAATAGAAACATAAAAGCAAAAACTTAATAACAAAAACATAGATACGAATTTTTTTCGAACAACGAAAAAAGGAAACAGAAAAACGAGACATGCAACATAAAGAATATTTCTAGTCATCAGTTGCCCCTGTTTCAACTACTCCGTATTACGAAGGCAAGGACAATACACGACTTAGTTGAAACAGTCCTTCCCGCAAAGCAAATTAAATAAAATTTGGGATCTTTTGCGGAGGATGACAGTGGTAACAAGAACAGGACAGTGAGACCGTTTCTCTGTTTTTTTCCTTGTTCGAAAAATATTTCGTTTCTATGTTTTTGTTTTTATGTTTTCGTTTCTCATTGTGTTCAATGGCTTTTTGATGTACCCATATATGCATGTGTATATACAGATATATGTAGGTATATACATACATGTATGTATATATGCATATATTTATATATTATATATATGTGTGTGTGTGTGTGTTTCTACACGCACACACGCATGTAAGTGTGTGTATATTTCTATATGCATGCTTATGTATATGTTCTCTCTAATTTTATGTAACTTCTACTACAATTCTGCACCAATCATACCATAGTTTTGGTATCTTGTACAACTTCATTTAAATATTCTAAAATTTGCCAAGTCCACCCTGAAAGTGAAAAATAGTTATTCCTTGTGTTTCCTATTTATATAGCATGTCCATTCGATCAAATGCTTATATGTCTAATGTAGAATTTCTACATTATATTTCCTTTCTTATTCAGCATTATGAAAATGTTAGCATCAACCAGTATGACAGTGCGTAGGTGATTTTAGCCGAATATTAGCTGTTACTCTGCAGAACTTTGGCAAGAGTGCTTCTGTTCATTACAAGCATAATATTTTGCATATGTAGCACGAGATGTGTCCATCTCTTTTTAAGACAATTGTACAATAGTATGCGATTTATGGGTATTTGACTGATATTTCTCACGGGGTAAAAAACCACTGTGAGGCTTTTCCGAAGTAGAACCGTGTAGAGTCAATATTAATTCGGAGATAGTTCAAGATTGAAGAAAACATAGATAGAAAGATAAAAATATTATAGACATGGAGTTCTAAGGAAGATGGATTGCTCTGGAGTTAAATTGATGCCACTGAAATCTTCCAAAGCGTGTAAAGACCGACTTCGCTAGGGACCTATACAAAACAACAAAAACGTAAGTTATATTTATACATTTAGTTTATTTTTATTGTTCAGGTATTTTTCATTTGTTTATTCTAACTCATTACTTAGATCCAGACCTATTTATATCCTGACAAATATACACATAAACAAACTCAGAGTAGACCCTATTATTATTTTAAAATACGTGTTTACGTTTAATCAAAATGTGTTTACATTAAAGGAATAAACAATTCCTGTATGCTTATGTAAAGTATGCATGAATAAGGTGTGTTTATTTATTCCAGTTTCCTTGTTCAATTCCTAACGACCATTTAGAAATTGGCTATAAAAAAATCGCAATAACTATTTGTAAAGTACCAGCTTCCAATAAATTATATCTTTCTACTGCCTTGTTCGACTTCTCTTTCTTCTTTCTTTTATTTATACTAAAGGGTTTACAATTACACGCATACACGCACATATGTTCACATCCATATAATTATCTATTTTTGCACGTGCGTGTGAGTGCTCGTGTGAAGGGTGGAGTGTGCATTGATAAAATTCATTACATAGATGTGCATAAATGCATACAAGTTCATACAACAATGCAGTGAATATACACTTTTGTGAATACACATGTTCCCACAATTAGATTTAATACACATACATGTGCATTACTTATGATTGTGAACCATGCGAACAACACAATCATATTTGAAGCAATATATATATATATATATATATATATATATATATATATATATATACATGTATGTGTACATATATAGATATACACACGCGCGCGCATATATATATATATATATATATATATATATATTTATATTACTTTTCGTTAATACAACTCTTCTATCAAACTTTTATAAAATATCAATAATTCATTTTCATGATTTAATGCATGCCATTTCAAAAGCATAGATTGTTTGCCATATTAATACTTTCACTCCTCTTATATCTACAATATTTAATATTCCTGTCAGTTCCAATTCTCTTTAATCAACCCACGTTTATTTTATTTTTCTCTTGCAATTGATTAAGTAATCCGTTTTCAGAAGTGAAATAAATGTTCACTTTTAAAATAATACTTTACAATATAACTTTGTGAGCACCTACTGTGTAAGCTCCTGTATGTATATATATATATATATATATATATATATATATATATAAAACAGACATATATTTGATGAGTGGCATCAAACTTCCTTATTCGGTAAATACAAAATAAAGGATATATTATTAGCCCTGTTAGTCGTACTGCAACGTGTTTAGAGTTTACTAGATGGTATAACTAAGTAAAAAGAAAAAGAAATAAATGATTTTATTGTACGTATTTGGTTCTGCAGTTTCTAGTGTGGTAATCTGGTATGCAAAGTTTGTTGCATAAGGATCAATGCGTCACTATCATTCTGCTTATATCGTGTGTATACAATGTGAAACTTAAGCAACATAACATTATCAAATCGGGGGTATATTGAAGAGCAGTGACGTTATACAATATATATCGTAAAATATGCAATGTTTCAGAATGACATGCAACATTTTCAAGCATTACGTATGCATATTGCAGAAATCAGCGTGAACAGTCAGATATGCAGCAAATTTCGTAAAGAGTGAGCAAATTTCTTATAGTGTGGCAATGTACCAAATTGTATTTATTGTAGATATAACAATACGGTATTTCTTCATACTCAAGTTACTGCATGGGGTCAAATGTTATTATATTCATACGAGGGACGTTCAATAAGTAATGCCTCTGACCTACTTGCAGTTGTTTGATCTAGCTGCAATTTTGCATGTGCAAATATTCATACCTATACAGATCAAGTGACAAATTACAGCTCTGAAATGATTGTGGTTTCTGATTTACAGTTGTTTGAACTGAGTCAAGTGTGAAATGGAGCCTGTTGAGTGTCGAGCAGTGACCGTTTTTTGTATTTGAAAGGACGCACACCACGGGAGACTTTTGATGAAATGAAAGTAACTTATGGTGATGATGCCCCATCATATGACCTTGTAAAACGCTGGCATCGTGAATTCAAACATGGTCGAAACTCGGTGGAAACAGCTCACAGATTTGGTCACCCCCTTCTGCCATGGTTGAGGCATCTGTCCGTCAAGTTGAGGCTGCCATTTTGGAAGATCGACGCATAACTATACGCCAAATAACCCATGAGGTCAAGATTAGTACCGAGTCTGTGGAAACTGTCATTCGTGACCATTTGCATAAGCAAAGGTGTCTGCCAGATGGATTCCCAGGTTGCTCACACCTTTCCAGAAACAAGAACGCGTCGAGTGCTCGAGGTTGAATTTGGAGATGTGCCGAGAAGATGAGTCAAAATTTTTCAAAAGGCTGATTACTCAGGATGAAACCTGGATCAATCACTATGATACAGAGACCAAAGCCCAGTCAACGCAGTGGAAGCACCGTGACTCACCTCCTCCAAAGAAGGCAAGGGTGCATCCCTCCGCTTGCAAGGTCATGCTCACAGTCTTCTGGGACCAGGACGGTGTAGATTTGACAGATTTCCTGGCAAAGGGTACCACAATTACAGGAGCCTATTATGCTTCACTTTTGAGGAAATTAAGAGAAGTTATCAAAATCAAGAGGCGGGGCAAGATCAGCAAAGGCATCCTCCTCTTGCAGGACAACGCTCTGGTCCACAACTCGCGTGTCGGCAGATAGAAGCACAGGCGTGCGGCTATGAACTCCCCCCCTTCCCCCTACTCTCCTGACCTTGCACCCTCTGATTTTCACCTCTTCCCAGCCATGAAGCTGTTTTTGAAAGGAAAGCGTATCCCAGATGATGCAGCCTTGATTTCTGAAGTCACGTCGTGATTGGAGGACCAAGCTGGGGTCTTCACGAAAACGGTCTCCAGATCTGCATCAAACGATGTCAGAAATGCGTAACTCTGGATGGTTCCTATGTAGAAAAGGACTAATAACTGTACCAAATTTCGTTGCTCTACTGCAATGGGAAGTGGGTCAGGGGCATTACTTATTGAACGCCCCTCGTAGGTTGAATGTGGTGATCCGGCCTTCTGCATGTATCGCAAAACTTGCATTGTAGTACTCTGTTATAATTCTGTTACCATATAAGGGGCAATGTGGCACTCTTAATTTGAGAGACTGCTCCTTAACGTTGAGTATGCAATGTGACACTCTGAAGTTAATCGTCTATTACTCATTATATTATGGTACATTAACGTATTTCTTTTCGCGTTATTCTACGTTCCGAAATTCATTTCTTGTTTACATGATTTCATTTGAGAGTGTGTTTGTGTTTGTACCTATACATATTCATACACACACACACACACACACATATATATATCTATATCTATATATATATACACGTATACCCTTTATGTATCTATGTATACGTATATATATATATATATATATATATATATATATATATTATATATATATATATATATACGTATACATAGATACATAAAGGGTATTGTCGCTCTTATTTCTAGCAATCCTAACTCACACTTAGAGTGACGATTGAATTTTTCCTTTACGGTACCACATAGCGCCTGGCTGTTAATATTAATTTTAGTATACGCATTAGCAATGGTAAATACATACATGCTGGCCGAGTGAACTAGCCGATCATGCGCTGTTCGAGTAGTCCTCACTAACGATGTCTAGATTCATTTACTTCATTTACATAGGCTGCTCTGAAAAAAATGCCTGAATAACCACTGAATAACCACTTTTCGTTTTTTAACCTAAGGCAAAATCCAACAGTACCTTATTATCTTTGAAAATCTGGACACTCAAGGACAGTAATAGTAAATTTGGCCTAAAATGGGATATAGTCCATAGAGCTCAGCCATATAAAAGTAGCCGATACTGATGTGAACTATGTTGTATGGAGATTTATGAAATATTTAAATATAGTGATAAGCGAAAACTAATTAATAATAAATCAGACTTCAGAGCATCTTGTTTACATAGGATTAACGGTACCTTCAAATACTTTAAAAGCAAATAATAATAAGCACATTATACTATGATTTCGTTGCATGAGTTATCCAGGGTGTCATATATTCATAGCATACCCTCTGTTATCTAGAAATATATGCAGTATTGCTCTCTAATAAACTGTAACCACTTTAATTTGCATTCCTGCAATATTTATATTACATATATTCCCCTTCGGTATTGGGATTTTTTTCCTTTACAGTTATAATATATAAATTTGCAATAGATTGCTAAGTCTTGCGCCCCCCCCCCTATGTATAAGTTATACCCCCTAGGAACTGTTATTGTACTACATAAATCAGTGTCTCTGACATATTTTAGAAATATTTATAAACCCATTTCCAAAGGTATATTTAATTAATATTTGATATACATATCTTGACTTATCTTTCTTTCTTTTTTATCCCTGATATACCTTTCATATTATTCGCAATGCAATATATTATAAAATCTTTTTGATAAAATTTTTATACATAAAAATGTTATGCTTTTAATTTTTAATTTTTTATAGCATATATTTTCAAATATTTAAATATCTATATCTCCTCATATATATTTGTGTAGCTTCTACAAATTGTAGAGGGGTTTATAATTCCTCACTGTATAATATAATACAATATTATATTTCTATTTATAATTACACATGGTTTTATAAATTTTATAAACTCTTGATATGTATATATATATATATATATTTGTGTGTATGTGTGTGTTTACAATTACATATGCGTTATAAATTTTATTAGTTTATATATATATATATATATGTAATATTTTTGTACATTCTTATATCATTTCATAAATTTTTACAAGATTTTTAATAAACGTTTACCAGATATAGAAATACTTATTTTATTTTACTTTAGTATTTTTATAATTATGTAATATTCAATAAGCATTTACATACCCATATCAGTTTAGCTGTTATTTCCGCATGTAATCCATTATACATTTAGTATATCTCTAATCAAATTACCTCTTACATTCGATTCTATATTTTCGATATCTTATACTTATCTACCCTTAATGAGGATAATAATCCTTGTTTTGCTTTAATATATTCTATGTACTCCAACTCAGATGAAATTAAATTCAATTATACATTTATTGTGGAAAGGTTTTATCATGACTACCTTAACAATATGCTTGGCAAAGGTGTTAGCTTTCTCTTATATATAAAATATCCCATTATTAGGTTTTAAGTTTAATTTCTATCCCTTTTCTATATATTGGTTTAAATTTTTTTTCTAAATTTAATATAATAAATTTCCTAAGTTATGAATTACTATATCCCATATGCGTCAATTCTAATTCCTAAACTTAGAGCTGATATTACTTATCTCTTTTGTTTTTCATTATATTCCCCTTTATTTGATAATCTAAACAGGTATTGACCACCCCTATCCTTCCTTCTTCTAGTTATCACCTCTTCCCCATCAGCCATTCTTTTACTAGCAGCTCTGAGACATATACTTTCATGCAGATAAAGCTAGATATATGGTTCCAGTAAAATAAGGGTCTGGGAGATTGTGCTACATTAACTGATTTATCACCATCAACTAGAACAAAGTTGACAGCTCCCAATGGTTGTAGATTACATGCTGCATAAAACCTTTTAAATATAAATAGCTATCTCACTACTCCTATATATTGACCCCCACCATTTTCGTCTACTACTCTTTAAATTATAGTAGGCTTAACAAGGTAAGCATTATTTTGGTTTCCAGTATTGATATAAGTTTTGTTAAAAATGGTTTATCCTTTATGTTTGTAATCTGTATGCTCATGTACTCTGATGAGACCAGTTTCTTTCAAATTGATGTAATGTTTTTTATGGATTGATTATAGGGAGTGGCTCGAAACGGCCGTAATGTATTGATACCTGGAATCCTTGTTATGTATATAATTCTCTCCCCCTCTTTCTCTCCTCTGTCTCTCTCTCTCTCTCTCTCTCTCTCTCTATATATATATATATATATATATGAGATCTTTAGCGAGACACCATTTTATGTATGGTTGTACTTGATACGACCCAGACTGCAAAATCGATGCACCACAATATGTTTCACGGAGAGTCTCACCCAAAAGGGTCGAAACAATCGTCGTACAAAATAAAGACTAAAACCAGACCCATCTTTCGTTCCCTTAATCAATTATATGTATATAAAATTATAATGAATAAATATTTATTACACAAATCTATAGCTAAAATGGTAAACATCAACTAAGTTATACGTGTTCATATATCAATCTGTGTGTTATGTTTCCTTCTATGTGTACAAGCAGATGAAAGCATGATAACGTAGATTCACTTTGGCCTATATACCTTTCACCTGTAAGAAAATGCCCTTTAAATTTTCTTTTATAAACATGGCGAAAATATGTAGATTACTTGTATGTTATATTCTTGCAGTTTAAATTTATAGATCTAACATTCCGTATGTCGTAAGAGCATTAATACAAGCACAAGACACTTCTTTGTAACGGACAAGTAATGGGTGGGCTTGAGTATTCGTGCGCGAGTTGGCCTTTACATTGGCTTCCATTGAAAACTAGTTACAATAGATCACTCTGTCAGATAGCAGGTGAATTGCAAGAAATTTACCTTACACTGTTTACACACACACACAGAGGCATACACAATGCATACACATATGCACACACAACCACAACCAGACACACACGTACAGACACACATACACACCTTTTGTTTACGTTATAACAAAAGAGAAGTGAATATTAAAATATGTCAAACGACATAGTTTAAAGACAATATTTAAGAAAGCTGTAATATAGGGACACAAACGACACTAAGCATGCTGGTTGTTTGAACATCAAAGAAATTATGTATTTATACAGGAACGAAAGAAAAATCTTTAGTTCCTCATTAACAATTATGAATGAGATATTCTCTTCACGGATTGGTTGACAGAAATAGTAGTTTAGAAAAACATATTTGAAAATATTAGATTCATTCTAGAGAAACATAATTGAACTTCATTATGTTACACATCTTATGGTATATCATTTAAAGAAAAGAAGGAGCTGGATTCGTAGGGGAAAAGTATGTTTTTAGCAACAAGAGACGAGCTATAATTCCGTCACAACAAAATTCAAATCATTAGGCTCCTTTCTGTAAGGTTCCTTTTGTGAAGGAATTTCTCTTGTGTATGCATTTAGAGAGGTTTACGTCCATCCAATTTATACGTACGAGGGGCGTTCAATAAGTAATGCCCCTGATCCACTTCCCATAGCAGTAGAGCTACGAAACGTGGCACAGTTATTAGTCCTTTTCTACATAGGAACCACCCAGTGTTACGCATTTCTCCCATCATTTGATGCAGCTCTGAAGACCGTTTTTGTAGAAGACACCAGCCTGGTCCTCCAACCACGACGTGACTTCAAAAATCAAGGCTGCATCATCTGGGAAACGCTTTCCTTTCAAAAACAGCTTCATGGCTGGGAAGAGGTGAAAATCAGAGGGTGCAAGGTCAGGAGAGTAGGGGGATGGGGGAGGAGTTCATAGCCAAACGCCTGTGCTTCTGATCTGGCGACACATGAGTTGTGGCCCAGAGCGTTGTCCTGCAGGAGGAGGATGCCTTTGCCGATCTTGCCCCGCCTCTTGATTTTGATAGCTTCTCTTAATTTCCTCAAAAGTGAAGCATAATAGGCTCCTGTAATTGTGGCACCCTTTGCCAGGAAATCTGTCAAATCTACACCGTCCTGGTCCCAGAAGACTGTGAGCATGACCTTGCAAGCGGAGGGATGCACCCTTGCCTTCTTTGGAGGAGGTGAGTCACGGTGCTTCCACTGCATTGCCTGGGCTTTGGTCTCTGGATCATAGTGATGGACCCAGGTTTCATCCTGTGTAATCAGTCTTTTGAAAAATTTTGACTCATCTTCTTGGCACATCTCCAAATTCATCCTCGAGCAATCGACGCGTTCTTGCTTCTGGAAAGGTGTGAGCAACCTGGGAATCCATCTGGCAGACACCTTTTGCATATGCAAATGGTCATGAATGATAGTTTCCACAGACCCGATACTAATCTTGACCTCATGGGCTATTTGGCGAATAGCAGCCTCAACTTGACGGACAGATGCCTCATCAATGGCAGAAGGGGGCGACCAGATCTGGGAGCTGTTTCCACAGAGTTCCGACCAGGTTTGAATTCACGATGCCAGTGTTTTACAAGGTCATATGATAGGGCATTATCACCATAAGTTACTTTCATTTCATCAACAGTCTCCCGTGGTGTGCATCCTTTCAAATACAAAAACCGGATCACTGCTCGACACTCAACAGGCTCCATTTCACACTTGACTCAGTTCAAACACCTGTAAATCAGAAACCACAATCAGTTCAGAGTTGTAATTTGCCACCTAATCTATAGAGATATAAATAATTGCACATGCAAAAGTGCAGCTAGACCAAACAACTGCAAGTGGGTCAGGGGCATTACTTATTGAACGCCCCTCTACATATACCGCTACCTAATTATCTATCTATCTATCTATCTATCTATCTATCTATCTATCTATTATTCTCATCCGTGTCCTCGGGTGCATATAATTACACACACACACACACACACACACACACACACACACACACACATACATATATATATATATATATACACATAGACATGTCGAAAGTAAATAATCACTTGAAACATTCTCTTCTGCGTATTTTAACTTGAAAAGAATTATAGTTTTTATGAACTGATATTTTTATATTTTAGGTTCTACATGTGACTGTTTAATCGTGCCACATACAAAAGAAGGCTTGGACCTCTCCGAATTTCAAAGAGGCCGTATTGTGAGTTAATATGAAGCTGGGCCTAGTCAGAGTAAAATTGCAGCATTGGGATCCCTCATTCTACAGTTAATAGAGTGATTGTGCAATTCGCCAAGGTGAGGAAGGAGTCCACGTTACATAACCCAGGTTGACCAGGACCCTTCGCTTTGTTAAGAGAAGTGTGGACGATAATCCTCGTTGCAAGGCCTTTGGCGTAGCAAAACATGTTGATGCTAGTCCCAGAACAGCAGTCACGTATCCCCACAAACTTAGCTACTATGGCAGAGCAGCAAGAAGAAAGCCATTTCTTCGACCAACAAATACAAAGCGGAGAAAAGATTGGGCCAGAGAGATGGTAGTGGGTCCACTAGCATTAGGACACTGTCATAGTCTCTGATAAGTCTAGATTTGCTGTATTTCCTGACAGCGGTCGAGAGTGCGTGTGGAGACTCTGATCAAAAGTTTGACGTGAAATTATTGCAGCCAACAATGAACATTGCGACTATTCTGTGATGGTCTGGATAGCGATTTGGAGTAAATTTCGATCAGAGCTGGTGGAGTGTGAAGGAAATATAAATTCGAAGAACAGGTGAAGATTGTACTTGTATCTTTTGAGACTGAGCATACTACAGTTTATTACAAATTTGTATCAAGGCGATTCAAATCAAGCTTATTGCAAGTCATCAGTATTTTTCAAATATAATTTTTTTTTCTGCATAGAAATATATAGTTTGTTTTATAAAACAGTAGTCGGAATGAATACTCTTTTGTGTCGTTTGTTTAAAAGAAAGTAACAGCCAAATTACCTGTTGCATTCAGCTTTGAATATAGTTGAAACATGATAATAAGGGCTACTTGGCATATTGTTCAAGAAACCCCACCACCACAAGTATACCTGCACATGTAGAAACACTTACACAAAACGGAGGTTAGGAGTTTAGCATGCAATTCGTGTTCCCTTGAAGAATACCCATTCTTAGATGGAGAATGAAACTACAAGCAAAGGATATTTGCATCATTGTTTCTAAAAGATACACCTAAACAGGAAGGTGGAGAACATTGAAATGCCGGAATGGGGAGTATTTTCTTGTGTATTTTGAAGAAGCACTTTTAGGGATTGATGGATCTCTGTTGGGTGATAATTAGGTTGCAAGATAAGTGTTATTTTTATTGCTTAAGTTCTGAGTTGTTTTAATATTCAGAATTTAGTCATTAGGTGTATTCATTTAGATGTGTCAGATTCAGTTCTTGGCGTTGCTTTTTGAGATGCATATAAGAGAATTTAGATGGGTAGAAAAGTTGGTTGATCAGTAGATGTGTCGTTAGGTTTAGTAACTGTCAACACTAACAGAAGATTTAAACTTTTATCTTGGGAATGCGGACGATTTAGTTCAGAATTTAGTCTAGCATTTAGTTCAGAATTTAGTTCAGAATTTAGTTCAGAATTTAGTTCAGAATTTAGTCTAGCATTTAAACCTTTGTAATTTGGTATCTTTTATTTTTTAAGTGACCTAGAATGTTAAAACTTAGTACGCATACACAACTAAGTCAAAGATTTATCTGTGCCAAGCGTGTTCACTGTGCGTGCTTTAGCTTCGTTACTATGGCAACAGTCCAGCTACATATTGATCAGATCTCGTATATGCATGGAGGAATGAATTTTATTTTCACGCTATAAAAGGTTCAAATATACCCCAAACATATAAGACGCAACCTAATTTTAGCAGTGCATGATTAGTTCTGTGAAGCTTTTTCGACGCCGATTTTTGGCTGTAGGATCCGAGATGATTTATGAGACAGTTTCTTTTAGTGTTTTATGTAGGCTATTAAATGAAGTAATTTAATTATGTAAGCATGTTTATATCATTGTATGTATGCATGTATCTCTCTTTCTCTCTCTCTCTCTCTTTCTCGACGCACACACGCACACACATAAAATGAAGTAGCAGATGTGGCTTCCATTATAACCTTCGCAATAATGCATAGTTTGTACATGAAATTTTACAGAAATATCTAAATGGTTACTTCAAAGAATATTATTTTCAAAATGTTTTTCTTTCTCTCTTACTGAGAAAAGAAGCTCATATCTTTTTAATTATTTAGTACCTTTCTCCTGATCACTGCCCGACGCAAAGACGCATTACCCTGATGGATACTCTTCAATATTGACATGAAATTAGAAGATGGCAAAAGAGTTTCCAGTTCATGTTCAGCATTGTACAATTCAAATAGAAAGTATTATCTCTGAATACTTATTATATTAGGGAATATTTTTAGCATGCATTCCAGTTTCATATTGATAATGAATAATATCAATCAGGACATTGTCATAGATTACATTTCTGTAGTCCAAAGATTATGAACAAATTAATGAATACTTAAAAATTATGCTCGTTCTTCTTTCAGAGGAAATTTTGTAGTTATGTGAGTATATCTTGTATTTTATCACGTAGGGAGAGTTCCAAAACAGGTTGATGAAGCCTTGTACTTGTGAATGTATTATCATAGTAGCACGTAAGCGTAGTAAATTGGTCGGTGATTAAATCGGTTCCCACACTGGGCTTGATCCGTGAATGGGATATGTGGACACTCCGTAGAACTGAAAAATGAAACTGTTAAAATCCGTGAATGCCAACATCACGCACTTGTATATAGTGGGCATAATCGGGATTAATAGCCCCAGTGAAACATTTGAATCGAAGTTACAAGAATATATAAATTTATAGCAGGCAGGTCAGGACTCATGTTCAAAACGAAAGCCACAGATAGAAAAGACTGAAAAAAGAAATGATCAAAAGTCAGATGTCTCAATGGCAGATATTCCATGGGATTGCCACAACATCTGGTAACAAAATCCTCGTAGTTAAATGAAAACTGATAAATTCCAGGTAACAAATATTTCTGGTTATGGTATAACTCCTGGCAGTATATTACGATTAATGTACAATCCATGCCAATCTACTTCCTTGACGAGAAATTTTAAATGCACCACTCAATGGATATTTGGTAACACAGTTTCATGATAAGATTCTTAATTCTGTTTTCAATAAATTACCTTTCGTTTCTTGAGTCCAGAAAATACTTCGACCTTGACCTTATCAGCTCATGCTTGAAATCCATCAACTAAAGTAACGGAATTTTTTTAATGGGAACTTTAATTTTGTTTAGAATAATCTTTCGGATACATATAGTATTATTAGTCACCTGCGTTACAAGAAGCAATAATAATCTATACATATCTCAGAAAAAAATATAAAGTTTTATACTGAATGGATGCTATTTATTTCTCCCGGTTGTAGCCACTGGGCGAAGTCACTGCTGGAACAATTTGATCTAATTGAAATGAAATATTTGTAGGATTGAGTGCCCAAAGAATTAACCCTGTCATCTACGAACCAGTTTTCATTGCTACACAAAGCTTCTATTCTTACCACTAACTTTTCACCAGTTACCATGGTATTTTTTAGAGAATTTCTTTACACTTTTACATCTTCTCGTCGTTGCAATATGACAGAAAACTCAGGTAGAATGTGTACTAGTGCTGGTATTGCAGGTAAAATCATCTACATATACACCTACTAGTGCCTTTTGTATATTGATTTTCCTATCAAATCATACGATATATATGTTATATTCGGGTTATTCTGAAATTTACACTCATATTCCGATATTTCTCCTGCCACAGTTAGTTTTCTTATCTGTATTTGTTTAAAAATTTTTGGACATTTTATAAGAACTTTATTTGTATCGTCATTTTTTGCGTGTTTCTTATAAATGATTTACCACTTAATTTGAATGTTCGTGATTTTGTTTTATCAAAGCAATAACGTGCAAACGTTGATCCTACGTATATCCTGAACGTCATAACTGTATGTGGTTCACATTTTCCTAAGATATATACAAATGAGAGCAGTGAATAAGTTGGAGTATACTGCAAGGGATTTGTTACATCTCTGGTTAGTATTCTATTTGAATTCTCTAGCAATATAGAACAAGTATAACTTACGCATGAAATATTCTAAATGGATTAAATACAAATAAACATGAGCCGAGGAGGTACGTATAAGCAATCGACATAATTGTCCAAATCAGTAACAGCAGTGAGCGCTATAGCGATACACTAAATTTCATATTAGCTCTAAATTTTAATACTAACCCAATTAAAACCTGATCCCTGTCTGTAAATTGATATTTTTGGAGGACAGGTTTTTGGTATAGTGTGTACACTTACCTTACAAGATATCTGTAATTACTAAAGTGAGAATAATTTTACACAAGTAATGAAATGTCGACATCATTAATGCTTACCGTGTCAGTGAGTAAAAGCTAAGATCGGGAAACGATAATGTGCTAAAGTTAATTACCGCAGCCATAAAGTCTTAAGAAATGACAAACGATGGCAGAGGTGAAAGGCATCGCCAAGATACTGGCTGATATTACTAATGAGTGTAAGAATTTGCAATAGTAATCTTAGATATTTCAGTGATCTTCAACGCTATAAGCCGCGTTTGTTGTAAGAACACATTTCCATAACACTGATGAACCATATATTATTGCATTTTCTGCTTCGGGAGAGACAATATTTTATTGATCACACATATTCTTACAACCATCTTAACTTCATATTGCTTTTACTGCGTAGTTTGTCAAGATGTTATTATTTTTTTCATTATCACACACCAATTACGTATACGCTTTAAATATGATTGTATAAAGCCTGCTCAATGATATTACTCCCGTTTCTGTCGGTTTATATTATTTCCTCTTCGGCGGTGAGTTTGCAGAATCGTTAGCACTCCGGGCAAAATTCTTAGCTGCGTTTAGACTATCTTTACATTCTGAGTTTAAATTCCGCTGTGGTCCATTTTGCCTTTCATTCTTTCAGGGTCGATAAAATAAGTACTGATCATGTACTGAGGTCGATGTAATCGACCAGCTCCTCGCCCCCGCCAAAAACTTTCTGGTGTTATGCCTATAGTAGAGAGGATAATTATGTTTATTCTTTTTAATTATTATACTCAAGTTCCATTCTCATTGGATTTGTGAATTCTATATAGTAACTACGAAAAGGTTATCTGAAATAACTAAAGTTAGCTGAAATAACTAATGTACACGGCAAGATGTTTTAAGGTTTTGAAGTCAAAGATTAAAAACCAAAATAATTAAGTGTAAATGTCGTATACTTTGCGTATTGTTGCATTAGAATATAATTTCATGCCAAGATTGGTAAATAATATATTATCTTACGTGAAAGGAAATTATGCAATATGACATTTATATCATTACTGAAATAGTGTCTTCTTTGATTTACAATGCTTTATATGAAGAGTTTCATTCTAATATTTGAGACGTTATTTAAGAAGTTATTTTATGAGTTGCTGAATGAGTCAAATGAATATACTTTTAGAATAACGAATACACAAATAATAATTTTCCCATTTCTAGAGAGATTTCATTTGGTTGCTGTATCTAAAGCTCTAGTTGTCTCAAGCATGTCTGTATTTTTACTGAACGATCAGCTGTGTTGCTACAGTTTGTCTAGGACCTTCTACTAAGAACGTTAACATTACAAATAAAATATTTTCCCTGCGCTCTCAGTAAGTTGGTCCACTAACAAGATAAAATTATGCTATCCAGTTGTCTTGAATAATGAACAGAGTTAGAATCGATTGGTGTTCGTTAGAGAGTGAAATATTAACTTATTAATCATTTCATTTGAAAACGTATTGCCTTTTATAAACATTATCAATTGTTATCGTTGATGGATGTTGTATAATATTTTTATGTGTTGAAGCCTGCTGTTCTAGAATCATTTATTTGGTACAACGGTAAAATTAAGAAGAAATTTAAAATTACTATCAAGTATTTTAACTACATTGACTACTCGATCACTAATTACAATTCTTCAGTGCAAATCAAATTTCTAATCTAACATGATGTAAGTTTTAAACTGGAGAACGCCATCAAAGTAATATTCAAAGTAGCTAGCCAATTAATTTTATCACAGAACAAGCACGCTTGAGAATCATTACGGTTGGGAATTCAAACCAGATTCACTGAAATGTAAATTTATGTTAATAGGTTTAATTAACATAATAAATTATAACTCAACATTAAAAACCTCTCAGTTTAAACTAATTTAAATCAATAAATACATACAGAACAAATTGGAAGAAATCTATTAATGGCAAAATTTTAAAAAAAAATGAAAAAGTTTTCAATTTTCATAACTCGGAGAAGTATCTAATTGATTCAGATAGTTTTAAATTCATTAATCATGATAATTCCTAAGTAATTATCGTAAATTAATTCCATCATAACATCAATTTCCGCATGGCGCAAAATAAAATTAAAAACTGAATACAAAAATAATGGAAACTTTTTACTTCAACAAAAGGAAATTTAATGTATTCGTTCTATTGACTAATTTTATTAGAAGTGAATTTTATGAGTATTCTTCTTTGGACTTTGATGCTTCCATTCCTTCTATTATGTTAATAATGCAAATGTTACCATTAGATTCCATTACTACACACCAAATGTTATCGACTTAATACAAACTAACAAAAGCGTTTCAGTTCATAACAAAAACTTTATAAAGCCTTTACTTCATTCTTGCTTCGTTTTTATACATGCCGAACAATTAAAAGTAAAAAGAAACAAAACAAAAAAAAACAGCAACAACATTTATTAGAAGTATTGTGGGTGTATTTCGATTGTAGTAAAGTTATTTCAGAAAAACGCAGTATATTTAATTAAAACATTACAACAAGCAATTTGAAACATAATAAGTAGGTGGTAAGAGATATTTCAGTATGTTATGTTTGTAGTGAAGTATTTCAGTTTTTTCTTAATATATTCCTCGTTTCAAATGATAGTAAATATTCGTTTAAAAGATTTTAAACTACAGTCTTAAACACTTAAGCCATAGGAGAATATGGGAAATTTGACATATCAATGTAAAAGAGAAAAAGCCAGTTTTTATTTACTCGTCATGCACTTATTGAATTTAATTTTAAATATATATATAAATGGAGTCATGTGTATGTAATGATTTCCGAAATAACATTTCACCGACGAATCAATCGTGAGAAAATTTGTCTATATTTGATGTGTTGTAAGATATATAATGACGGAAAAAGAAGTTAAGATTTCCTATCAAATTATAGTTAGATATAATGAAAGCAATACGATTTGATGGTTGAATAAAATAATGTTTCGAAGAAATACTCAAAGGGAAAGTGTACACATATACACGTGATTACTTACACATACATTCTTCACACACACACAAACACACATGCACACACATATATCTATAAACTGAAGTCAAGATAATATAGAAGGGTCCATTAATATGATTGAAATACTTTAAACATAGATGAAGATGTCAAGTAAACTTGTGAATTATATATGAGTGTGTGTGTGTGTGTGTGAGTGTGGGTGTGTGCGCGTGCGTTAATACATGCATATATGTATACTTTTCGGTAACAAGAGAATGAAGGATGAGAGAGTGTAAAAGTATTAGTTGATGAAACATATAGGACGGCAATATATCATAATGTGATGAAAGGACAGATAAAATAAAAACGCAAAGGGAAGCAATATCAATGATTTGATGATTTAAGATTTGCAGAAGATGAAAGAAAAATTCAAATAGTGGTCACGTGGGTAAGTAAAACTATATATATAGACTGCGTGTACGTATTTTACTTACACTTTCACGTATACACACTTAAATATATATATATATATATATATATATATATATATATACACGTACACGCACACATATATATACATATATATAGATACATACATACATATATATATATGTATGTATGTATGCATGTATATATATATATATATATATATATATATATATATATATATATATATGTATATATGTCTATATATGTATATATATATATATATATAATATATATATATATATATATATATATATATATATATATATGTATATATATATGCATACTTACATATATGAATATATCTATAATATTTTTTTCTCTCTAGTTTCAGCTCAGAGCTGCGGCCATGCTGATGCACCGCTGTTTAAATAGATACTATTTTTACTTAAGACACTCAGAATTTTATGTATCTTTTACGTATGTTGAAGGATGTCCTCTTTGTTCTCATTAAAGCGGGTGTCTTTAACGGACAATAACTGCCCTGGATATTATAATATATACGCATCCGTATATATATATATATATATATATATATATATATATATATATATATAATTAAATTAATAATGATATACATATGTATATAACTATATTAAGGGACCAAAGTTGAAAACGACCCATATCTCACATGCTTGAAGTGCCGAGGGAGACTCAAAACTACCCAAACTCCAGATTAAACATACACATGACTGAAAACGTATATTTAATCTGGATTTTTTGGTAGTTTTGACTGTCCTGGCATTTCAAGCACGTTCGAGACTGATCGTTTTCGCCTTCGCTCTCTTAATACAATCATATACATATGTATATAATCATTAATTTAATGTATAAATTGCCTATAAATTTTTATAGCATGCTGACTACTTGATAAAAGTTACAAGCGTGATCTTACCCATAAATCCTACTATGAAGTTATAAATAATATATGTATATATCGCATATCTATAAATATATGTATGCATACGCACGCATACACACACACACACATATATATATATATATATATATATATATATATATATGTATGCAGAAACACACTCATACACACACACACCCACCCACCCACACATATATATGTAATAAACGAAAAAATGCATGGCAAAAATAAACAAACGACATAAGGTATACTGAGTGTACAACCAGACGGGAAACAAACATAGAAAGTCCCCAAGTCTTCATCAGTTATCAACCAATTGGTAATACGAGGTTTCGCACCATTAATGGTAAGACTGAGATCTTCCCATATTTGCGGTACCCGTAAATTTTTTGTGGAGAGTTCAGGGCCAAGAGCAAATGAAACAAAGCAAAACAACAGAGAGAGAGAGAGAGATTTGGGACGGTGAGCAAAGTCGAAGAGTCAAGCAAAATATGACCTTAGGGTCAAGAAGACAAGAATAGTGAATAACGCGTAGAAAACATCCTAAAGGATAGAGAATGGAGGGACAGATATTCCTTGATTCTTACACTCTTAAGACGGAATAGCTAAGTTAAATGGAAATCTTTGCTCAATGACCTAGATCCCACATGCATAGCTGTACTAGAAAAAGTTGTAAGAAACTTTATGCATTATTTCGCCAACAAATCTCAAATCATGTTTGAGTTATAATGAATTATAAATCATACTTTCGAAAGTGTTACCGCATTTTGCTTGTTCTTTCTGTCTTTTCAATGTTTATGTGTGCATGTATATGTACACACACACACACAAACGCGCACGCGCGCACACACACACACACACACACACACATATATATATAAATGTTAAAGAGAATTTTAGGTAGGTTCAACAATATAATTGTACATGCATTCTGCCGTAGGTCAATGCATATCAGTCTTTAGAATATACCAATGTATCAATCGTTAATATATTAAATCATATTACAAATTCATGAATACACAAATATATAAAAATCTAATATACATATATAAATAGATGAGTGAAATTATTTTAGAACGGCGTAGTAAAAATTATTAAAAATACAAGTGTTTTACAAAAAAAAGATGAATAAAGTAAAGTCTTCCGAAGAGCGAATAAAAAACATCGTAGCGTTGAGGTTGGAATATTTCAAAACACAAATGTAAATAATCCAAGAGAATAAGTAATCCTGATTAGGGAAACTGTTAGTGATAATCCCCTTACGGCCGTCCGTTTCAAGGGTACAGTAATCCATTAATTTTAAAGGTATTTTCACTCCAAAAATCCATGAGAGAGTATATTATTTAGAATTCATATTTCGTGCGACTTTGTACTGGGTAGATGAGATTTAGTTATACAGGGTGGTGAAGTTGTTAACAGGAGGAGGAAGTATCATAATAAAGAATTATGGGAAATGTAATTTAGAGAATTTATAAATGTTAAGAAGATAATAATTGGTCAATATGAGGTTACAGGATTGCAATAGTATAGAAATTAATCGAAGTATTGATAATTAAAAATTAAATGGTTATTTCCGCTAGATTTACGAAAATATTTAAATGTTGAATGGTATCTATGGTTACAAGGAAATATAGCATCCAAGAACTTATTTAATGATGTAGGTCCATGTCGACGAAGTATATTTATGGGCTCTCGAATACACAATTTACATACACACGTAATTGTATTGTATGGCGGTGCTTCTGGTATTATTGACCAAGATAATGTGTATTGTATATTTTTTAGTTTAAGTTCTTGTATATACGCGGTTAGCGTTGTAGAAGATTTATATTTTGCGTTAGTGAAAGAGTTCAAACGGTTCCGATACCTACGTTTAAAGTCTACAGTGCTTCCTATATGAATTCTTAACCCCTGTGTAGCAGGGATTTCTACAGAACAACTATATACTACGTTATTACGTAAACAGGAACCAGCTAAAGGACATAACACCTTTATTCGACATGTTCCCCACCCTCACATCATTATTAATTTTCCAGTTATTAGAGGGGTTGACCTGTGAAGGTTGACCTGGCGTAATGTTAACGCTAGAGCTATTGCCAGTTTGGGGATTATAGAGTTCATTTTAAAGATTTGTGTAGATAAATTTCTTAAGTCTGAGTTTAGATCTATTGATGGATGCTATGATGGAACCTAAATTCGGAGTAGTTGAGTACGACAATTTTACAGATAATTTATTAAAAATAGAATAATATTTATGATTTTTAAGAAACAATTTTTTCAGTATGTTAAAAAACAATTTGAGTAAAAGATTTGACCTGAAGAGAGAAGGGCGGGGCAAACCATATAATTCCACATTTCCTAGATTTTGATATTTTGGTCTGATTAGATTGGATGTCGATGTAGGATTTATATTTATATTTATGTGAATTCCCAAATGCCATGTTATTAATTCGGGCTTCATTCATACAGTGTTTTTAATTGGTTTACCTAAATTGGAGGTCGTATTATTAGACTGTGAGCCAGTTCCATTCAAGATATTTGACATTTTTTGTCTGAAGAATTGTATCAGGGATGTAAAGTATTTCTTTTTTAAAAACACTTAACTTTAAGGTTTAGTTATAATACGGAGCCTGGGTGTTAAATATCTCCTCGTTCGCCGATAAGTTTGAGATTCTAATTGGGATAGCCGTTAGCATGCCATCGAGGGTTGATCTAGGATGATTAGAAAGAACGTTTAGGTACTGAAGGGTTTGATTTGGTTTCGTATATGGATAGTGGAGATTGATTTTATGATTAAGTGTGACGTGTACAAAATGAGATATATTAAGATTTATTTCCAACACTATATTTAAATTATAATTTTTAAAGAATTTTATTAAATTTTCTAAGTGCGTTCAATCTCTAGACGGGAGAAGTTTTTAGTTTCCAAAAGCGTGCCATCTCTATGGAGGCCTCCGGAGATGTTAGGGAAGTGTTGCTTAATGTTTGACAGAAGAAATAGTCCAACAAGGTTTGTTAATTGAGCTGAATGCGAGGATCTCATTGTTATATCAAGAAGGGTCAGAGTTAGTATTACGGGTCCAATTTTTAACATGAAACCTTATAAGGGTCTTTCTAGCAGCCACGATTATGTCTATATGAGATGCAGAAATTGTGATACAGTTTTTGGGCAAATGATAATGCTTCACTCGGTAATTTAGGTGTTACTGAAACGTAATAATCGAAAATATCAAATTGGATGAATTTAATATGATGTTTGCCCCTGAGGGAATGAAACCATGTAATTACGTCACCAGTTGAGTTCCAGAGGAGGAGCTCTACGTTCTCTTTAATTTTGGGTAACACTCTATCTAAAATGGTTTTACTAATGATGCTTGAATCCGACAGAAGGTTTAGCTTGAAATTTGGGTTTACGGTCCTTCAGTATTAAACGTGGTGTTCTCGGAACGTATGGTTCAGTTCTGTTGAGTAGGTCCAAATCCTTTATTAATTTATAATATGTTTTATTAATATCATTCAATGCGTTTGCGTGAGTGTGTTTGTAATTGGTGTTAAGGTCTTTTTGTAGTAAATTATGATAGGTTTCGATAGATAATGCATAGAGGTTCCTAGTTTTATCAATAAACGCATGTACATATTATGAGGCATCTATTTTAGATATGGTTTCAGAGAGTTGTTTTTGAAATAGTTTAGTATATTTAGAATATTTTATGTCTTTTGTCATATTGCAAGTCTTTTATAAATATGGTGCAAATGATCTAGATACAGAGGAAAAGGGAGAAAGGATGAAATCAGCTGAAAGAGATAAAAAATATGTTTTCTCTTCCATTTTTGTCTCTCAGTATAGAAACAGACATACGTAAGTCAATACGTAAGTTGCATATATGTATACATTAATGTAATTTATTACATAAATTTAGAAATCGTGATATATACATCTACAAAAGAAAATAAGAGTTAAAGATTATATAAAATGTACCTGTAAAAGATTTATGCATTTAATATTAAGATTCCTAAAATATATAGAAATGATCTTAACTATAGAGGTAAATCTATGTGTAACAGCTTAGTTAAACTGATAGTATGGTAGTCTCTAAGGTCAAATACAGACGGTTCTGATACTTCTTGGTGATCAATCTGCACAAGT
>NC_042998.1:75052925-75067925 GCF_006345805.1 Octopus sinensis | reverse complement strand
TATTTGATTACCCATTTGTAATAAGCCCTAAAATAGGTGCGCGCGTGTGTGTGTAGACAACACAGGTGAGAGAAGGTTTAAGAAATATATTAGTCCAATATTTGTTTCTGTTATGTATGTATATATGTATCTGTATGTATCTGCTTGTCTGTCTGTCTCTCTATATCTATATGTATGCACACACAAATATATATATATATATATATATATATATATATTATATATATATATAGATATATATATATATATATATATTATATATATATATGTGTGTGTGTGTGTGTGTATATATATAAGTTCAGCAAAAATTTAGATTCAAATAAATATGGTACTTAATTTAGATGCTCTAGATGCATTGCATTGGCATCCTTTCTGTCTCGGGAGACAATGGAGTTGCGCATTTTTTTTTTCTAGGTCTAGTCCGGCTGTTATATTTTATTTCCTGTTACATTTCTTGCTGTGGCTGTGTAGTCCTATCCTGGACAAACACTCCCTCTGGCAGGTACTGCAAATGTAGCGAAGACTGTTCCTGGCTGGTTGTAGTGCCATGGTCTCTTGTTTATGTCTCTTCCTTTCTTTCCATTTCTCCTCTCTCTTTCTGTCACTCCTCTGTATACCCTCTTTTACTGTACGTCGCCATTGTCCACGGTTGCCGGCGACTGCCTCCCAACCGCTAATGTTGATGTTGCAGGCCTTCAAAAATCCGTGGGGTGATTATAATCAAAATAAGCAACAAGAATGACCCTAGTAATTTGGTACGATCGTTTCGTACTATATCATTTTATTAAATGTTGTAAGTATTACAACAGATTTAAAATGCTGAGTACTCATCAGCCAATTATAGAGGTTTTCCATTAATACAAACATTTTCATATCAAGTGGCAACATTATAGAGAAGGTAGATATATAGACAAAGATGTGGATTTAAATTTTAAGAAGATTTGAGGTAGTGGAGCCTATCAACTGACTGACTAAGATTTGGTTGTTCCAGACTACTGTGAGGTTGTGAGAGGGAAGAATAGGTGGACGGAGACAATAAAGATTTTCTAATTATAGAAATGGGGTAAATGGGGTTTCAGAGCTCCATATAAGGAATTTATGTGGAAGACAGCATTGTCACTACTAAATGCCAATTACTACTATTTGATGAACAGATTCAGCGTTTGGAGAACTAGGTCAATATCAGGTGGTCACAATCACATTCACAGAGAGTGCAGAGACCTTACAACCCCTATGCACATCAACACAACAGTTGATCTATAAGTTCCAAGTACTTTGACACGTTAGAATAAAGGAAAAAATATAAATCTAAAATTTATTCAATTTGGAGAAAATGGAGTGAGATAATCAGGATGGACCAAATAGTTACGCTCGGGACATAGGATTAATACTACTTAGTATTGGAGAACATTATCAAAAGAAGAATTTAATTCTAAGTTTATAATGAAGTTCTTTAATCATTTATGAGTATTAAACTAAAACCAGTATGGTATATTCGTTCCTATTTGGTTAAATATATATATATATATTTTGTAAAGATATCTTAGACTAATCATATATTGAGAAATGGAAGTGAGATAATCAAGGTGAACCGAATAGTTTCTTTAGGGCCATATGATTCATACTATTTAGTATTCTTACTATTTGGGATTCATACTATTTAGGATTCTAACTATTTAGATTCATACAGTTTAATTTTAGAAAAAAGAATTCAATTTTAAGTTTAGAGTGAAGTTTGTTTAGTCATCTATGAATGTTAAATATGGTATATTCCTTCTTATTTGATTATAAAGAATTAAAATTTGAAAAATATAGGAATATTCACAAAATTATTATTTAAAGTATTTAAACATTCGGGTTGTACGATGTATACAAGATAAAACCCAGCTCCAAACGGTTATTCAACAGATTTGTATTACTTAAAAATTTAAATCCACATCTTTGTTTATATATCTACCTTCTCTATAATGTTGCCACTTGATATGAAAATTTTTGTATTAATGGAAGACCTCTATAATTGGCTGATGAGTACTCAGTATTTTAAATCTGTTGTAATACTTACAACATTTAATAAAATGATGTAGTACGAAACGATCGTACCAAATTACCGGAGTCATTCTTGTTGCTTATTTTGATTATGTATATATATATATATATATATGTATATATATATATACATATATATATATATATATTATATATATATATATATATATATATATATATATATATATATATATGTGTGGGGGGGGGGGTGCGTGTGTGTGTGCCTGTATATGTTTATAGATAGGTATATACATACTCATATGTATGTTAACGCTTTAAGTTGATAAGTATCAAAATATGACTCTTAGATGAACAAATATTGAACTAACTGGTTTCGTGTGCATTAACTCTGATATATGTGTGTGACCATGTGAACGCTTGTTTGTTATATATTGTGTGTGTGTATGTGAGTATGAGTGTGCATGTAAACACATGCATATATATGTGTTTGAATATGCGTCTGACGTTTTCTTTGTGAGGTGTAAATAATATAGTTTGATGCTGTTTTTGTTACTCGAAAAGACAATATACTGCATACATATCCACAGTTCTTTAGCGTCTGTATCTCCATGCATGTTATATTTTCCCGCTCGTAGTTAAGAGTTTGAAAGCAAGACTTTGAAGTGAATTCTTTCATCGTTGTTGACGCAAAAATTAAAATGTATGTGTGTCATATGTTGCGTGACGTTAACCGTGCTCTGTTGTTTTACCTGAAAAGATGAAGAGAAAATGTCATACTGTGTCTCACGGTCAAGATTAGCTCTATCTTTCTTTTCATTATCGGTGTGAATTGACTTAGGATAAAATTTGTTTGAGTCTAAAACAAATTGCACTGTTTTGAACAATTATTCCATTAAACGACTGTCTCCAATATAAACCATATATTGACAGCATAATCACTGCTTTTCTTTTTCGACTAATATGCTTCGAGCGCGATGTTTTGTTTTCTTTGTAAGAGGGTTTGAAATATATCATGTGCTGTTATTATCAGCACATAAATTGGCGTATCTTTTATGCTACTGTAAGGAACAACGGCCGGATACAATTTTCAGTTGCTTGTGTACTCATTATTCAAAAGAGACAATTCTTTCAACAATTATAGATATTTCTATCTGGCTTTCATTGTGTTGAATGATTCAGTGTTTATACACCGAAATTATTTTCTTTGCAGAATAGCTTGTAAGGTATCATGCTTTTATATTGGTCTTTTTGTTTTATTTATAATGTTTGTTGTGTTCGAGATGGTTTTGATTAAAGAGGTGTTTGTTTTTCCACACAAGATATCACATTCTTTGTGAATGATATATTGAAATAGTATATTTAGCTATAGATATTTTCCTGAGTTCTTGTCGTTGTTTAACCATAGAGTACCATATGGCACAACAGTTGATTTCGCTTCACAATCTTGAGGTATACAAGCAGATTCCACTGCATGCAGTTTTGTTCAAATGTCATTTTTTATAACCTCGTGTCGCACCATGCTATGTATGTGAAACTGGGTATACTAAACGCTGATAGTCGTTGCGATTTATATGAAGTTCACACGAATCTAGCTTGGCATATGCTGATCCTCATGTTAGGCATGCTGTCTTGAACCCTCCAGGTCCTGTACCAGTCTGTAAGTCACGTTTTTATTCTTCAGACGTTGATGAAGCTAAAGCCTTCATCGTATCTATATCACTTAGTTCAGGTCAATACGTAGAATCCCATAAAATTCGTAAGTACTACTTCTACTATCTGATTAATTCATTAAAATGGTTTCAGAATTCATTAAAATTTTCTGATAGCAGTTATGAACCGATAATCATTACACAGGTTGAAATATATTATACTACACCTAGAAATGAGCAGGCTTAGACTATACTTTACTAAGAGTGTGTAAGAGAACTACAGTATGTCAGAGATCGTAAATACCACCTCCATCTGAACATCTGCACGAAGCGTTCCAGCAAAGTATATTTCCTCTTGGCCCTTTTGACAAAAAATTCATTTAACACTAATGATTTCGTTTCCATTCAGGGTGTAATGGATCTTGCGATAAACCTGCAATAGCCACCTTTTGGACGTACCATATAATACCGTCCTCGTGCTTCCTGTTAAGCCCTTCATATTTTAACTATGAAGTGCTTAACATAATAAAATATTAATTCTGTCGGTGGTACTGAAGTGTTGTTTTAGTGTATCAGGGAGTATAACATTTTATGGTGCTAGACAGGCAAAGGATAGTTTGTTTCCTGACAAGATCTTGCTTCAACTCCGTGCCGGTGCCAATCAGTAGTGTCATTCCAGTCCCTTTCACTTGTCCTAGGTGAATTACATTCTACACTGCCGCCAGGAAGAAGTGAAACCTGGCTATTTTTCACTAAATAATTCATAGTTGCTACTTTAATTTCATCTGTCTCCCAAGCCACTCATACATATTGGTTTTCTAAATCAACTGTCTTAGTTACACGCTTTTCCCCTGCAATATTAATAATTATAATAATAATGCTTTGTGTATTAGTGCATGAAGAACAGGAACTGATTCATATTCTTCTGATAGATAGTAAAACAATGGAAAGATGCCGTCTTCCCATAATAACATGCTAAAATGATCTATGTTAAAAGTAACTAGAGAACCCTGGGACACTGGATCCTTAAATGGAAATATTTGACTTCATTCTGTGCCACAAATTTCATTTTTTTCTTATAATCACAATAAGCAACTCCTGCCTACGTGCAGAAGAAGATGGAACTGATCACGTGATGATGCAGTCTCTTCCTTAAGCACTTGATAAACATCTCCGATTCACTATCCTTCTCTCCTCACTCACTGCAGTAAACTCACCAAGCACACATACATACTTACATGTACAAATATATACATGCAAACATATATGTTTGTATAGACATATATGTATGTATCTGTATGTATATATTGGGTCATCCTATAAAGAATGCGGTTTTTTTCAATTGCATGAACGGGATAAAATATTTGCATCAACTTGCTACAAAACCAGGTAGTAATTTTAAGTTGTACTTATTGTTTGTGCAAGTTTTGAAGAGTACAGTTCGATTTTAACAGTTATATTTTCAAAGCTATAATTAGCTCAAAAAAGGCAATAGCGCAGCGGTAAGTACGAGGAATATTAATTCAGTCATTGAGGATCGAATAATAAGCGTAAGCCAGCGTCAATGGTGGTTCTAGAAATTCCGAGCCTGAAACTACAATCTAGATGACGATCCTCATCTTAGAAGATCTGTGGGGCTCGGTGAGGACGTCCTGCAAAACTTGTGGAACAAAATCCCATCATAACTGTCGAGGAACTAGCTGAGCAGCTTGGATTTGGTCATTCAACCAGTCATTCAAGTCAGTACTAGAAGAAAAGCAGCCATCTTTGCTTTCAAGACGAAAGATGTTTTTCCATCAGGATAATGCTCGGTCACATACAGCGAGGATGACATTCCAAAGGCTGGAACAGTTTGAATGGGAAACTCTGGCCACCATATTCGCCGGACATTGATCCATCTCATTATCATTTATTCCACAGTCTTCAAAATCATTTAGAGGAAAAAAATATGAATTCTGTATATGAGGTCAGAACAGTACTGGAGGAGTATTTTTCGCCACGGACAAGTGAATATTGGCAGATTGGCCTGGTAAATCTACCAGATAGATAGAAGAGCATTGTACAAAATGAAGGAGATTATATTTTAGATTAAAAAAGAACTTTGTTTATCTTAATTTTGAAAATAAAAAACGATATAAAACACTGCATTACTTATGGGATGACACAATATGTGTATGTATATTTATATGATACATGTGTGACTGTAAGTGGGATTATGTATGTCTGGAGGTGGGGATGAAATTTACAGTAAGCCATACCATGCCAATACCCCTGTAAAATGATATACTAGGCAGCTTAGTCTATGCCCAGAGCTGGAATATATATGAATATCTTGGAGACTATCTTGTTCAAATCCTGTTAATGTGACCGTAAATAGCTCGCTCGTTTCCATATGCAACTCACTGGCTGTTGAATATTTATTCATGCAAATGGTTTAAATTATTAAACATTATCGTCTCTTCTTCATTGGCCTAAGTTTCTGACAGAGATACCAAATAACACAACGCTAATTTTTCCTTAGTATGATGAACTGTTTTGCTTGAAAATTTGGGATTTTACAGATTTAACTTGAAATTATCAATATAATATCCCCTCAGTAAAACTCTTTAAAAATCCACAAATTAATTTTTTTTGCTTTCATTAAACAAAAACAATACCATTATTTTAAAAGTATTTCGTAAATTTTCTGTTCTCACTTCAACTTTTAAAATGCTGCAACATTTCAAATTAATCTTCAAATTTCACAGTAAATAAGGCGTTTATATATTGTGTAATTTCTCATGGGAATGTTGAAGTTGAAATCATTCACAGATTATAAATTTCCCTTGATGTTACGATTGAAACTTAGCTGCTGAGTTTAATATGCTTCCGTATTACGTTAATAAATAATAAGTCGACAGACGATGATAGAGTGCAAAATTTGAGTTGTCATTGCAATAATTCAGGGATAATGATGAAATATGGAATTATTATGATAATAACATAGAGTACAGTGTTACAATAACACTAGAATACATAAATGAACAGGCAGCATTCAGATAATTATTTAGTTGGTGAGAAACGAAAAATTCTGTCGTGCCAAAATTGCAAGTATTATAACTGCGTCGGAGAAAGGATGTATTTAGGGCAATTCAAAACTATATATATCGTGTTCAATGAAGTACCGATATGTATATTAAAATGTGCTGAATATATATATATATATATATATATAATATTATATATATATATATATATATATATATATATATATATATATATATATATATATATATATATATATATGTATATATATATATATATATATATATAATTGCCTGATCGATATTTATGGAACATATTAAAATAAGAAAACTACTTATTTGGCTACATATGTACAGAAGATGATGCTGAGTTGGAAATAGATTAATGTAGAGTTGCCGTATACTATAGAGCTGTATTGCTGATAGCATTTAGCTGAATGTTTTATATAATTCATTTGCATTATCTTATACATTTGATATATTAAAGCTATTAGGAAAAGTTTTCTTTGTTTTTTGCATTTCCTAACGGCTTTTGAAATTACAAGCAACCAATGGCTATATACAGCAAAAGCAATGTATATATGAAATATTTTCTTCAAAATTAATATATATTATACATACATTAATATATATTATACATATATATAGGCGCAGGAGTGGCTGTGTGGTAAGCAGCTTGCTTAACAACCACATGGTTCCGGGTTCAATCCCACTTGGGCAAGTGACTTCTACTATAGCCTCGGGCCAACCAAAGCCTTGTGAGTGGATTTGGTAGACGGAAACTGAATGAAGCCCGTCGTATATATGTATATGTATATATATATGTGTGTGTGTTTGTGTGTCTGTTTGTCCCCCAACATCGCTTGACAACCGATGCTGGTGTGTTTACATCTCCGTAACTTAGCGGTTCGACAAAACAGAACGATTGAGTAAGTACTGGGCTTAAAAAGAATAAGTCTCGGGGTCGATTTGCTCGACTAAAGGCGGTGCTCCAGCATGGACACAGTCAAATGACTGCAACAAGTAAAAGAGTAAAAGAGAGAGAGTATACCGTATGACGTATCTTGGTGAGATATTTCTATTCTAGCTATATAAAGGACAACAAACATCAATGATAACTATGATGTATGTATAAAATTATGCAAACTTCTACAATAATTACCCTTTAACATCGATTGCATCGGACGTCGTTTTGTTATCAAAGCAAGCTTAAGACAAATATATATGTATCTGCAAAGGGAAACTAATGCAGGTTATATATGGAAGCTCATACGGCAGATGCATATCGACGAATTAAAATTCAACTTGTTCGTGATATTTCTATAGGACTAAGAGAAATAATGAAACCAACAAAAAAGAAAATTGAAAATCACTTCTAACATTCTAGGAAATTGCTCTCTATAGTTGCAGATTCCATTCACTGGAGTTGTAAAGTAATATAATTTAGAAAATATAGTTTATATTACTGTCGCACCTGTTACTAA
Source organism: Octopus sinensis (assembly GCF_006345805.1). Taxonomy (NCBI): domain Eukaryota; kingdom Metazoa; phylum Mollusca; class Cephalopoda; order Octopoda; family Octopodidae; genus Octopus; species Octopus sinensis. The sequence goes on along the minus strand of NC_042998.1, from coordinate 75,059,762 downwards.
ATAATCTCTTTAATGTTGAATCATTATATGCTTCTTAAATATTACACACGATGAGCAACGAATATATTGAGCATATTCTGTTAAGCTGGCTTGCAAATGCTAATATTCCATAGCGAGGTAGTAGAATCGTTAACACGCCAGGCAAGATGCTTAGCGGCATTTGTCCATCTTTTCGTTTTGAGTTCAAATTCTGCCGATGTCGACTTTGCCTTTCAGCCTTTCGGCCTTTCGGAGGGTGGATAACATAAGTCCCAGTCAAACACTGGGATCTCTGTAATCGACTTACCCCTCCCACCCCGAAATTGCTGGCAATGTACCAACATTTGAAATAAATATTTAACGACACTATTAGAAAGATAGGCATCACTCAATAAAACCCATAATGCCTTACATAAAAAATCTCATGAGATAAGCGGTCCTCTGACCTTTCATATCTCATGGGAAATAAAGGTTCACCGACCTTCTATATCATGCGAATTAAGGGAAAAAAGAGTGAATTTAACCAATATTGTACGAATGTTGTGATCTTCTTCTGTTGCACGGTTGTACAGGTTTCTGCTATTAAGAATTTAACCAATATTGTACGAATGTTGTGATCTTCTTCTGTTGCACGGTTGTACAGGTTTCTGCTATTAAGAATTTGTTGTCTCCTTGGTAATCTCAACATACTACAACAAAACCATTTGATCAAATCATGTCACCGCGTCAAATAATCATTTTTGTAACGATAATACACCTCCCTGATTTTGAGCAGAAATGCATTTCTCTTCGAAACTGTATACTCCTTATTTATAAATTTGTAGCGTTACTATCCATATTTCCTTACTAGTTACAGCGTTTATTTTAGAATAACTATTCTCTGGGCTAAGCCGATCGTATCTAGATTATCTTTGCCATCATTTCAATCAATTTTGTATGATAATGACATTTTTCTTCCCGCATGTTCAAAGTAGATCAAGGATCATGGAAATTATGTTGTAACTAACAAACATCATTAAAATCATCAAAGTGGAATCAGAAAGGTTAATTCAGATTTATTTTTTGTGACCAGAAAGGTTCGGAGATCGTTACATGTGTTTAAATTTTACATATACATATACATATGAAGACATGAAAGTGGATTAAGCGACTATGTTCACAAATTTCTTCATGTGGATGTATGAATATATCTATATTTTAATAAACAATGAAAACAGCTTTACGAGTAATGTGTAATGTTTTCTTTTTTAAACATTTATCTGGATATCCTTTATATAGCAATGAAAGGATATTTATGAAAAATACGCATGCAGACAGGAACTCACAAATACATGCACACTCGTACACACACACGCACACAGACACACGCAAACATATACATACATTAGCTGATACAATAATGCATATGTATCTATGCTTTCTTTTACATATAATTTCACATATGCCAGGCAATGTTATATCCTTCTTTTCATAATGGTACTTCAAAATACAGTATTGCATATTAGTTACGTAGCAAATGTTACAAGGACGCACATCTACGTGGGATAAAATGTATATTAAAATTAATAGATCTAAACTTGCATTTAGTCTCGTTGGTGCACATAGATTTAGTATATACTCTGCTACTAGTATTTAACAAACTACATATCACATATTTTCTAAAAAATTGCACGAATTCAACTCGAATCATATTTTTCCTTATGTTACCTCTTTTCATTCTTTTATACTTTTACTTTCTAATAACCGAATATGTTCTGTATTTTCTATTAACTTCTTCTCCCATTTAATTTTCTACTGCGTATATAGCACGTTTATTCAACAACTTCAAACACTGTTGTAGTAGTAATAACACATACACACACACACACACACACACACACACACACACACACGTGTATGTCTATAAATAAGTAAACTAAATAATTATACAAATGATGTCACGTACAATTATTGAAGAGAACATCAAATATATTCCTGTGCATGTGTGTATATGCATGTATGTGTGTGCGTGCGTTCGTACATTCATGTTTATCTCCGTGTGTGTCTTTATAGCGTATGATCGATTCAGGAAGTGCTAAAAAAAATATATTCAAATTTCATTTGTTTAAAATATTCTGACAAAATATTCCCTATCCAATAATCCATTCTCTAGTGAGTTTATCCAATAAATAACCAGTATTAATATTGATTGTCTCCCTCGGTTTTTCTTTAGCAATTGTCAATGATTTGTATGCAGTTACCGACCACTCGTGACCAGAAAGTGTAGTAACCAAATTTGCTAGAGTATTGTATTCCTAAATGCAAGTTGGTAGTCAGTTTTTAAGCTTATTCTGGATAGTTGTATTGATATAAACGATATATTTAGTTATGCTAGCCACAAACACCACATTCGGTGAAAACAAACTGTTATTTCTTTTCTTTGATGCTGTACACTTCTCGTTTTTTTTGTTTGTTACAGATTATTTTTCCGGCGTTGAATTCTGTATCACAAGGTTATCTCAGTAGACCTCAAGTGTATCTAATGTATATTTGCTTGAATGTGAGTTCTTGCAGTTCTCTCTGTATTTTTCTAAATATTTCTGAATAGGTATACATGTTATGAATATATATTTTATTTATGTATGTATGCATCATTGTACACGGAAATAAACTAGTTAACTTTTTCTATTCCAGGTTTCGTAGATGTCCATCATTCCATTTCGTGGGAGTAATTGCAAATTCAGACAATCGGTTGAAGCAAAATATATATGAAGAATTCACATAGGCAGTGACCATAGACAATACGCCCAATGACCACTATCAAATGTTGTCCTGTAACTGCGAAACAGTCATATTGTATTGAACTCTGTATCTCAGACAACACACAAACACATACATATATACACATATACATACATACATACATGCATGCATGCATACATACATGCATACATACATGCATACATACATACATACATACATACATACATACATACATACATACATACATACATAAGCGTGAGTGAGTGTGAGTGACCTGTATCCATCCAGAATACGAAATATTTAGTACATATTAGTTTGAAAGAAGGAGATACTATATACATTAGAACTATAGGTATTCATACTGAAATATTTATGCACACATTATTCACATACCAGGCTCAACAGAACTTCTTCCTTACCCTAATGCAATAATCGATTAAGATGAAATAAGCCGATAAAAGATTTAGAAACTAGAATTGCGATCGGGTTCAAGATAGGCGCCTTGATAAGGGACCACTTGGTGTTACGAGTTTAATCCTTGAAAAGTATAGATCTTGTCAACAGTAGTAGGGGAAATCAGATAGTACAACTTTCATACGTGTTATGCAAATAAAAAGCATGGGCATTTGACAGGAAGAAGAAGAGGGAGAACAGCCATTCGGAATAAAGTAAAGGACTATGACAAAAAATTAGTTTCTTTGAAACAAGAAATACACAATTGGGAAAAGTTGCAGAGCAGTCTATTGAGAAATAAATTTGTGAAAAGACGTGAACGATATGGAAAGATACTTGAAACCTGACAGATTGAATGTAGACCCAAATTCTACAAATGCTGATAAAACTTTTAATCACTGGTTTAGAACTTTCACCAACTTTATATACTCACTACCAGGGCAGGAAGATAGGATTATCGATAAACTCAATCTTTTGATTAATTATTTGGAACTGAACGTATACGAATTCATCAGTGAAGCTAAGAACTATGATCAAGCTGTGAATACACTAAAGAGTGTGTGCATTAAACCAAGGAACATCGTAATGGCACGCCATCTTTTAGCCACAAGAAAACAGAAGGCAGGGGAATCTCTAGACCAGTTCTTAAACAATCTCAAAATATTAGCGAAAGACTGTGACTTTGTTGCAGTGAGTGCTGAGCAGTACCCGTCTGAAATGATTCGAGATGCATTTATAAATGGGCTCACTTCGAATCAAATACGACAAAGACTATTAGAAAACAAAAGTGTCGACCTCAGTACTTTTGATGTGGCGCAATAGAGTTCCAGTGTCTTTCTAAACTCTGAGGGTGCCAACTTCAGTCCAACTGCACCAATTGTAGCTAAGCCAACAGATTCCCCAAAGCAGGAACGAAAACACTCTACCGCGACCCGAAATGGAGACTCCTTTCAATGTTGGTTTTTGCGGCTATTCCAGACACTCGCAGACTCACCGCCCTGCGTGGAAAGCAGTCTGTCACAAATGCTAAAAGAAACTATGTAGGAGCAACGTAGCAACTGTAACACAGGATGATGGTAAATATGATTTTCCATTGGCAGTATCAGCATCAGCAGGTTCACCCTTCCGAGTAATCTCCATGGCTATACTGAACAATAGCTATAAAGCCGAAACCTTCATAGCGGTAGCACTGACAAGAGCTTCATCAGTGATAAGCTAGTGAACACTCAACATCAAGACGGTCAAATTGAAGAACGTCATTGGTATGGCTTCTGCATCTCTTTCTGTGGAATCCAATGGATAATGCGCTGTTTCACTAACCTTGAATAATCAGAAATACTGCCATGTGAAACTGTACGTGCTCATAAACTTGTACACTGACCTAATTCTGGGCACTGACTTCCAAGAATTGCAAGAAAGTATTTCCATATGATATGGAGAACAGAGACTACCATTAACATTTACTGCGCTAACAGCTATGAAAACTGATCCCCCAAAGCTATTCGCTCATCTCAGAGAGGAATGTAAACCTATTGCAACCAAATCGCGAAAATACTCGGAACGTGATCGAGAGTTCACCAGGACAGAAGTACGCCGCTTAGCAGCTGCGAACATTATTGAACCTAGTAACTCCCCTTGGAGATCGCAAGTGTTAGCTGTTCAAGAAAAAAAAAATCGAAGAATGGTTATTGACTACTCAGAGACGATTAACAGATATACACAGCTTGATGCCTACCTGCTTCCTAAAATTGATGTGTTAGTGAACACTATCGCCAAAGAAAGACAGTTAATTTACTGCCTTTGAAGCTGATGGTAAATTATGGCATTATACTAGGATTCTATTCGGAGTAACTAACGGCAGCGCAGGTTTCCAACGTAAAATGGACGACTTCGTGAGTAAATATAAGCTGCGAGGTACGTTCCCATTCATAGAAAATTGAAGCATACGTGGGAAATATCAAAGTGAGCACGATAAAAATTTGAAATGGTAGCAAAAAGTGAAGGGCTTACCATGAATGAAGACAAATGCGTTTACTCAACAACAATGCTTGACTTTCTTGGATACCGTATCTCACACAATATCCTCAACCCTGACCCAGAAAGGCTTGATTCACTCCTCAATCTTCGTACAGCAACTGACCAGAAAGCATTAAAACGTATAGTCGGTATGTTTTCTTATGCTAAGTGGATCTCCAAATTTTATGACAAAATATATTCTCTAAATAACGTATTAAATTTCCTCTAAACAGCCAACAAGTAAAAGCATTTGAGTCATTAAAGGTAGAACTAGCCAATGCAACCATTCAAGTAGTAGATGAGAACATTCCATTTACTGTTGAGCCGGTTCGTTCGGATGTTGCCATATCTGCAACACTAAATCAAGATGGAAGACCAGTTGCATTCCAGTCTCGCACGTTGCAAGGTAGCGAACAGTACAAATAATCATTTGAAAAGGAAGCCCAAGAAATTATCGAATCAATTCATCATTGGAGACACTTTCTTCTAGGTAGGCATTTTACATTAATTACTGATCAACGTTCAGATGCATTCATGTATAATTATATAGTGACGAGCAAAAATTAAAACTGATAAAATTATGAGATGGCGCATTGCGTTATCTCATATGATATTCACTATCGCCCAGGATCCAGTAACATCGCTTCTGAAGCATTCACAGGGTACGCTGTTCAGCAATTAGTTCACATTCACTTTATGAGTTACATGCAGCACTGTGCCATCCTGGTATAGTACGCCTTCATCATTTCGTCCGCAGTAGAAATATTCCATATTCGTTAGAGAACATGAAACAAATATGTAGGAATTGCTCTATATATTAAGAAGTGAAACCACAATATTATAAACCAGAGTCAGTTAATTAAGGCCATACAACCCTTCGAGCGAATTTCCATCGATTTCAAAGGTCCGATTTCACGAAGCATCCTTATCTCCTAACAATAGTTGTCGAATACTCTTGGTTTCCATGTGGTTATCCAGTATTTGACACATCAGCTAAGACTCTTATAAAGTGTCATACAGACTTGTTCTCAGCTTTTGGTATGCCCAATTATGTATATTCAGATCGTGGAACAGCCTTTATGTCTACAAGATTGAGAGAATGGCTTTCAACGAATAGGACGACACCATACAATCCCACTAGGAACAGTCAAGTAGAAAGATATAATGGTATTATTTGGAAGTCAGCACTAATCTCTTTGAAAACCCGTGCCCTTCCAGTATCTTCATGGGAAACTGTTCTCCGAGACGGGTTGCATTCTATCAGATCACGAACGTTTTAACTATCAAAGACATTCAGCAACAGGAACATCTATGTCAACATGGCTTCTTAACCCAGGACCTGCGCCTCTTCAAAGGAACACTTGTACTAACAAGTATGACTCTATCGTGGACCAAATTGATTTAATCGAAGCCAAACCCCAATACGCTCACGTTCGTTACCCAGACGGTTGCTAAGCCACAGTATCCACAAAACAATTGGCATCACCAGAGAAGATTAACCCAAACATTTGTCCCTCAAGAGCCAGATAGGGAACCAACTGAAATTTCTCCTCTTGCTAGAGATAAACGTCGAGACAAAAAGAATCACCTCAGCTGCGTCGATCACAAAGGATTCGGGAAGCCCCGTAGAGGCTTGATCTATGATTT
>NC_042998.1:75000425-75047925 GCF_006345805.1 Octopus sinensis | reverse complement strand
ATATATATATATATTATAATTTATGCATAAATGCCTTGCAAACTATGCAAATGGTTACCGTAACAAAACTTTAAGAGACTGGAAGGCTGTATTGCGAAGGTTTTAGGTGAGCATTAAGTCACAGCGGCTAAGAGACTCCCATTTGATTCATGCTTGTATATAATTTAAAATCCAGTGCTATCACTGAAATTATATTAAGAAGAATATTTTTTTGCTTTATATATCAAGAATTTATTGGTAAAAGTGGAAAAAATGATTAGTAAAGGAAATATAAAATATAATGCATTTGAATAATTTTTATATGTGACTTCAAACATCATAGAAGATTTTCACTGAAATAGTATACCAATTTTGATGTTTGTTGATATGCAAGTAGAAAAAGAGGTACAAAGACACTTTGTAATTCAGAATTCCTTTATGCATTTTCAATAAACAAAAATAGAAGACTACAAAAATGTATTTCTTTTAGATGTTACAACTGTGGGTCGTTTTATGAATACAAACGAAATCTACAGAGAGAAAATGAATATTTCGTGACTAAAGTATATATATATATATATATATATATAATATATATATATATATATATATATATATATATATATATTTTACAACAGAAGTTATAATATTTATTGACGCAGTTCACTGCATTCACAGCTCATAAATTTTAATTTGGCAGGCAGTGATATATTATTGTTAGATTCTCTTCATTCACACAGCAACAAACTAGCAAACCAAACGTGCTTTTCGTTTGAGCCAGGCAAATTTATAGTCTTACGAATTATAGATATCAATACCAGCATATCGAAGTAAAAGAAAAGTGGCATTTTTTTTTTCGCTTTTGTATCCTCTAAGAGCGACAGAAAAGTAAAAGAGTTTTATGCTAATCTTTCCGGAAGCGAAATAAACATGTCCGGAAAATATATTTTTGTTTATAGCATTTCTCACATGATATAAAATAGAATATGAATAAAATAGTTACCCTTTAAGAACTCTGCCGAAGCATATAGCTTAGTAGTAAATTTAATCCTTAAATATATGAGTCATTGAGATTTTACAATATAAAGCACATCCATTAACATCTAAAAACGAAATACATTTTATGTTTTACGCATATAATTTCCTATTTTTAATAGTCCTACATCTTTCTAAGTGAACACTAAGATTGGCATGTGCCATTACATCAGTAGCAGTTCATTGTTTATACTTAAATATTTATACTCTTTTTACCTGTAATATACACTGTTTTGGTTTATCAATTTCATTCTCAACATAATGAAAATCTATAGAAGTGTTGCTGCTTTTGCAAAAAATGAATAATAAAAAAATATATTTTGCAGTTTAATTACTATGGTCATATAAATATATCCATTTTCAGTCTTCCATCAAAACATTCTCAAGGTTTGTGTACAAACAGTTTATTCTCTTTAAGCTTATCGTATATTTCTTTTTATATTGTCTTATATAGTGTCAGTTTTAGTTATTTTATTCTTAATGGTTTGCAGTAAAAGAAATAAATTGGTGTCTCCTGAAGAAAGAAAGATTGTTTAACTTTATATTATAGTGTCATAGTTTTAGAACCACCAGAGAAAACTAAAGTGTAAATAAATAGTTATTGGGGGCTGTTCAGATGCGAAAACAATTTTTGGTAATAAAGAGTTCAGATTATAAAAATATATATGAAATAAAGGTAGGGTATAACTAATCTTTACCACACATGAAGCAGAATTTTTGTACACGTCAGGTAGAAATCTATTCAAACGAACTGTGAGAAAGTTTATAAACTATTAATAATCTGTAATTGTGCTTGTCACCTTATAGAGATAGTATCTTAGAAATGTGCTTCCTGAACCCTACTTGATTAATGCGCGAAAGCATTTTCAACTTTTCTCTCGTTTCTTTATTGTTTTAAATCCAGTTTGTGTGGTATAGAACATTTACGTATGCGGCAGGAAAATCAAGACAGATGTGACCAGGCATGTGGGTCTTAACTGAGTTTATAGAAGGTCAAAGACTGGTTAAGTTTACACAATATTATACTGGACCGAAGATGGTCTCCTAGTGTTTGTTGCTCAGTTTTACCAATATTATCTATGTGAATTCCTTTCAGAGGTGGCAAGTAAAGATGAAGTACAAGACTGTCTTGTAGGAAATTAGTGACTGCATGTAGGAAATTAAAAAAATATGTATATTGAAGTAATATTAAAATAATGTTATATTGATATTGAAAATATGACTGGTATACAGTTTGGAATTTATAACCACGTATCAATATGTCATTTATCAGTTCGAAGTATCGATTATAGTCAACGGCTTCCTTTTGAATGGATTAATTCTCAGTTCACAGTCACACATCATTATGTTATTAATATATCATCCAAGTCATTAACTCCTGGCGTTAATTCTCAGGTTTCATAATAAAATGTACTTTAAATTGTTTATGTATATACATACATACATACATACATACATACATATATATATATATATATATATATATATATATATACAGAAACATATAATATATTATGAACAAGTTAATACGTAACATTAATTATGCTTAGAGAAATTTCGACAAAACTTGTAATTAAATGTTCCGTAGATATTTTAAAAATTGTATTGACTGAAATAAAGTACATTATTCTTTATCTGTCGATTTGTTTTTCGTTGTTTGAGATTTTTCATGATTAAATGTCTGTCCTCCCAGTAAAGGCTGTTTTCACAGTCGTTTCTCCCTTTTTACAAATGCCGAATATATATATATTATTTTACACTCCAAGATTTAAAAGTTAAAATTCAAAATTCTAATGTAGTAATAACAATTTGAAATTTAATATGATTCTGATTTACTATAAGTGTTTATGTATTTCGATGGAACTTAATAGTGAATAAGTTAGGGGGAAATGTCAACGTTGTCACTTCCACTTATCAGTTTACCAGATCATAGAGAGTGTGCATAAAGACAGGTTGCTAGAATATAATGTTTATGATTATTATCAACACAACAATCGGTAACTATTCCCTTTAAAGGTATAAATTTGCAACGGTGTGCAATTCATATAATTTTTCAAGGCACTTTAACCTCATCACGTAAGTCGAACACGAGTTCGACTCAAAGAAGAAAAGCGAAATTCTATAAAAGAAAGCTGAAATCGCAAGAGAACAAATCTATAAATATTCTATCGGTAAACAAGAAAAAACACAATATCGTCAAAATATAATTTCATTTTTAATGTTACCTTTATTTTGATATCTTTTCTCGCAGAGAGGTTTTTTCTATTATTATATTTTACAATTCCTACATTCTAGCTACCTCCCACTCTTCCGAATGAAACGTGTCTACGTAAGTTGCAATTAGCCTTTAACTAATATGTGCGTGTGCATGTTAGAAATGTGTGTGTGTGTGTGTATGTATCTGTGTGTGTACGATTACGTGTATCCTTAATTATGTGAATATGATTTCAACATTCAGAAGATAAAGCTGCATATTTTGAAATCTGTTTTGTTAGGCATTTTCCCCCGTAGCAATTCATATATTTCCAATCTATTCTTAATTGTTTACTTGAAAACCAGGAAATGATAGTAGTAAATTCTAATATTATATATACTGCAATTTCCTCTAAGCAAAACCCAAAATCCGCCTTTTCTCTTTAATTATTTTGAAATATTTAGAGATTTACAACTTACAGAAGACTCTGTTCTAAAAATTCTTTTCTAGCTTCTGGGTATAAATAGTAATCGATTATTTGAAAGAAAAATTTGAAATTACAATAAGTACATTTACAATCACTTCGAATCACATCGATTTACAAATATAGTTTAGTACATTCTCTTTCTGCAATGACACCTAAACAGGTAACTGTTATATAGACGTGATTGAACTTTATCAGGTAGAAACTCGCATAAGAATATATTTTTTCGATTGACTTCGGGCTTCTTGAACGAAATACTTATATGTATGCTTTATTTACAAAAGTAATATATATTTGAGCAGCGTATGCAAAATAGTAGAGTATAAGTCAATTAAGCTATTGTAGAATGAGAACTCAGAAACCGTTTTTACATATATATATATATATATATATATATATATATATATATATATATAAAATATATCATAGCTACAAGCTAGCATCTAATCTGATTTATATTTGCATCTCAATACATGCAACTCCGCCCCAGGATAGACTAATACGATAAGAGTCATTTTATAGAATAGGGTAAAATATTTGTTATTGTGATAAAAACAATATAAAAACACCAGTTCTCAAGGGGAGCAACTCTACTATCACTATTTAGAATGCCTTTGCTACTTCCCAAGACGAAGGTATCAGTTACTTTATTGTTTTTGCAGCATGTAGCTGCAAGTAACAATCAGTTTTATATTATCCTTGACGTACTACTGGCATGGTTAAACAAAACTTACATGCCACTCGAATATGCTTGAGCACCAGGTATTTCTATGAGGAAAATCTTATTTAATGTTTATAACAAGAAACATCTATTTGGAATATATTCATAAGTTTAGTTATACGGTAGTACTTGAAGATAGAACATTGTTTTGTTACACCATATGTATTATATTGTTTTCTAATATTACTGCAGGGAATGCTGTTTGTTTACATTTGAAGAGCGATCAGCAAATACTTCAATGATTTTTTTTTTCTGTCTAGATATGAACCTCGATTTACAAGGCGAATGTATCTGAACCTGCTAACTTTTTTATGTTATTCTCTTTGTATTTAATGCTGAAAGACAATAGTGATACGCTTAAACGTTAACTGTATTATTTCGTTCTTGACTGTACACTTACGTGTGTTGAGTAGATGTCTCAAATGTTGTTACTCATATTTCCCTTGATATCTATTGTCGTTCGTCTGAAATATTTGTACTCGATAGAAAGGGCAACCCGTCTCAATATAAAAAGATCAAGATATAGTGTTTAATGGTATTGAGGAACGAAATTTTACACATATCAACTTTACAAATGTTGAAATTATTCTTCATTTGGAAGTCTCTAATGCTACGCTCTAATAATATTGTCTTCCCTGCAATATGCTCAAATGGAGGTGTGTTTATTGGTTAACCTCTGGATGGTTGTAGACACGTGATCAATATAATATTACCCGAGTTTTTCTATCATTATTATCACAAGCTGTAGTCTGATGAACTTTCTACCTTAGTTCCAAATCACTTGTGCCTTTCCTCTGACTCGAAACTCACAGCATCTTCACACAAGTGCTGATGTGCTTCCAAAAATAAGGAAGTCTTTCTTTGGTTGTAGCTTTTATCCTCAACTGTCAAACTTTGGAACTCTCTTTCATCTTATTGTTTTCCTCCTTTTTTATGACCTGGACTCTTTGAAGCCTAAAATAAATCCATTCCTTTCGGCCTAATTTCTCCTTCTTCATAGTCCCTTACACTTAGTTGCTTCTCGCCTTGTTTGAGATTTTCTTATAAAGGAAAGGCGATTAAATAACATTCCAACAAGTAATTTTATCTTAATTATAGAATTTGTCGTAATTGTGTCAGCTCTATTGCTATGTAAGTTTAATCGTCCTCAGTCTCTCTTCGTTACAGTTCAAGAAATCACGAATTTCCAAAGCAATTTACGTGGATACATGGTGTTTTTAAGTGTTTCCACTCGAGGCGCATGGAATTGCGTTTCTTTTAACTAGGCACTTAAATTAGTATGAACAAACTGAAATTAGAATAAACAAAGAAATACGATGAACATATACTCTCTCTCTCTTTTACTCTTTTACTTGTTTCAGTCATTTGACTGCGGCCATGCTGGAGAACCGCCTTTAATCGAGCAACTCGACCCCGGGACTTATTCTTTGTAAGCTCAGTACTTATTCTATCGGTCTCTTTTGCCGAACCGCTAAGTGACGGGGACATAAAAACACCAGCATCGGTTGTCAAGCAATGCTAGGGGGACAAACACAGACACACAAACACACACATACATATATATATATATACATATATACGACAGGCTTCTTTCAGTTTCCGTCTACCAAATCCACTCACAAGGCATTGGTCGGCCCGGGGCTATAGCAGAAGACACTTGCCCAAGATGCCACGCAGTGGGACTGAACCCAGAACCATGTGGTTGGTAAGCAAGCTACTTACCACACAGCCACTCCTGCGCCTTTATATGTAACATATAAAGAAAATGTGAGTTCAAATGACAGTTTTATAAAAATAAAACCAATTTTATATTTATTGACTTGAAATTAATATACTTTTCTAAACTAGTAAAAATTTACTTGGAAATGTTAATTCACTTTCTGTGAAATTTCATTATTATAGTTGTTAGGAAACACGAATAAATCCCAATGAAATAACTATGTGAATGTGACCCTGCCTAGAAACTATACTGTACACGTTACATTCTTATGTACTTTAAGCACCGATACTGTAGATGTCTACGAGTGCAAGTTCATTAAATAATGTAGCCCAGAAATGTTATTCAAGAAAAAAACATTTTTAATTCTTTCTCCATCACATTAGTTTACTGATGGTATTAATTTTATATAGAAAATTTATTATTAAGACATAATTCAATGGAAAGCATAATAATTACATTTTACATGTAAATTACCTAAATCTAATATGATATAAAATGACGACCGTATAATTTATTAGAATGTATGATTTCTCTTGCAATTTTAGACGTATTTTCACTTAAACATGGATGAACTATTTTAATTTAGTGTATTTAATCTTCGAAGTATATCAACAGTTAATAAGCAACAATTTTTACGAGAAAAAAATGGTAAAAATACCAAAAGAATTGTAAACAAAATATTTTAATTCCATTCTAAATATATGTTAGACTTCTGGCACAAAACCCCGCCAAGCATGCATTAGAATACATAAAGAGAATCAGAAAAAGAAATTAATGGTTGAGGTAGTTGGAATTCCTATCTGTCTTTCTGACACCTATTGCAAGCACAAGGAAGTTGCTTTGATTAATGATACACTCCTATGTTATTCGTACAAGAAATTTAACATAAACGTGATTCACTTCTGCAATGCAAAAGCCAAGAACACTTATTACACAAATGATTTATAACTTGCTAGTAGGAACTATGCATGTGTCTAACACTGACGTTAGAAGAATTACTAAAGCGTTCTACTATTAGTGTGGATTTTCTTCTAGAGCATTCGAGTTATTTTAACGAATCTAGATTACTATAAAGGCTATGCATGCAGATACTTAGATAACTTATTAAAAGTTTTCTAACATACGAAAACTTGGGTGAAACATTAATCACCTGGATTAAACTGTCAATCCATCCTAATAATAAACAAGCTTTAGCGACAATTCTGCAAGTGATGAAATGAAATAGTAAATGTCTATGTGCCTTGAACCACGCTGATTAATACAGATCATACCACAAATTGTGTTTTATTTTGCGGGAAGAATATGGAGGATGTTCTAACGGATACATGTCCCTGAAAATAATGGGGCCGATGGAGTGAATATTGAGTTTCAACGTCTATATGCTGCTGGCTATTGAGGAAATATAGGCAAATGGGATGTTCCAGACTGTATATATCTAGGTAGGAAATGTGTAAATGAGCTTAATACAGAATCACCGGGTTTGTGATGAGACAGATAGTATAGGTAATGCGCAAGACATGGGGTTAGAATAATTGTAGATACACTGCAGCATGCTAAGTTAGAGGATACTAAAAGTAAATGTGTCTGTAGTCAGAAGAATAAAGAACGGCGTTTTGTTTGACATTTCTTTACCTATGAAATTAGTAATATTTTCGCGTTCTAATTAGCTTTGCTTGCAGTTTGCTTGCAAATTTGTGTTGAGATATCGTGTGGAGCTTGTGGGGGTAATTTAGCGTAGGTGAGCAGTATTTTGAGGAATTTTAATTGTCTTTTGCTTTTGATTATTCTGTGTATTTCGAGTTCTTGTCTTATTATTGGATCTTTTCTTAGAAGTGAAATGGTGAGGTGGATAATGTTGTAAACCTCTGTGCTTGGGGGTTGTGTTTTGTTATAAAGTGTAGAGTATTGGGCATATCTGAAGTTGATTTTTGTTTTAATTCGTTCATGAATATCTATTGCCTTGGAATACTATATTCTGTTCTCTATTTAAATTGATGGCTGTTGTCTTTCAAGCAGTATTTGTTTTAATTTTATTACGAGTCTCCTAATTTGAAACAGTTGTGCAGATTCTTCTTGCAATATTAAACAGAATATTAGTTTGCGTGTGTTTGGAATGGCATGAGGAAAACATCAGGTTGTGTTTAGAAACTGCTGGAGTGTAATGAGTTTCTGTTTCCATGTTTGTGTCCGTTTTGATGATTATAATGTTCATGAATGCCATTGTTCATGCGGTTAATTATGGTAAAATGCATGTGTCAGTAGAATCAGTCAGATATCTAAGCAGCAGCCAGATATCTAGTAATTATTTATAATAACCCATGACGTATTTTAATTTAGATTGTTCATATATCTGGACCTCCGTGTATGCCATGATCAAATTGGTATAAGTTGGAGTAAATATTGCAAATATTTCAATCCCAGATATTGCTTGTAAATGTATTAAAGTATTAAAAACAATTGCTTACAGGGATGGATTTTAATAATTCTGTGATGAAACATATGTACAAAAATTAAATCCCACAAATCTCAAGTCTTCCTATGTTAACTTTGTTCATTCAATACCACAGATGAAACACGAATAAACAAAGAAGATATATTCATACGAAAACACAAGCCACGGCTGAATTAATATCAACATAGTACATTTGCTAACAGCTATTCAAATGCAAATACGTCCCGCCATGTTGAATTTAGATCGCCAACAACTTCAATTCTGTGTACAATCATAACATTCCCTCGCATGACGATAATGTACAAATTTAGTGAAGACCAAAATGTTATGCCAACATAGATTCATCCACTTGATACAATGAACTCGCAAAAGTCACACGTTCTAAAACAGGACAGTTTTAACTTTTGGGCTATTTTTCTTATATCTCGCGTATCTGCCGCTGAAGAGGGGAAAATTTATTAATTAACCCCGAAATTGGACCAATACGGTAATAACAATTTTTTTAGAGATTTCTATCGGTTTGTTTCGAGACGCATAAATTATAATGATTATTGAAAAGTTTTGTCTTTTTTTCGGCATATTTGGCATTAGAATTTTTCTTTTGCCCTTATCTTGTAAATTATTTATAAATTTAACCTTTAAAGGTATTTTTTGATATGCTGGCCGTTGATAAAAAATTTTTCACGAAAAAACTTTTATCCTACATTAGTTATAAATTGAATAGTGTTTAACTTCCGGATTCTCTCATTCTGTGAAAGTTTCTAGTTCGAATCACACGTGTCTCGAGATGTGCCGAAGATCTTTCTATTTTGGATATATTTGGGGTACTTGGGTCTGCTCTGGACTTAGTGCTTGCTTTTTCCATGGGTATGAGTAAGTATTTCACTTATATCTCGCGTATTTGCCGCTGAAGAGGGGAAAATTTATTAATTAACCCCGAAATTGGACCAATACGATAATAACGAATTTTTTAGAGATTTCTATCGGTTTGTTTCGAGACGCATAAATTATAATGGTTATTGAAAAGCTTTGTCTTTTTTTCGGCATATTTGGCATTAGAATTTTTCTTTTGCCCTTATCTTGTAAATTATTTATAAATTTAACCTTTAAAGGTATTTTTTGATATGCTGGCCATTGATAAAAATTTTTCCCGAAAAAATGTTATCCTACATTAGTTATATATATATATATGTATGTATGCATATATATATATTGTTGGCGTATCTCTACAGTGTAAAGTAATCGTTATTACAGAGCACCAAATCATAAGATATGAGATTATCCGAAATTTTGTAAATTTTCTTGCTAATTACCTCGTATTCGACCATGGGTTATAAATAGAGAACAAATTTAGTGTGGATTGTAGGTATTTGACATCTACCTCAAGTGTATATGTGTTGGCATTCCACTGCTCTTAATTATAATTATATTCTTGTAATTAAATACCTAAAAATTAATTTTGCCGATATGGTCGTTTTTTATACACTAACCATTGATATAGTCATTTTAATGATTATATCCTCAATTTATACTACGGGCTTCTTTCCGTTTTCGTCTACTGAATCCACTATAAGAGAAGTCACTTTCCCAACATAAATATATATATATATATATATATATATATTCACGCACGCATGGATATACAGTTATACAGGTACAAACATTCAGAGATATGCACATACACACGCGCGCACAACCAATTGCATATATGCTCAGTTATACAAGCATCAGTATTAGACGAACGAAAATAAAAAAATAACGTAACAAACTACAGTAAAATATTTAAAAATATATTGAAACTTATAATAAACATTTAGTATGGTTTAATGGATATAGAAATATGTTTATCCACATATTTGTATTTCTGCTTGTATTAATATAATTATATGAATATATGAGTGCATGTGGAACACGTAGACATGCTTATATTTACGCACAAACATACACATTCTGATACGCACTCATATGTCTGTGTGTCTGTAAGTAATTGGTGTAGTTAGCAGCAGCGCTGGATTAACCCATAAGCAAAATAAGCACGTGCTTGGGGCATCGAGGGAAGGGTGGGTGCCACAAACATTGTAAATAGTTTACAGCACATTAGAAATCGTTTTAAACTTGCTAAAATAAACATCATTGAGTGTGCCTTTCTAAATGTAGACATTGTTTTTCGTATATGTTTAACATTAATAGTCACAAATTGCTCAACTAAGCGTGCATTTTCTCAGTTGAAGTATATTAAAAATCTCTAAAAAACAAATGTGCAACAAGGCAGGCTGAATGCTTTATTTTTATGCGTTACGTAAGATTAGTTTTAAAGATCTGTTCAAAGACTTAGCAATTAAAGAAAGTTGGAGAAAACTTTTCAAAATATAAATAAAGTGGAAGTATACAAAAATAAACATTTTCCGTCTTACTGTTAGTTTTGTTTCATTTTGAAAAACAAAATTTATTTTATGCTTTATTATTGCTTATATTTTGGATTACATATATGTTGGGGCACTAAAACCTTTTAAGTGCTTAGGGCCTCTATGGGTTATCAGTATCACTATGGATTGTGGGAAGGAGATGGTGAAATAATGATTGTTACTTTCGGTGGGCCTGTAAACAATATAATTTAAATTGCAGTAAACAAAATGTATGCACATATATATACGCAGGTACATGCGCACGACCACATATATGTATGCATATAAACACACACGTTGACATATACATATATGTATGCATGCACATTGCACGTCTAAATCATGAATATCGGATTCCATATGTAGAAGCATCTCTATACTCATATAAAGCAAATAAGTAACAAGGATGCCAAAGTATTAATGTAATACGGCCGTGTTGCGTTAATAGCATGACATTCTTTTTTGTTACTTATTTGCTTCTTATTCACCTTCGAGCTGTGCGGATAATACCGGACTGATTTGGTGCCTTAACTTAAGTACCTATTTCAACTGAATATTAATATAAATTAGGCTCGTAACGTAAAAGATTTTCTCACCTACCCGAGCGTTTAACTAATACACCTATTTGTTGTTTACACACCTGTCTTCATCTTCTGCTGTTTTGTAAATTCCAACAATATATATACATATACATACATATATATATATATACACACACATATATATATATATAGATGTATGCATACACACACACACACACATATATATATATATATATATATATATATACATACATGCATACATATATATATATATATACATACATGCATACATACATATATATGTAAGCATACATGTATACACACGTATATATTTTTGCGTATAGTTACACGCACATATTTAACCCTATACGAGTACCTATACATTCTTCATAAATGACTTTGTGTATACAAACATACATTTTCTATATATGTTTATATGTACACACATAATATGCACCTATATAATCTATGCATTTACGTATACGTTACATGCATATTCTCTTACTTCACATCTTTTAACTGATCAATTTTTATACATACTCTCCGGCATTGTTATTCTTGCATTTTCAAAACCACGGTTTTGCTACATCCTAGACTTCACTACGGTTCTTTTTTTATTAGTGTGAGCGTATGTGTGAGCGTAGGTGCCCAAAATCATGCGTATGCATATACTTATATCTTCGTAGATGTTTGTACGTGCGAGAGTACATCCTAAGCGAGGGTGTTTAAACATCCATATCCGTTAATAGATATATTTAATACTTTTTCTATGTATTATGTATTTATTTCTTTTTCCATCTGCTTTTTATTATTGACCTTCTATAAAAAGGAAGCCGTATCCATTAATTTGCTGTTTTTCATACATAAACCGAGAAGAAATCTTGCGGAACAGTTGTTATTTTTATGAGTCCTCTTGTAATTCCCTGCAGAGATGGATGCTAGATGGGTCGAAACAATTGTAGTGTTTTATAAACATTCTCGTATCATCCACCTTCCGTCTATCTCATTAATCAGACACACATACACACACACACAAACACACACACACACACGCATACACACACACACACACACACACACACACACACACATACACACACACACACACACACACATATATATATATATATATATATATGTCTGATTAATGAGAGAGACGGATATATACCTATGTATATATATATATAATATATATATATATATATAGCGAGAGAGAGAGATAGAGATAGAGAGAGAGATAGAGGGAGAGAGCGAGAGATAAATACACAGGTATGTATACGTATATGTACACACATATGTAAAAGTGTGTGTGCGTTTATATTTATATATATATATATATATATATTGTATGGACATCACAATTATAATTTTATTGCATTAACAGGCCCATCGAAGTAACTATGTTTATTTTTGCACAACCTGTGCTTACGGACACACAAACATATAGTCCATGTGAGTACAAGCATATTAATCGAAGTGTACCGTATTAGCGAAGTGTACCGTATTATCGAAGACGTTATCTAGACGGCTAAACAGAACCATTCATTATTATTATTATTATTGAGTGAGAGAGCAGTTCATGCCATCAAAGTGACACTGGGGTGAAATATACGAAGCCCAATATACCCATCATAACTACCCGTCTGATAAGGATACACCAGGCACATGCATCACAACCATATGTGCGCGACATGGTGATCTCATATCAAGATAAACAGCACATGACCTTGCAGGTGGGGCCCAGTTAGAATTTTTTTCAGGTTGAGTAGCCCATCCCGCTCAAAAGGTCCCTGAATAAGGGTTGTTTAAGGATGTTGAAAGAACCACCCATGTTTCCAGAGGTGAATTATTCAAACCCCAAAGAGTCCCTCTCAACACATGACTATGCTCAACCGGTTAAAGTCAAACAACTGACAAACAAATCTGTGGTATTGAGCAGAATATTTGCTGTAGCCCATCTTTTATACCAAGACAAAACAATGTACATGATAACACTTCCGATCAGTTAAGATAAGAAGCCATATTATTATTATTATTATTGAGTGAGAGAGCTGTGCATGCCATCAACGTGACACTGGGGTAAAATATACGAAGCCCAATATACCCATCATGACTACCCGTCTGATAAAGGTACACCAGGCACATGCATCACAACCATATGTGCGCGACATGGTGATCTCATATCAAGATAAACAGCACATGACCTTGCAGGTGGGGCCCAGTTAGAATTTTCTTCAGGTTGAGTAGCCCATCCCGCTCAAAAGGTCCC
This sequence comes from Octopus sinensis, assembly GCF_006345805.1. NCBI lineage: Eukaryota > Metazoa > Mollusca > Cephalopoda > Octopoda > Octopodidae > Octopus > Octopus sinensis. The sequence goes on along the minus strand of NC_042998.1, from coordinate 75,034,124 downwards.
TGAATAAGGGTTGTTTAAGGATGTTGAAAGAACCACCCATGTTTCCAGAGGTGAACTATTCAAACCCCAAAGAATCCCTCTCAACACATGGCTATGATGCTCCCCCACTACTTCTGCTCGTGATCAGAGATGCACATATCGTCAGCCACTAAGGGACATGCTCAACTGGTTAAGGTCAAACAACTGACAAGCAAATCTGTGGTATTGAGCAGAATATTTGCTGTAGCCCATCTTATTATTATTATTATTATATTATTATTATTATTATTATTATATTATTATTATTATTATTACTATCATCATTATTATTATTATTATTATTATTATTATTATTATTATTCAGGTCACTGCCAGGATTCGAGCTCGGAATCTTAGTGTTAGTAGCCCGTGCTCTTAACCATTATGGAGTGAATTTTAGGGCTTATAATTCTAATATTTTCCTATCCTTCCTTCATACCGGTTCCCATATGCTATTCATATCTGCACTCGGTCTGCTTAGTAAGTTGTTGTGTCCTGGCATATGTGCTGCTTCTTTTAGATTTCGTATTTTCCAGCGGTGATCTCTTTTTTTTTCTTGAAATTATGGCGTAGTTCAATTCCAGGCAGTGACATGAATAATAATAATAATAATAAAAATAAAAATAAAAATAATAATAATAATAATAATAATAATATAATAATAATAATAATAATAATCATAATAATAATAATAATAATAATAATAATAATAATAATAATAACAATAACAATAAAAATAACAACAACAACAACAACAACAACAACAACAACATCGAAAAATACCTTAAGAATGAGAATCTAGGTTCTAAATTTCCCCAAGACACCTGATGAAGGATGGAAGGTATATCAGCCGAAACGTTTTGTTAACAACAAACAAGATGAGGACAAACACCCGTCAAATGTAAATAATTTAAATAATGTACATAATTCTTCATCTCTTAAACATAGAACTGAATTACTTCATTTTATTTATCAAATCTTGGTATTTGTATACCTGTGCGTATATATAAGACAGTGTGTGTGTATGTATAGGTATGTCTATATGTGTGCATACATATTTGTATGAATATTTACGCACTTCTAAGTTTCTTAAATTTATTATGCTGTATTCCTTTGCTTTTGCATTTTGTAATATCTAAATTCATTTTCTGCAGGACAACAATGACTTTAAATTCAACTCTACTAAATATAAAGGCCCTAGTATACGTAAATACATGCATACGTACGTACGTACGCACATACATACATAATACATACATACATACATACATACATACATACATATACATACATACATACAACATACATACATACATACATACATACATACATACATAATACATACATACATACATTCATACATACATGCATACATACGTACGTACGTACGTACATTCATACATACATGCATACATGCATACATACAGACAGACAGACAAACACAGACACAGGCACACAGACACACACACATTAATGTGTGTGCGTGTATGCCTTCGCACGTATATATATACATATATATATATATATATATATATATATATATATATATATATATTATATATATATATATATATATTATATATATATATATAATATGTATACTATGGCCTTAATACTTTGTAGAGTTGAAATTAAGGTCGTTGCCTCCCAAACAAAACGGATTTAGTTATATCAAAATAAAACGTAAATGGTTTCAGCATTATAAATTAAAAATTATAGAAGTGCCCAAGTATCATATTATTCGTGTTGCCGTCGAATACGGTCATAATCTAGATAACGTAGATTCTGCTGCAGGGGGCATAAAGATAATTTGGGATAATTGGCAAGCTTAAGTGTAAATTGGATATATACTCAAGCTAAATATAAAGATGAAGAAAAAGAAACCCGACAAGATAGCTCGGAATGGAAGCGTGATGAGCAAATACAAAGAAATAGAAGAGGAGAGTGTGTAATGCATAATATCAGAGTAAATCTAAATAAAATAACTGAAGGAAGGAAGATTAAAATTTATATACATTCACCTGATTAACATTTATATGTACTGCTAGAAGAACCAGGTAATCATTTCTAAACCGTTTTTGTTTACTATTCGTATTTACTGAATATAAGGTCATTGGTGTGCGGGTGCGCGCGCAGTACCTGTCTGTATGTATGTATTTATATACATGTGTATGTATGTGTGCATATGTATGTATGTGTCTGCATGACGTTTTGTTGGTTCTCATATCACTCACAACGTACCTTAGCAGTTTGGCAAAAGTTATCCGATAAAATAAGAACCACACTTAAAACAATAACGGCCAGTGTCGATTTCTTTCACTAAATACCTCAACGTGTTTCTACACGATTGCATCTCTCTCATATCAAATGAAACAAGTAAAAGAGTATATGTATGTTGATATCGGGTTAGCGATTTTTATCGAATTTCAAAATGGTCAAAATGTGAATAATATGACATTAAATGAAATTCCTGTTAAATTTTAATAAAATAATACAAAGACCATTAAATTAAAATCAACTACAATTTTCATAACTCACATATAATTTCATCAGCAATGGACATTTACATATTATGAGGAGAAAAGCTATCAAGATTAGTCTCTTGATAGCTTTTGAGATGAAGGGCTATCGAGATTCTCACCCTCTTCATTTTAGAAGATCACTAAGGTATCTAGTGCTGATGATAAAGAGAGCAGCACAGTTCGGTGAGCTAACGCTGATACCGCTGGACTTTTAAGTATTGACCTTTCTGTTCTACCTACATTTTGTTTTTAGCTATTTTAAAAGTATATCTTGCAAGCTGATCTAATGCATATATTTTGGTTTTTCTTCAATTAGGTTATCTTATAGCATATAAATATTCTTTACTTCTTGTTCACTTATAAAAATGTATTGCTCTAGACATTTTAGCTGTTCATCTTTTAACTGAATTAATCGATCAAAAGAATATGTTTTTCTGCTCATGTTCTTTGTCATCATTTCTCTATTCTCCGTTAGCGTTTTACGGCTTACTTATAACCACCTGTACAATGTTTTGGCCAGTATAATGATAAGAGTAGCTATATTGCCACTTACGTTTACCAATACATTTCCCAATATCATCTTCATTCTGGATTGAATGTTTTTTGCATGGGGATTAGCTAGATAACGATCTTAAGGGAGCGGATTATATATATATCCTGTTTCTTCTTCAAAGTCCTAAATCCTGTAAAGTCATTTTGACTGTTTTCATCAGCAGGAGCTTCAACCATCGATCATCGCTAAAATTTATGCCATACATTTGTAGATATTTATGCAGACTACCAAACATTGTCAACACAGGAAGTCGTATTAAATTGCTTTAGAAACTCACGTACTTATCTGCGAGGTAGAGCCATACACAATATGTGCTTTATAAAATGGGTGTGATACTGAGATTTTAAAAGAAAGTATCATGTCGATTTCTTTTTTTTTTTTTTGGTGGTGAGGGTCAATTAATGATGTGCAGTTAGGAGGAGATAAATGCTTAAAGCATTTTTAGCAAGAGTTTTATTTTAGAATGTGTGTAACAATTATTACAGTTGAGACTTAGGCCAACAAAGCTCATTATTGGACAAGAAAATAACTTTCAAAGGATTCCAATATAACTTGGTGAATTCATTAACACATTTAGCAGCTGCATCGTTATCAACTGAACATTTTTCGTCTACATATTTCATAGAACATAAAACCATATGTGCTGCCTACCTTTACAATAACTTCGCTCATTATCTAGGCCAAATGCTTTATGAAACGTTTTTAGCTTGTTCCTTTCTTAGGTCTCCTCACTACACCTTCACTTAGTCGTATCTTTAACCATTTCCTTAGAATTATCTACATTAGAGTTTTCCTCCTCTTTCTTTGTTTTTCTCATAACTCTGTTTTTTTCTTAATGTGATAACTCACAAGGACTTTTTATGTGATAACTTACAAGGACTTTTCAAAAATTTAACCTTATCTACAATGAATCATGTTCAGGATTTGCATTTTACATAGCGAGAAGTGGACAGGTATAATAATATACGGAAAACAGTGGGTAAACCTGCCTGTTCTTGTATATAATGCGCACAATATGTTATACAGCAGTAGCACATAATAATAGTTTCAGTAAAATGGCGACATTTTCTTTTGTGGCTTTAGCCACTCTAGTTCATGCTGAATGAAAACTATACTAATAGTTGTATGGAAAACTTTGTTCGTTTTGTATGCATTGAATATGAACAATATTTAAAACCATCAGCGGACAAGTAAATATATTTACCTTTTCCTTGTTTACAGCTGTGTGTGTTATTGTATTTCTTACATTTAAATATTTTAAAAGCAAGATCTTTAGAGATATTGTTGTCAATCTTCGTTACTAAAGCCCGATTCTTCATCGTCATATACAGCAACTTCTGTTACAACATTCTAGCATTCTGGGTATTTACAAAGTTCTTTGCCTTGAATTCCTTCACTACACCGCGATGTATATGAAGCTATTTGCACTTCAAAATTAAATTCGGTACAAACCTGTAAACACATATGTTGCAACTGTATTAACTGAGTTCAGAAAATTTACCTAGATCTGGTTCCTCCAGTTAATTAGAATATCCTTGAAACCATCATTTTCCTCCAACTAGCGTTTCATCTTATTAGGCAAGGGGATTGCTGGTATTTGTAAATTATAAGACAGGTGCATTTCGCCATTGTTTCAATGGTGAAATACACATGCCACATAACCAGCGCACGTTATGTTCTCCTGTAAGAAGGTCTTGTTTAGTAGTGACTCTCCAGGGTGTGTACCACGTCAGAGGATGTCATTTCTAGCGACATTCGAAGGATGTGCTTTTCCCTACCATGCACATGTCATAGAAACCGCTCCAAGCAAGAAATTAGGTTGTTATAATGGGCGAAAGACGGTAGAAGCTTTTAAAAACAATGCACACAGCGCTCATATATAATCATTAATTGGGAAAGCTTCTTACTTTTTCCAATCTGAATCTTCTTACAGAAGCAATGTCGGTGAATGGATGGAATCAAACTTTGACTACAATGAGACTTGATGTTATAAGGCACCAAGTCCATTTTCAAAACTTGTATGGGAGAGAAGAAATACATTGAACTTTTGATGATGATGATATCGGTCACTATTGACTTTATAACATCTAGTGGAACTGATGTGCATGTTGATGTTGTTCACTGACAAAGATGCTCTTGAGCAAAATACTTCTGCTACTACTACTACTACTACTACTATACTACTACTACTACTACTACTACTACTGCTGCTGCTGCTGCTGCTGCTACTGCTACTGCTACTACTACTACTACTAATAATAATAATAATAATGCTGCTGCTGCTCCTACTACTACTACTAATGTTGCTGCTGCTCTTACTACTACTACTACTACTACTACTGCTGCTGCTGATGCACAACCTCCTCCTACTACTAATGTTGCTGCTGCTCTTACTACTACTACTACTACTACTACTGCTGCTGCTGCTGCTGCTACTACTACTACTACTACTACTACTACTACTACTACTATGTGCATGCTTAAATTTAAGTAACCGACAGTCGTCATAAAATGTTGACGCACTACCGAAACAATACAGCAGTATCCGAATGACTTGGTTACATTATTGTTTTTGCAAACAAAAATATGTACATAAACAGTAAGTACATATTTAACAAAACAAAGTATTCGTTATAAGCGTATAAATTATGTTTTTGTACCCAGCTGGATTTGAAGATTTTCTCTTTTCATTTTGAAGCTCCAGTAGCAACAATAGCAATAGCCAATGCTGGCGCGCGTTGGCAGATCCTCAATGTATGCTTCCACTTTACGAAAATAATTTCTCATCTGCGTTGCGGTCTCAGTGTCAGTTTCACTCTCCTTGTAATCGAAATTCAATTGCGTTGTGAGCAAATAGTTTCCAAATGTCAAACTCTAATGCAATAAAGCTGAATTGTGCTGGAAGAACAACGTACATTGCGCGAAAATATCGGGGAATACTTTATCTACAGACGCATGTCGGTCTTCATTACGATAGTCCTAATTTCTTAATTGCTTTGTTAATCGTAATCTAGTGATGATGTTGCTGATTGATTACAAGTTATCCGAAAATATGGAAACCTAGAAATTAAGAAAATCGTTCTGTTTTTTTCATAGATTAATATACAATCTTTGTCGATAAGGAAAAAAATCATTTTTAGAACATATATAGTAATTCAGAAGATACATAAATTACATTGTTCTCAAGTCATTATCCCGTAACAACAACATTAGAGCATAAAGCGATCTAAATGTATTTAGATAAATCCCTTTGCAGTTTGGTTTTAAATCATTTTGATAGCATCTTTACTTTTTTATTATTCTAAATTCCATAGTAAAAGAAATCGACAAATATTGATGGTTAGTAGACTTCATCTGTGGTTTCATAGTGATGTAAGAAATCAATATTCAATCTATTCTCATGACCTTCATAATGTAGTATCGGCATTAGAAAATGAAACAAAGATTTATATTCAATCCATTAATGTTAGAAGAGGTCAATTTTTATGTGTTGATATTGGTAAAATATGTTTCAGTATAATTATTTCACTTTCAGTGTAATTATTTTAAAATAATGAAAGGAGTAAATGCTGTTATGATAGAAGAGTTACCTCAACAGTGATAACTACTTTATTACTGAATTATTCTGTCTGCCAATTTGATTAGTCACAAGACAGTAAATATTAACGATAACTGCCTCAAGAAAAGTAACTGAAATCAAAGAAATATTTGCTTCAATGGAAACAACCTTTACGAGATGGAAAGGTCACTGCATCAATCTAAAGTATGTACTTTGTAGATATAATACCTCTCACAACACTAAAACGTTTTCTAGAATGTAAAGTCTACATAGATGAAAAGACATGTCTAATAAAGTATTCGTTCTTGTTATGCCACAATGCAGTTCACGTTTTCTTCATACAAAACATGAGCAAATTTTCACCTGGAATTATACTTTCTTCAACTGCTAGCATATATGTTTGTGTCAGAAAAATGCGTTATCTAATTTTTCCAGAGAAATAGCTGATATCCTTATTATATTGACAGATTGTATAGAATATCGCAACCAGCTCATTAAGTCACACGGAAGCTAGTGATGTCGACACTTTAATTACCTGACGTCATTTCAAAAACTATTATATATAATATATTTTCTAAAACTAATATAAATTTCTTGATACCTTTGGATATTTAATAAATCGTCACCAACATCCGCCATAAAACCATTATAAATCGTTTCTATATTAATATTGATAACATCCTGACATGTGATGAATGAAATACATTTCGTTAATATTTAATACCTTGAAATTAACATCTTCACGCAATATAATAACCTAACCTCACTCTTTTCATACACTCTGCAGAAGAAATATTCTTCGTTTGCTATTTATATGAAGAAATCTTCTGTTATGAAGTATCTTCTGTTAGTCGTCAGGTGATGAAGCCTTAGAAATTATAAACAATACAGCAAAAATATTAATGAAATTGCAATCTTGCTATTTAACAAAGCGAGAATATAAAAACTATGTAACCAAACAAAATTCACTCGCAATAATGACAGGATGAATAATAAGATAACATAATATACTCGATTACCTAAAAACCTAAGCACTTCAGTTTAGACCGACATCAACTTCTGACTAAGCTCACATCTGTGGGTATTTTGATCTTCCTGCTCAACAGTAAAATGTTGACATATTAAATACGTGTAGACATTAACATGCAATATCTATAGACGCCTCCCTTCGGTATCAGAACTACGCAAATAAATGCTCTTCATCAAAACAATACAGGCACACTGGATCCATATTATACAGACATCAGTTAATATAAATCCAATATGGGCTGCACAGGTCTGATTAATATATCACTTGTAGAAACTTTTACGTTTACCTACCTAATGGTCAACGCCTTGCAGAAGGATCAGCGAAGTAGTTTAAAAATAAGTCCACTTCGAAGAATAATAACCTCAACCCGTCATGAGTACGAGATATAGGTAGTTGCTGTTCTCTCTTAATCTAACAATCCATACCCACTAATGCATATGACACACACAGACAAACATACACACACATACACAGACATGCACACACACACACATGCACATACACACGCACACACACAAATAAACGAGGACACAAACCCACGAATACATAAGGATAGACGTCTTGGAAGAACAGAATGGAGCAAGTGGAGCAAGAACACGCACGAAAACAAAATGTGTCGCTGAGAAGGGCACACGATGTGTGACGGAAAATTTTCCGGACAATGCATATGAGTTAAAATAATAAAAAAAGAACAGTAATAAACGAGTGAAGAAAAAATATAGTGCGTGTATTTATTTGGCAAAGAAAAGAAAAATGATCATCCCGAAATACAACAATGTCTAGTTCAACACATGATTTCACATAAGGAATCTTGCAAAACGAATTAATAAACACACACAAACACACACACACACACACACACGCACACATATTTATTAAATGGATCTATCTCTCTGTCTATCTATCTATCAATATATATATATATATATATATATATATTTACTCATACAATTTTGCGTCAAAGGTTTATTCATATTCCAAGCTTAACTTAATAGTTCAAACAAATTGATTTCGAGAAGCGTTTATTCATCAAAATACATTCCATCATACTCTATTATCTATAGCAGTCGTTGTGCCACAAGCTTAATCACATGCTTCTACCATTTGATTAGTTAAAAATACTCAGCACCCAATTTCAACCTCATCCATATTGTTCACCCTCCGTCCGTGCATGAAATGAGCCATACATCGGAGAAGGTGGTAATGTTATAGTGCAAAGTCAAGACCGTGGACGAGGTGAAGCAGTACTTACAACCACACAGATTCCTCAAGTTTGCGCTTGGTCACTTTGGCACTGTCCTGGGGCATTGCTATGTTGTAAATGCGCATCTTCGACTAACTAATTGTAGATATCGGGTACTCAAATCATCACATATTCACACCTTATGAATTGTATCTGTCTATTTATTATTCCATATGCATACCCAACAACGAGTGTGTATATATGTGCCTACATACATCTATATTTTCTTGTTGCCATACTTCAGGGATATACAAACACATTCCAATGGTTACATATATACTTGTTTTATATAGGTGGTGTAGAATGTACATATATAAATATATATGGCAGCAATAGCTCCGTTTCAGAGCTCTCTGTTCATGGAATCAGTACTAGTTTCGCGTGCGATATCAAGGTTGCAAGTGGATGATACATGAAGGACCAAATGAGACAAAACCAATGGGAAAAACTAGCGCACATACGATGATAGACAGGAAGAGTTCTGAAAAGCTATGCCATAATGGTGACATCTGATATAAATCAAACTTTCCATGTGATATCTAGAACAATATGATGTGCATTTTCGCCAAGGAGATTTGCATGTTGTACAAGGTCGGAAGATTATGTAATATTGAGGTTGACAACATTCCTTTCGTACCTTTCCAACACAATATGCAATCGATACATGCTATAAGAAACTAGATAACAAGAGGCGGGGGCTTTCGTGTAACTAAGACCGTTCAGGCTGCCATTAAAGATGGATAGAGATTGAAAGATTTGAAGGAGATCAATGTTGATGGTTATTTCATTAACTTATAGATTTTACCCGTGAGTGTTTCAGATGAATAGTTGATATGATTAGGGCCGTTTTCTTTCTTTGGAATCGGACATAATGTAGGGACATTTCAAATATAAGTGTAGATCCATGATGAGTTTGAGGAAGTTGCATATCAGAGGGGCTAGCTTCGTAGCATATTGTTAGAAGGTAATACAAGGAACATTGTCAGAAACGACGTAGTTCTATGTGAGGCTCGGAAGCATTTAAGCTCATACATGTATAGAAGGATCTGGTAAAAAAAAATGCGATACATTTAAAAGTGTGAACAGCGTAAAGTTGACTGCATGGAGTAGATGAAAGTTATAGTTATCTTCATTGGGCTACTATTCGCAGAATCATTCTTTTTGTGACTTGAATGGAAGAAGAAACTGCAAAGAGTTATCTACTGCTGTATCGAATGCAGGATACCACGAAATCTAAACAATGCATTTTCTTTCTGGTGGCTGTATTATTCTTATGGTTACTATAAGATCCTACCAGCAGGCGGGCTGCTGAGAAACACGACCAGTTTTTGTGGGTGAGTGAGTTAGCTAGGCATTGTAAACTTTGTAACTTTTTCCTGAACAGCTTCAACGCAACTGTGAATGATATGTATCATCGAATTTGGATATTTCTCTTTGGTGTGAGTGGGCTCTGGTGGGAGAGGCTTAAAATAATTCTTACCGCCTTTTGCCTAGCTCTCTCGAATGGGTCACAAGTAAAGCTCGTAAGATTCTAAAGGTATAAGTCTAGACGTAGCGAATCCCTAACTCATCGACAAGGTTGCATGTCTGCTACAAGGATAGTGTTGTATAGTTTAGTATCTCGATAGGTGCTGAGATGCTTAATATACACAGGGGTTGGACAAAATAATAGAAACACATAGCAGCAGAGCATCACAATTTTGAAATATCTATAAAACCGTCAAAAGCTTGTTTATTTTAATGGGATTTTTTAAATTTATTATTAGTGCTGTTTAATATGTTTTGTTAAAATTGCTGTTGCTATTTGGATATCATCAGAAAAAGGTAATTATAATTCATTAAAATGACATATATAGGACTTTCAAACCGATCAAATTGTTGGTGCTCGTATGGCAGGCGCTAGCATAACGAAAACAACCGAAATGTTTGGTATATCAAGAAGTGCTGTCTCGAAAGTAATAATAGCCTTCGAGAAAATGGGAAAAACCTCCTCGTCGAAAGAAAACACCGGAAGAAATTCAAACTTTCAGATAGGGACAGTCGGACTCTTAATGTTAGAATTGTTAGAAAGCATCGCAAAAATACAGCTCACCAAATTACAGCCGATCTTAATGACCACCTCGTGAATTCAGTTTTCACATAAACTCTTCGCCGAAAGCTTCACAAAGCTGGATTTTACGGGAGGGCTGCAATCGGAAAACCACTACTTTCAAACCCAAACGTTGCAAAACGTTTAGAGTGGAGTAAAAACCTACAGAATTGGTCCCTAGAGCAGTGGAAGAACGTTATTTTCTCGGACGAGTCATCGTTTACTTTATTTCCAGCCACCGGCCGAGACATATAAAAAAAAGCATTTGAACCAGACTGCCTTCCTGCAACTGCTAAATATAGAGGAAGATCTGTAATGATCTGGGGAGCTATATCTAGGAAATCCGCCGGCCCAATGGATTTCCTTCATGGCAGAATTAATAGTCAAGACTATTTAAGCATTTTATCAGATCAAATTTATCCTATGGCTGTGGAACTGTTTCCGAAGGGAAACGCAATCTTTCAGGATGTTAATGTACGAATTCACATAGCTAAAGTTGCTACTGAATGGCACGAGGAACATTCTAGTGAAGTTAAGCATCTTATCTAGCGACCACAGTCCCCAGATCTCAATATTATTGAACATTTTATGGTGCATTTTATAAAAAACAAGTAAGGAGTCTATATTCACCAGCATCATCACTACAGGAACCAGGGACCGTTTTAGGTGAAGAATGAACACAAATTCCGTTGGAAACAATTCAAACCTTGTACGAGTTTATACATCGTAGAATTCAAGCTGTAATTACTGACAAAGGCGCGCCTACTCCATATTAAAAAATATTTGTTTGAAATTTTAAGGTGTTTCCGTTATTTTGTCTAACCCCTGTATATATAGTTAGTTAGTTAATTCGTTAGATAGATAGATAAAAAGAGAGATACGTGGGTAGCTATATAAATAGACAGACAGACAGACAGATAGACAGATAGATAGATAGATAGATAGATAGATAGATAGATAGATAGATAGATAGATAGATAGATAGATAGATAGACTAATAGATAGATAGATAATAGATAGATAGATAGATAGATAGATAGATAGATAGATAGATAGATAGATAGATAGATAGAGAGATAGATAGAGAGATAGATATACAAAGAGATAGACAGACAGATGAGCATGCGTTTATGCACGGCGAAAATTTCAGTTATGTTTGTGTTAAATTCACTAGTATTTCTATATTATCTTTCTTTGTACCGTTGTACAATGAAAGTTTCGTAATAATAGAGATTATGTGCTAGTTTTCGATATCTTCTTTTAAACTTTGATTGGAAAGTCACCCTATTCGAATAAGCAATTACAATAGTGAACACTTAGCATTTACTCACATCGCATTATTTCAAATTAAAAGAAAAACAACACCTGATTTCGTAGCCTGCGGACAATTTCGCCAGGATTCCTATTATAGACCAGACCATTTGTTCGATTTGGCCTTAAGTAAGCACGAAATATAATTGGAGAGAAATTTAAATTGAACATATAAATGTAGCAAAGGATTATGCCTTCAGGGGTCAACATTCACTTGATTTTCCATAAAGACTTGAGGTTATCTCCAAGGAGTTAAATGCAGACATAATCAGTTTACAGAAGTGTATATAGAAGTTATTGACCTTTTGACATTCTCTAATTCGGACAAAATTTCTGCAAGGAGCTAATCTATTATTGAAATAACATATCAAACAATTACATTAGGTTATACTTAATATGCCAAATCGAATAATCCAAGAGAGTTTATGAATCATTGCTAATATAATGAAATGCTACATAAGTAAGACTATCCTATTTTCTTCAATATATATATACTCGTACAAAATATTTAATAACAATAATTATACAAGCATATTAAAGATTTGGAGTCGATTATTTCTTTTAACCTTAAATTAATTGAATTGCTCAAATCAATAGTTATTATACATCGTGTTACAAATATTAAAACAATACTTACGCTTCAATCTTTTCTTGAAATATGGGAAGGTTATTGCTCAATATATTCAAATACTTGTAGAATGTTAGAGATTTATATTAAAATACTTACTTATGCAAATAAGTAACCGTAATCTTTATTTAACATTTACTTAACATTATGCATAACTATTATAGAAACACTACATTTTTCCCTGAAATTTAGACAATGTACGAACTAGAAAGGTCAGAAACGTACACGCTTTCTTTTTTCGTCTAGTTACACTCACGTATTTGTAAATTCATGAAGTCTCCCCTGACAGTTAGTATAAAGCACATTGCTGCTTCATCAAGGGTGGAAGCGATATAAGATTTTTGTTTCGTTCTCGAATGCTGGTATTCATTTTACTGAGATAATTTCAAAGTAGGTTCTGGAATTGATTCATCTGTAGATGGCAAAGTGCAGAAATCAAGTAGTGTATGTAGATCCTAATATCCGTCCAGAGGGAACTTGTGATAGCTTGAATTTGTTGATCCTAGTGAATTGTCAACATTCCATTTAGCCGTTGGATGCTAATGTTGTAATATAAATCTGGATATTTTGTGGACTGCTGTTGCTGCAGAAACCTATCTCTTGTTACGAAAACTTTATATACCTTCAAACATTATGTTTTGTTGTTTATATTTTTTTTTACGTTTGGTTAAATTAATTTTGTCACTTTCCTGAACAGTCTGTTGATGGTTTACTGTGTTAGCCGCGAAACCAATCTCTTGAATCTATATCCGTGTTATATCCTTATCTGTCTAAGTATATTACTCTTTAGCATTTACATTGCGAGACTTCATCTGAGGATATTGGATGTCTTATCAATTGCATTAATGATCTTTTCGCTAGAACTTTCAACAAAATACACTACCATGCTGATATTTGCTACAATAGCTGAAAGGATCCAGTCTTCAATCACAGACTATAAATCTCAGTAGTTATTGGACAGATATCCCATGATCAACTGTCTTACTAGTTTTCTAATTATATCTTTTTTGTGTATTGTATATTTTTGCGTGAACTTTTTACCGTTATAACAAGATGCAGAAAAGTAACGACCTTCATTTCAGAGACTTTGGATTCTGAAACCAGTGGGATAGATATCCTCACATTGGCGGCATGAATTCAATGCTAGTAGAAGAATGAACCATAACCTACGGTCACGTGATATTATAAAACCATGCTATGGGTTAATTCTACCACCAAAACCATACAGTCCTACCTGTAAGCGTTCTCGGAGACTTAACCCGCAAAATGTTACACGAAGGTCTTTGAGTGACTTGAGGTAATTTTAGAATATATTTTAACTAAGGTGCCACGCAAAACCACATAATTCTAAAGAGAACTTATTTATTACACTGCCACATCTGCTCTTCTACGTGACGTAACCAATGTAATTCATCTAACATATTTATTTCGGGTGACATTCTACACTCACCTTTCACTCTACTACAATAAATACTCAAAATTTAAGCCTACATAAATATACACTCCCTTAAATTTTACAAAATAAACGCTCTCTCTCTATCTCTCTCCCTCTCTTTGGTCTACAAAATGATACCTACCCTAATTTGAGGCTACTGTAATGTATGCCCCATTTAGGCTACAATAAACTTGTGCTTATTTCAGGGTACAATAAATACTTCCCCATTTTTTGCAATAATAAATACTCCTCTGTTTTACGCTACAACAATAGTCTATCATTTAAATTTCTTTCTCATTTAACACAGTCTTTATCTATTAAAATTGTCGTTGTTGTTCAGAACCGGCTCGGTCGATACCAAGCAGACTTGTGATCAAATCTGTTTCAGTCATTATCTGAATATGTGATTTGATTTAACCTATCTTTTTAAGATATTGTGATTTCAGAGTAACTTAGCTTCTAATGTCAGTAGATTAAATGGCGGAGTGGAGGCTAACTTTCTAACACAGTTGTTAGTCTTTATAGTGATCTCTCTATTCAATAAGTGTCTTCTCTGCTCATGAATTTCTCAAAAATATTAACAGCGGCAATAATTCAGTTTAATAACCTAAACAATGAAACCCACCAACCAACGTACTTAATTCAAAACACACCAACTATCTTCCCAAGTCATCGACAGAAATGTTCTTACTAGAAGAATTAATAAATCAAATAAGTTGGTTTAAATATTGCCTTCACACGAATATGTCACATTCTTTTTTTTTTTCATTTAAAAACTTTTGTTATTTCAATATAGTGTGACAGAATCTAAGCTAGCTGTAAACTTTTCCCTTCACAAAAGTGAATTCAGGATACAGATGACAGATGCATCACCGCATTTCAGTCCCAATTGATCAAATATAGGAATAGCATGATATCCGTTGAAAACATTCATTTCCAGAATGGATAGCAGTTAACGTATCACACATTTCCCTGTTTCATTTCTGTGAAAACTCTTTCATTACTTTCGTCTGTTGCGAAATTGCACAATTGATCAGATAATTTTAAAACAATTTCGCGTGCATTAAATCAAGCAACTGATCAAGCTGTTTAGATCATTAGATAAGAATGTGTAGTGTTTAGAACATTTAATTTGTAAACACGCAAGCGATTACTTAATTACTTTATAACTGTTTGTATGTGATTTTTTTCTATTTTATATTTGTATGTGGACCACATTACAATACCTTGTTTACAAGAAATTTTCAGACCTTGTAAATAAATAAATAATATGAATAGATTCCAAAAATAAATTAATATCGAGGCGAAGTTATTCCCGTCACAGGCTTGCGAGGTTTGATGTTTTGTGAGCGTTCCAATCAATCGATATTAAAACATATTTTATTATTCTAGAAAATGTTGTTTCTCCATATATAAAACATGAATTTCAATAAATATCATTTATATCGTATTCCTGTACTTCACTGGAGACCTTCCTACAAATTTAGTCTAGTACTGCAATTATCTACAAAAGGTATCATAAGCCTCACCCATGTAAAAGCCATTTAGCTAAATGTCAAAGCTTCAAACTCATCAATATGTTGTAAATCCTACCTCACATTTCATTTACATACAGAACTTACCCCAGGTACAGTACTAAGGCATTAGGTCAAAATTCCTTTACATGGATGTAGAAGTCTACAATTTCTTCCTCACCCGCGTTTTCCGAGATGTTGATCTGCATTTTCTGTTAAATGCTGAATATAACTCAACAACTTTCACCATGTTTGTATTTTTATACGTGCTGGATGAAAACAGTAAGATACATTCTGTACATTGTATATAGTCGAAACATAGATAGTAAACTTTTCTTAAAGTAACTGCTCAACAAGTTAATCGAATCTTGATCTTTTCTAACACAGATTCATGACGTATAGTCATCCAGGCTAAAATTTAAAGTAAAGAGATAATACTTATTAGATATTTGTAACCACAGATAAGCAATCTTTAGAAGCATCTATTTTATAGCTGTAAACAATCTCGTACATGATTTGATTATTTCTTCCTCTATATCCGTGCCACAATCTACATTCTGAGCAGGTCTTAACGTCTTCGTTATCGTTTACAGTAAACGCGCCATTTTAAAATATTTATTTCAAAATCAGGGATAGTTAAAAACAAAATATTTAATGACGTATTTTTCTCTAGCGTGATATTGTTAAGTGGTTTTATTACTTTCCTATTTCTATACTTAAATAAAACGGTTTCCGAGATATTCCTTCATTGTTTATGAGCCAAATTTCAAGCTTTTAAATTATGTGTGACCATTTGTTTGCTGCTGAAGCCGTATTTCGTCTGCCGCTACGTTCTGAGTTCAAATTCCGCCGAGGTCGACTTTGCCTTTCATCCTTTTGGGGTCGATAACTTAAGTACCAGTCACGCACTGAGGTCGATGTAATCGAGTTAATCCGTTTGTCTGTCCTTGTTTGTCCCCTCTGTGTTTAGCCCCCTGTGGGTAGTAAAGAAATAGGTATTTCGTCCGTCTTTACGTTAGGCGGTGGGCTGGCAGAAACGTTAGCACACCTGGCGAAATGCTTAGCGGTATTTCGTCTGCCGCTACGTTCTGAGTTCAAATTCCACCGTGGTCGACATTGCCTTTCACCCTTTCGGGGTCGATTAAATAAGTACAAGTTACGCACTGGGATTGATATAATCGACTTAATCCGTTTGTCTGTCCTTGTTTGTCCCCTCTGTGTGTAGCCCCTTTTAGGCAGTAAAGAAATATTATAATTGATAGTTATTTAAATATTGGTATATACTTATACAATTTCCATGTAATCTATTCATTGGTGCGCTGTAAGAGTCTACAAAAGAAGGCCTACAAAGATTAGTGAAATTAAATCATCCAGAACTGAGCAGCGTTTCCTCGCATTCCAAGTCTGCACATAGAATAGATCACCCGTTTCTTTCATAATGCATTCTCAACTCTGGGTTTATAATAAAAAGCAGTTGCTCAAATTGTCACATACCGATATCATATTCAAGATTAAGTGATGGTGACCGAACTAGCTGATAATACCAATAAATTAATACAAATGTAAATTAACAGAACCCTTTGTAATTAATAGCTTTATTATTAATCGCTTCAAAACATTAAATATGTTGGCTATGTGATTCCCTGGTGAGTTAGTAGATTATCTGAAATGAACCAGATGCAATATTTTCTTTACAACACAAGCCATGGTAAAAACTATTTTCCTTTTGTAAACATTGTGTTATCAGTTCATTTACGATAAAAACAAACAAACATTAAATTAATTTAATATAGTTGATTATATTTAGTTTGTTTATTTGGATGATTGATCGTTATTCAGCTTTAGAATGATTATATATGTAACAAATATTGATTAATAATTACCAGAATGTTCATTCATCATACTTCCTACAAGCACAATGTAAGATATTTCAACAAATCTCCAAGGTAGGTATAATTTATTAATCAAAAATATAGAATTATTTTTCCTTCAAGATTTAGATGTAAAGTACCAATGTTTTAGCTGAAACACACTCTTCATTCTGCAAAAAAGTATTGAAAAAAATTGAAATGGTTGTACAGTTAAATTATATTCAATTCGTTATCCTCGTCTTTAGATGCATTGTGCTCGTGTATCGTTGCCTCCCCAGTTTGTTATGAACCAAATTTTAAGACTTACAGAATGTGATAACTTTATGATTCTATTTGTGATTAAAGTTTTTATGTAGTAGTGTTGTAGGCGATTAGTAATAATGGTAACCCTTCCCACGTGACGAGTGGAATGAGTCAGTTACTATAAGTAAGGTGATGTCGGTCGGTATCGACAGAATGCCTGTAGACTGTGTTAATAGTCGTGTCTGTACTGATATAGTAATTATACTATGATACCAAATGGGTGTTAAAATAATCCAATCCTTTGTGGGTAATAACACTGTACGACCCCCCGTCGTATGGAGACAGTCTATCGACGACTACGGTTATATATGACAACATAGAATGAACATAATAAAACGCCAGAGAAAAGGTAAAAGAATAATAGTATGTCATTTCGATCTAAAGTTAGAAACGATACTCGCTACAGATGCTATTGAGTACGGCGTAGGAATCGTGCTCCTATACAAGTGTGACGATGGCAGTAGAAAGGCAGTAGCCCATGCGTCAAAGCCACTATTTCCAGCGGAAAAAGTTACAGTCAGATTGAAAAGGAGGCGTTGGCAATCATATTTGGTGTCAAGAAATTCCATAGGTTATTCCATTGAAGAGGTTTCTGATTGTATACAAACCATCACCTGTTGTTGAATGCAAACAAGGAATCCCAACGCATACAGCAAACAAACTATAATGTTATCTGGAGGGAAGAAATATCATTGCAATCTACTTCCAAACACCAGAAATAAATCAACAACTACTGCAAAATTATTAATGCAAATATTTAAATGGAAGCAAATTATTCTCATCAGTGTCAGAGAAGCTTCGACTAGATTAAACCATAACACTAATTAGTGAGAATCAATTAGTATATAGGTATTATCATATGAACAGTAGAGTTCAGCTCACATCATAACGTTTGTATTGTACTATGCTCATAGTAAAAACAATTTAGTAGCCGATCTTCCGGTGCAACTCACTTTAATCATCACGTTTCGTTGTGTTGTATATTAAGTGGCTGCTATTTCTAGGCCTGTTTTTGTAATATGCACCACTTGAAGATGAACTTTTGAACCTCTACTGCGTCTATTAGATTTATGTAATTATTGATATAAGACAAAGGTTAACTTTCACACCATCACCTCTTTCTGTCTCATTTATTTGTACTATGCTGATAATGACATACATTAACTTTTCTAATGAAAAGAATCGTGTTTAATTTTTCACTTAACAGTCTGTTTTCTGTAGTCATTTCAGTGTTTACAAGAAATTAATATAACGTGTACAATGTTCGTGAACTTCTTCATGATTGTTACTGACAGGGTAATATAATGTAATGGAAAATTCTACATTGTTTTGCATATTATCAAACAATGCTAAGAGTACGTAAGGTGACAACAGATAATTGATCAGTTTACCTCAGAAACAAAGTTGCCATTTTCAGTGTAATTCATTTTGAAAATTTTAATTGCGCAAAGTGTTTCTATATTAAACTATGCTGACAGCAAGCTCATGACCTCAAGGGCGTCTAGTTAAGATTGAACATGCACATCGTTGAATTACTTCACTCGAACAATATAATTAATCAGTCCAAGTGAACTAAATTTAATCTCTTGTATATTGTGAAATATGTTTGTGAATATTTTATAGACAACCTAAGTTTAATTATCACCCAAGTCACTGGTTAATGATAAGAATTTCTGAAATAATTATGCAAATTACTGTAGAGTAATATTAGAATAAGAGCCTACACTGTTAGCAGTAAGAGATTTATAGATTTAAATTGAATTTTGAAAATAATTAAAGAACTAATCTTCATCTAAGACAATATTCCTACCAAATTTCTTTCTATTCGATATTATCCATTATCTACATACAAATTTATATTAACACTTAATACTCTTAATTAAAGTTTGGATAGTTCGTCTCATGTTTTATTGTCTAAACTATTATTACCTTCGCACGGTTGTTTTATTCATATAGGAATGAATTCTTTGATACTATCAGACTACCAGACTACAGATGTGTATAGTCAAGCGTAAAATTAAAATTATAAAATACATTTTGTATTTTACTGTCACAAAATTATCCTGCCACAAATCCCGTATGGTATATTTCACTAAACAGGGAAGTCTGAATTGTGTTGCAAACCTGCTTCTTCAGAAGAAACTTGTATACTTACACAATTGCTTGCCTTATACACAGTAGTGAACCACGAATATATTTGCTGAAACCTTATATGAGAGAAGAATCTGGGTATTTAAACGTAACGTTATCAATCCAGAGGGTTGGTTATGAAGTAAAAAGAAATTTTAACAGAGCAATTGGCATGAAGTAAAAACTGCAAAATAATCTTCACAAAAAATGTCTGCTTACCCTGCAAGAAGAAAGAGACAGAAAATAATTATTTTACCACGACCATCTCGCATTACACTATGTTATTAATAAAAAACAAATATATTTGCCGTTTCAACTGCCATTGTCATTAACATAATCTCAAATTTCAAATCAAAGGTCAAGCTTAAACACTTATTTTTATCTGTCTTTTGTTATTGTTGACACGTCTAGTATGACAATCCCAAGGTCATTTACCAGTAGCAGGAACAATAAGCGTTTACAAAATGAAATATACTTTTTTCATAGATACAAGTACGTTTCAAAATATTGTTCGCTTATTTTACAGGAAGTAAAAGGTTACTAGATTGCAGGACAAGATTTTTCTTGTAGAGAGTAGACTTTCCAGCTAATGATATTAAAGATAATGGTTTCAAAATTTGACAGGAGGCAAGTAATTTCGGGTGAGGAGCAAGTCGGTTACATAGTGATTATTTTATCGATCCTAGAAAGATAAAAGACAAAGAAAGGATAAGCGGAATTTGAATATAGAATGTAAAGTCGGAAGAAATGCCACAAAGCATTTTTTCCGGTATGGTAATCATTCTAGCAGATCGAGGCCTTGTAATTCATTCTAATTTTTGGAACAAACCGGGCAATTTTGAGGAAATGGGAGAGTCGACATCTATCCTATTGTTCAACTGATATTTATTTTATAAACGCTGAAAATATGGAAGGCAAAGTCGGCGTCGGAGGGATTTGAACTCATAACTTAAAGACGGATGAAATGCCGCTAAGCAGCTTATCCGGTGCGGTTACGATTCTGACGTCTGAAGACGGTTACAATGCCAATGATTGTAGAAGCACTTGGAATGATCAAAAAAGGAACTGACTATTATTTGAAAATGATCCCTACCTTACCCTCCATGCAAGAAATACAAAAGATTGTTTTAACTCTTCCCACTCTGTCACACATTGAGTAGAACATTGTTGTTGTGAATTTTCTTTCTGTTTTCTCATTTAATTTCTTTGTATTCTTTTTTTTCTTTTTCCCCTTTTTTCTTTTCTTTTTCCTTTATTCATCCTTTCTTTCTATCATATAACTTGACGTTGTGAATGAACAATCTGGTGTGTTTATTTGAATGGCCTAACAATGTTTACAGTGAGTTTCTTTGCTCTAGGTGTCGGAGAGACACTTGACAAGAAATGGAAGCAAAATTGAAAGAATAAAAATAGAAATAATGATGATGATGATGATGAGGATGATGATGATGATGTTGATGATGATGATGTTGATTGTTTCTAGCACTCCGAGTAATTATGTGGAGAAGGGAGATTTATTTTATCGAATCTAAGAGAGATATTTTCTATAGTTAGTCCTTCATCGACATAAATTCAGACTTCATCTCATCTGTACCGGCACTTTTTCCAAACGTTCTTTCGGACTTTTCATCCCTCAGTTCTTCAATTGCTATACATAGAGCAGCAAAAACATGGTGGTGGTGAGCATACTCAATCTTGGATTTTCTGTTTCTTTTCATTTTAGGTTTATTTTTCTATTTTGTGTGTTGGGGAATGTTTGCCCTTTTCCACTCCCTACTCCCATTCTTGCTCATCTCCCGTTCGATAGTATTCCTGGAAGGAATTCGTTGACTTCCCAGTCATCGGTGACTGACTTGAGGTAAAAGTGTGTTATTAGGCAATCCTTGGATCTACTTGCCCTGTTGTGGAGTTGGTGGTATTTTCTGCATTTTTTCTATGCGATTTATTTTCTCCTTGTTCCTCTTCCTACGGAAGGCTCATATGACTTAGACAGGGATAAGGGTATTTCCCTACATGTATGTGTATGTCTCTGTTTGTGCTTGTAGTAGGTGGAAGAATACGAGCAGGAGAAGAGAAAGTGTTGATTTGTAATCTCCCCTTGTTGGCAATTATTTTGTGAAAGTCTTTATTTCTCACCACTTCAGTTGCTGCTGCAGACATATTTCGTAGTAATGCTACTGGTGCTCCTACTGTTGCTATTTCTATAGTTTCTACTGTGATTGTAGCTGTTGTTGCTATGGGTGGTGTTTATGTAGATGCTGCTAATATAGCTCCTTGTTTCCCTTGCTGCTTCTATTGTTACCGCTTTTGCTGTTACAGACTATTTGTATTGCTCTCGCAGCGATTAAGCCGGAACAGAGTGAACAACTTTTCCTATTTCCTGTTTGGGTTGCGTGGAAATAAGACTCTAAATGATCAAATATTCATTAGAGGTGGCATCTGGATTGTTTACGCTCCACAGTTATTCTAAATTTCGGCCTATTCGGCAGATAGATGATATCTGTGATCTTTCCATATGTCCATACTTTACATGGAAAAAGACCTCCAGCGTTGTCCCAAACTAGTTATCCTGCCTCATTTTCTTTGCATCCAATATTGTTGGGCTTTTCTCCCAACAATATGCAAAACAATATTCAGAAAATTGTAGCTCTGCTGGGACCCTGGATCTATTTACCGCTCTTCTTCCTCAATAAGGCAGAGTGCCAAATCCTCCCACTAGCAGGTGACCACTCAATGTTGTACTGGAAGGGCCTCAGTTTTATATAGGACCTCGACCCTATTAAGCTGGCTTTTCCTCGATAAATATTTGATACATTGCTATACATCACATAGAACAATTTATACGTGTGTCTTCGGGGGTCATCTCCAGGTGACGACTTGTCAGTCTCATGCAACAATATATAAAAAGTTACAGTTTCATGAGGGGTTCACAAGCTTTGTTCTTCTCCCCTTAATTTTCGAAAATTCAGCGGTGTCTTCTAATTTCGCGCTCTAATATTCAAATGAGAGACTACTGTTTTCGTGTGTCGAATACCTCAGTAAAGCAAGTCTTGCTGTTGTTGCTCTTGGGCGAACGGTCTTCGTCCCAGATTTCGCAAGATGGGAGAAGTCCAAAACGTGGTCTTTTGCTATTCGTAAGAGCCGCAGAAGAGATAGCAGGTCAACCCCCGACACCGAGAGCATCGACGGATGGGTGAA
The DNA here is from genome assembly GCF_006345805.1 of Octopus sinensis. Lineage (NCBI taxonomy): Eukaryota > Metazoa > Mollusca > Cephalopoda > Octopoda > Octopodidae > Octopus > Octopus sinensis. The sequence goes on along the minus strand of NC_042998.1, from coordinate 75,010,720 downwards.
TGCGCATCCAGTCTCAGCGGTTGCGTAGGAAGTCGGGGGACAAGAAACAGGAAGTAAGAGTGAGAGAAATTTGGAGCAAAAGAGTACAACAGGGGACGCCCCCCCTGCCGGAGTCTCGTGGAGCATTAGGTGTTTTCTCCCAATAAACACACACAACGACCGGTCTGGGAATCGAAACCGCGATCCTCTGACCACGAGTCCGCTACTCTAACCATTGGGCCATTGCGCTTCCACTGTTGTTGCTGTTAATGTTTTAGGTGGTGGTGCTGTTGCTTTTGTCGCTGTTATCGTTGCTGATGTTGAAATTGCTGTTGCTATTGCTGTAGGTGTGCTGTTGCCTTTGCTGCTGCAGCTACTGTTGTCGTTGCTAATGCAGCCTCTGCTACTACACCTTTCCATTATTTGTCGTTGCTATTGCAACTACCACTGTTGCTTTCATTGTTGCTGCATTTCCTTAATGATGCTGTTTTCATACTGTCATTTATTTTGCTGCTACTGTCCTTTGTCATTATAGCAGTGGTGCATTTTCCGAACTTTGAACATTCAGTACTAAAAAATACCTCCTCCTTTTCTATGAACATCATGCCTTGCTCCCTACTATTTGCTACTTTTAATACTATTACTTTCGTTAATGTTGCTGTTGTTGTTGTTGTTATCAGTATTTTAATTTGCAGCTCCAACAATGATACATTTACTTGAACTTTGAACTTTCAACATCTAAAAATCCGTCTCCTATTGTCCCCCCTTCCACGTGGTGCTCTGTATCCACGTTTGCAGTTCACCTCCTACTTCTACATTCAGTTTGCTGAATGTGGATCCCGACGGCGTGTTTGTGAAAAAAATGTGTTTATAAACAAAATAAAAAGAGATTTCCCAACAAATTTGTGTTTCAAAGGATGAGAAGAAACAAAGAGCTTACCGAGCATATTCTGAGTTGTGGTTGGTTAAACAAATATCATATATTAAAATTTCAACAGTTAACTTTTGCACATATTAGCAGACGAACAGTTTTACGAGCGCCTCGATGAGAAGTGTTGCTGACGCCACAATAATGATGATGACAATGATGATGATGATGATGATGATGATGATGATGGTGGTGGTGATGATGATGGTGATGATGATGGTGGTGGTGGTGGTGATGGTGATGATGATATGCTCTGATGCAGTATCAAGCAATGGCTCTCATGATTTCTGATTTTAACTGATTGGAAGTGTTAACATGTATATATTTTTTCTTAGTGTAAAATATTGGTTACACTAAATATTCTGGTCCAATAGAGTTGATTTGCTTGTCAGATGCTAAATCTTAACCATTTGAGCAAGTCTCTTAGTAGCTGACTATATGTGCATCTCTGATCACGAGCAGGAATAGTTGAGGAATATCATAGCCAAGTGGGTTACTCTAAATATTCTGCTCATTACCGTTGATTACAAAGTAGCCCAAAACCTCCACTGGCTACTATGCCGTAAGTATGGATATGAGGTTACGGGTGCTCGATGCCAACATACACCGGAAAAGGTAATGGACGAAAAGGGGAAGACAAAAATCCTTTGGGACTTTGATTTGAAGACGGCGAAGTGTTAGAGCACCAAAGGCCGGATATTGTAACCTTTAGGTGGGACAAACAAGATTGCTTAATAATCGATGTAGCAGTACCAGGAGGTCAATACATCATCAGGAAAGAAAGGGAAAAAGTTGATAAATATGGAAACCTAAGAATTCGGATCACTAACATGTGACACCTACAAGAGTTGAGCTCAAAGGTTATCCCGATTGACATCGGAGCAGTGGGTTCAATACCACCCAATCTGTAAAAAAAAAAAAAAACATAACAAAAAAAACAAGTGAAAACTTTAGATACCCTTCAATCTAGATGTATTGCAAAAGTCGGCATTACTTGGAACTGCACGCATATTGCGTAAAGTATTGGCTGTCCGTCTGAGATCCTTGTTATGACTTGGAAAACAGTAGAAACCCCGGTAGACACAATATTCTTCAATCAACAAGCTGACGATACTTTGCGACATACTTTGCGATGTCTGCGATAATAATAATAATAATAATTATAATAATAATAATAATAATAATATAATAATAATAATAATAATAATAATAATAATAATAATAATAATAAGAAGAAGAAGAAGAAGAAGAAGAAGAAGAAGAAAGAAGAAGAAGAAGAAGAAGAAGAAGAAAGAAGAAGAAGAAGAAGAAGAAGAAGAAGAAGAAGAAGAAGAAGAAAAACAACAACAACAAAAACCGTTAACGACTGTGGATATTTGACTGGTACCATAACTTTATTCATCCTGTTCATGATAGGACCTACCTCTCTTTAAAAATCATAATTAACTCTTCTGAAATATCATATTACACGTAATATGATCGGCATTGCACAAAAAAATATTGTTACGTAGAAATATTTCGTAATATGAGAATTATTTTCTAAGAGTAAATAAACTAGAAAATACAGGAAAAAGAATATTCAGCTTACTGTCAGCCCGCCTTCTCACTTGGGTTCCTATTCTACTGGCAGGCGATGTTATTTTAGTAAATGACATACGTTAAGAACGCAAAACACCTCTGTTGTTTTAATTACTTCACAGAGTAATAAGAAACCTCAAACACACTGTTTGGTAGAAACTCTTGCTGTAAGAAATAATACCAGACAACTTCTACCACTCATGCGTTTCGTTCGTCCAACTGCATTCTATTTACATTCGTTTACGCTATTCATAATTTTATAATTCATTTTAAACATATGTATATAGTGAGACTGGCAATGTGCTTGGATGTTTGCGTGTGTATGTATGTACTTTTTAGGTGGTTGAATCTTCGAATGTATGCGTGTTTTAGTTTACTGAGGTGTGTGCATGTTTTAATTTACCGAGGTGGGCGCGCGCGTGTATATGTATGTATGCTTGTATGTATATGTCCGTGTGTGTACATCTATATATTTCTCCCTCTTTCTCTGTCTGTTTCTGTCTGCCTGTCTGTCTGTGTGTCTCTCTTTTTCTGCATGTATATATTATTATATATACATATTATATAATACTTATAGTATATTAAACCTTTTAATACTTTTTGATAGTTATATAAAAAAAATTAAAAGTTAAAATATTTAAAAAATTAAAATTTAAATATATATATGTATAAAATCTTATAAATATAAATTAAAAATTTTAAATTTAAATAATTTAAATTTTATATTTATATTTTATATATTTTGTATATTATTTAAATTATATTTATTTTTATGTTTTGGTTTATGTTTTTCCCTGTTTGATTTGCCTAATAGTGGTTTTATCTCTAATTTAATATATATTTATACTGTGAAATTTGATTTAATCCTAAATCTAATTTTTCCCTGCAAGTTTGGATTTACTCCCTAATATTATTATTATTATTATTATTATTACTACATATATATATATATATATATATATATATATATATATATATATATATATATGTATATACATATATATATAGCGACCTTGCCTTTCCGTCTCAGTATTGAAGCTACGCATGGTACACGTGTTGTGTACTACACCAGTAGAACACCGTTTTATTTACGTGCTATTAAGGTAGGAGTAAATCTGCCTTCAACTTAGTCGTGCGCCTGTGTTTCGCTTAATTTTTGCGTGTTTTACTACATAAAGGCCACCAACTGCCTAACCTGACTAATTACTGATGGAACGTGCCTTAAATATATCATGTTGAATCGTTATTCCCTACACATTTTTCTCTCTCCATTTTTCTTTTTTTTGTACTCTTTCCATTATTTATCCACCAATACGGTGTTGAACACTCATTATCTTAATATCAATGTACGATATTAACATGTTTATATATATATATATATATTATATATATATATATATATATATATATATATATATATATATAATATATATATATATATATATATTAATAGTTATCGCCATACTAATATGCCATTCTTAAAAATAAGAATAAAGCTGTCGCTGATTAGCTCCATGAAGCCATCGCCTCAAGCTAGCTACTTGACACACAAACTGCGTCCGTTATTAAACCTTCGAACAGGGGAGGTCAGCCGCTTCAACCTGCTAGTCCGACATCTACAGACATGTTTCAGGGTTGTTGCCCCTTCTCAATGCAGCGTAGTTAGACCTGCAGGTGTCGCTACTGACCGTCTCCGTTCGAAGATTCTATTTACCTAGTTACGGTGGAATACATCCACTTGTTTTCAATAATAGAAATATTAAAATTACTAAGTCTCTTTAAAAGAGATTACGACAGCGTTTCTGGAAATTAATAGTTATCGCCATACTAATATATATATATATTATATATATATATATATATATATATTGATAGAAAAGGTAAGACAACAAAACAATGAAAGAGACTTGAGGCTGTAGTAGAAAATGATGACGGTTATTTTGAATAAGCTGTTATCTCCCAGTCATAATGTAGTGTGCCCTTATGCATGCATACCAGGTTTTTAAGTACTGGAGGTGATTTGTACGACTAAAATTCTGCAGGGCGGTGCTCCAGCATGGCCAAGGGCCGATGACCGACAAATAAAAGATAAAAGAAAAAAGGAGATACGCACACATACACACTTACACATGCACACACGCGCACGCATGCACACGCACACACACATATATGCGTGTGTGCGTATGCGTATGAGAAAAAAGTGTCAGTATTAATGAAGATATATAGAACCTTACATCGAACCACAAAAAGTATTTTAATTTTTTATAAGGAAATGAAATATAATACTGCTGAAATCTACCTTCTCTTTAGCGCTAATAATGAACCACATTGTTTTTTTAATTGATTCACGTGTCTTTTAGCATAGACAGGCCAACGAGGTCCCGTGACAATTGAGAATTTGTTCTGAGACAAAATTTTAAGTAACAGGGATTTGATAGTGGGTTCAGGAATTTATTTTCAGTTATGACTGCTCGAACATGTGTGCTTGTTGGTATGAGTGCTTGGACACGTGCGCGTGTGACGACATTAACCAGTGATATACATGTACATGTATATGTATATGTATATGTATATATATACACATATATATATATATATATATATATATATATATACGTACATAATCTTATATAGGTATTATATTATCCTTATTTAATGACAATTGTTTTGCAACTTAATAAACATGCATAGATAATTTATTTTACAGTAAGTAATAAATTACTTACATGTTTACATTAATATAATCCATCTTTAAGTTAATGTGGATGGAGATATTGAGGTAGCTCTTCGGGTTAAAACTAATCAATGTCAAAACATAATTAGTTGAATCCATATATTTTGTGCGTGTATATAATAGATTCAAAGTGGCTGACGACTAGCATCATGCTTCAAACTCAATTTACTGAGGAATTTGAATCAAACTGCTTTGATCCATATACATATATGTATTTCGAGATGGTTATTATTTTGCCAAATAAACACACACACTATATATTCGTTAATCACTCGTTTATTACTGTTCTTATTATAACTCATGTCCTTTGTCCAGAAATCTTTTATCACACATCTGTGACCTCTTCAACGGTACTTTCTGTCCTCGTGGGTGCTCCTGCTCTGTTTAGTCCATTATGTTTTTCTATGATGTGTATCCTTATATGCGTATGCGTTTGTGCCTGTATTTGTGTGTGTGTGTGTGCCATTGTTCTTTGTAGCACTGTGACACCACCACTTAACTCAGTTCCTTGCCCCGTTGCCGCTGCTGCTACCCTTGACCCAGACTTTTGGTACCGTTCCGATATCCCTCTGTCTTTGTATGTTCGCCTGCGCTGCTACCATCGTGGTAGTTGTTGTTGCCGCTGTTGCTGTTGTCACGTTGTTCATGTTACTGTATATGTGTTTGTGTGTGTGTATGGGTTCGTTTGCTACGTTTGTATCCGTTCCCTTTAAATAGTTTTAACATTTTTTCTGTTATTTATTTTTATTTCTTATATTCATCATAGTTATGTGTCTATTCTGTGTACTACACTGTTTGTATCTGTTTGGTCTCCGTTCTGTCTTTAGTCGTCATCTTGTGTAGTGTGGTAGTGGGTGGTATTGTTCCATTCATGTTTTCTGTTGAGGATCGGTCTGTCTATTGCTAAGTGTGTAGCCTCTGTGATCTGTCTAAGAGTCGTGTCAATTCTATGTGTTGATAATACCTTATCCTCTATTCTATCAACCAAGCCTCAATTTTCTGCTTGGGCATGTTGGTAGAGTACTGAATAGCCCTCTCTTCTTTGAGATCCAGTCAGTGTTCACCTGTACGCTACCCTGTGCTGCGGGTTGTCTCTTCAATGCAAGTAGTTGTCATGTTTCTGCACCGTCCTTCAATACATCGTAAATTATACACTATATTACTAACCTTATAGTCAACCTATGGGTTCATCCTACATACTATACAATTGTTCTCTGTACATGGAGACCTATCGAAGAGATAAGTTCTACAGATCAGGGATTTTATGGGGTACCAGGCCTTTATACTACTTTAATCCGTAGATTAGCCTTGTCTAATGCTTTTCCAAAATTGTATGCTAGTTTGCCGCCAGGAATACCATCAACGAACGTGACACTCTGGTATATTTTTTGCCATACCATGAGTTGTCCTTCTCTATCGTTTTTCTGGTCCTTTCTGTGCTGTTCCAGGTTCTACTCCTGTATACCGGGCAGATCCTCTTTGCATCTCTCTCTATAATGGCTTTGTAATTTGCCCTAGTTCCTTTCTACGCACTAATCCCGTCCCTTTTGTTTTGTTACGAGAGAACTGCATACAGTGGATGAAATGTTGTATGTGTCCTTCCAATTCTATAGGGTCGCATATGCGAGACACATTCCTCATCGCTCTCACCAAGTCTGCTATAAGAACGTGACAAACAACGACAACAGCAACAGTAGCAACAACAACAGCTACGATGGAAGCAAGTGGGCGAACACATAGTGCTACTAAGAAAAACTACTCACACACACGCACAAAACTACACACACACACACACAAAGCCATACACACGCACACAAACACAAAATACGGACGCAAACACATGCGCATATAAGGATACACATCATAGATAATCAGAATGGACTAAGCGGAGCAGGAGTAGACACGAGGACGGAAAGTGTCACTGAGGAGGTGACGTATCAGTGAGGAAAGATTTCCGGACAATGGACGTGAGTTAGAATGAGAAGAGTTACAAACGAGTGAATAATGAATATATAGTGCGTGTGTTTATTCTGAAAAAGAAAATGAGATGACCGTTCTGAAACACAAAAATATTCGTTTCAACGCACGGTTTCACATCAGGAATCTTGCAACATAAATTCATAAACGTATATATATATATATATATTTATATATATATATTACTCTTTTTACTCTTTTACTTGTTTCAGTCATTTGACTGCGGCCATGCTGGATCACCACCTTTAGTCGAGCAACTCGAACCCGGGACTTATTCTTTTGTAAGCCCAGTACTTATTCTATCGGTCTCTTTTGCCGAACCGCTAAGTTACGGGGACGTAAACACACCAGCATCGGTTGTCAAGCAATGCTAGGGGGACAAACACAGACGCACAAACGTATACACACACACATACATATATATACATATATACGACGGGCTTCTTTCAGTTTCCGCCTACCAAATCCACTCACAAGGCTTTGGTCGGCCCGAGGCTATAGTAGAAGACACTTGCCCAAGGTGCCACGCAGTGGGACTGAACCCGGAACCATGTGGTTGGTAAACAAGCTACTTACCACACAGCCACTTCTACGCCTATAGCCACTTCTACGCCTATGAGTATATATATATATATATATATATATATATATATATATAGTAGAATAAGAAATAGAAGATCCTAGTACAGTATTATATATTTGAAAAAATGAATAGAAATAGTTTATCTGATAATTTTTCCACTTTAAAAATTAGATGTTTGTAAGTTGAAGTCTAAAATTATCAGAAAAGCAATTTATCTTCATTTTTACCAATTATATATATATATATATGTGTGTTTGTGTGTGTGTGTGAGTGTGTTATGTGTGTGTATGTATGTGCATATATATGTATGTATGTATGTATATATATATATATATATTATATATATATATATATATATATATATGTGTGTGTGTGTGTGTGTGTGTGTATATGTTCACTGTTTTCCCGAACATTTATACTACTTCGTGTATCTTTCGTCTATTAATGAAGCGAGTCTGAGCCCCATAGAAAGAATCATATCACATAGTCACTATGAATTTATTTAACTGATTGTTTTCTTTTGTTTTTATATCAGTGATAGTGACCTGTTCAAGCATAAATTTCTTAGTACATACCTATTACGACTTGCTTTAGTCCAACTGGTATGGACTAATTAATGGTGAGAGATAGAGTGGAAGAAAGAGAGGAAAGAGTGAGAGAGATACTAATTGTAGGTAAATGAAAAGTAACAAAAATAAGGCGTCGAGCTGGCAGAAACGTTAGCACGCTGGGCGAAATGCGTAGCCGTATTTCGTCTGACGTTCTGAGTTCAAATCCTGCCGAGGTCGACTTTGCCTTTCATCATTTCAGGATCGATTAAAAAGTACCAGTTACGCACTGGGGTCTATATAATCAACTTAATCCATTTGTCTGTCCTTGTCTCACCATAATTGCATTATCGAGTTAATGCAGTATATTTTCACAGATATATATATATATAGATATATATATATATATATATCTGTGAAAATATACTACATTAACTTGATAATGCAATCATGGTTTCATAAAGTCTACTGGTGATGGTCTCGCCTTCGGATTGCCTAGAGTTCAATACTACTCACGAAGTCTTTTGTTAGCTAGGAGTATTTGTATCTGCAGAGAGTTTTAGAAGTATTTTGCCTTTATTAATAACCCTTTGTTCTGACAGATGGATAGATAGATTTCATATCCCAAATCTCTTTCTCTGCTTTGTTGCTGTACTTCCATTCGGAGTCATTCTTACTAAACCAGCCTAAAATTTCAATAAACTTGTGGGTTTAATGAGGAATTCTGATACAAGATATCTGTTTACTGCTACTGGTTCTACAATAGTGACTTTAGAATGACTTTCAAAACGTTGCTCTGCTAAATCTTATTATTCTTCATTGTGTAAATGCTTATCATGAGACAATGTTAACTCATATACATCTTTTACGCTGACAAGTTGCATTCCAATTTATTGACAAGCTCGTGGATATTATTTATGCCTCTTGTGTTTCTACTTGGTAAAATTCCAGGAAATCATTGCAAACTTCTGGCCATAACATTTTTTCAAATTTTGTTCGTTTCGTTCTCGGTTACTTCGTCCCAGGCTACTTCAGTATTATCTACGCTTGTCTTAATATCTTTAATGACTCCTGATATATTTCTTGTTTTAGCCACCCGATTTTTCAAAAAGCTGTTTGAAGTGGTTTCAGTTGTAATTGGTCTTCGTATTAATAATTAGATACTGTTACATGGGTTAGAGTAAGAGAGAAATGTCTGATGCTAGTTAAACTCCATTGATAAGAATGTAAGTCTGAAAGGTATCAAAATTTTGGGTTGGCCTGCAACAATATTATTAATCACCCATTTTGAAGCCATGTTCTCGGCATTTCAAACCATTCTCTGAGAATTTCTATTGCCGCCCAGACTTCCTAGTTTGATGAAGTTTGGTATTCCCTCCATTGACTATGGTGTTCTGAATATTAAACGTGCACCGACTTCAGCTTGAATATTCCTGAAGCTTTAATATTATTAAAGCAATCATTTTATCCTTGGAAAACAAAAGTACGAGATAGCATTCTTTTCAAAAACCAAACCAGTTTCATCTACATGGACAACAGGTTAAGAAGAGTAGTTGTCAGGCTTCTTAATATTCTTAAGAGCGTAAGAAGCGTATTTACTTCCTGATATGTGTACTTGCAGTTTCTCTACATATTGAAAGAGGATAGTTTGTAAGTTATGCAAACAATTGAAACTATGAAATCCAGCTCTACTTTCTGTGAACACTTCTTAATTATTACCTTCTTCTTCTTCTTCTTCTTCTTCTTCTTCTTCTTCTTCTTCTTCTTCTTCTTCTTCTTCTTCTTCTTCTTCTTCTTCTTCTTCTTCTTCTTCTTCTTCTTCTTCTTCTTCTTCTTCTTCTTCTTCTTCTTCTTCTTCTTCTTCTCCTCTAATGGTGATCATACTATTTTCCATTACGATACGTTGGCCTCTAGAACGTATTACGTTTTGTGGTGTCTCACGTGGCAACCTTATCATCCCATTATTTT
>NC_042998.1:74982925-74995425 GCF_006345805.1 Octopus sinensis | reverse complement strand
TACTAAGAAGAAATTTAATCAAATATAATGTGTAGCAACAGAAAATCAAAGAGATATGATTAAAAATTCAGTAAATATGCTGTTGGCCAGAATTAATTGTGGTTTAAAATATTTAAAGAACTGAGGTCGGTTTAGTAATGTTTTATTGCTAGTTTTCGACATTTTCTACTAAAGTAATTACTGAAAATGTTTGTACATCAAACAGAGGATTTGCTCCGAGCTGCAGCAATGTTAGAATAGAACGTATCTTTTATCTTGCTGCCATTTTGAAGTCTGTTGCACACGTTGTGTTTTTAATTAATTCATTGCAGCGGAATTTTAGAATTCATTTTGATTTGCTATCTACTTAGAATTAACGAATATGCAGAGGTTTTGAAACTATAATTAGAAACAATGTATGAGAATAAAAGACAACATAAAACTTAAAATTCAGCAAATTACTACCTTCCAAAATTTAATTTAGTAATTGAATCAACATACAAACAAATAAATACAAGTAATTCTTTCATTCTCTCTCTCTCTCTCTCATCCACTCAATCTATCTTTCCTTCACTCCTTCCCTCTCTCTATCTCTATGTATATATGAATCTATCAATCAATCAATCAATCAATATATCTATCTATCTATCTATCTATCAATATATATATATATATATAATATATATATATATATATATATTATATATATATATATATATATATGAAGAGAGATAGAGAGAGAGAGAGAGAGAGAGAGAGAGAGAGAGTTGGTAGCAGCTGACAAGAAAAGATATTCTGCTTGTACCATTTATCTAACTCGGTATTTCAACTGATTTAAAATAAGATGGGACAAAGCCATGCTGGTACTGAAAATATAGGTTGGATTTAGATAAAGCCTACTATCTTCGAAGTCACTAACAATAAAATTACTAAAATATCTGACACCACAATTGTAGTAAAACCACTTAAAGTTAACTATTACAATATCTATTCATGTAGAAACATTCATATGCATATATATATATATATATTGAAAGGACTAAGAAGAAAATAGAGAAGGCCAACTCATGGTATGATAGCCACACATACCAGAATGTTATGTTCGTCGACATCACCCTCAGAGGCGAACTGAATTACCGCTTTAGAAGGGCACTAGATAAACACAAGCTAAGAATTAAGTTTGTAGAAATGCTAGGTAACCCTATCGAATCCCTTATCAGTAGAACCCTCTGTACTGTATTGTATGCAGATTTACCCCACAAACAAACTGTAAAGCTAGCAATATAGTCTATAGTATAAGATGTACAGAGGGACGGTGCAGTAACGAGACAACGACTACGTAGAGGAGACAGCACGGAGCATAGGAGAGCGGGTAAACGGACATTGGAGGGAACTTAAGGAAGAGAAGAGCTTATCGGTTCTATACCAGCAAGCTGAGGAGGAGTACGGGGGCTCACTCAACAACATAGAAGTTAAAATCTTGTCCACACATAGAAAAGACGCAACGCTTAGACAAATTAAAGAAGCTACACACATAATAGGAGATAAACCTAGCCTGAATAGAAAACTAGAATGGAACACTAACACCCCACCACACACAAACCGCAACCTAAGACGGAGTAAGATCCCCATAAACTGATTATAATACGATGCACAGATAAATAAATGGAATTAAATAACTATATACATAAACAAAATAAATTAAATTAAATTAAAACAAAAAAGAAAGAAAAGGAAAAGAAAATAAGTAGATATAAAGAAATGAATGAAATAATTAAAAGTAAATTGAACGAACATGTATAAACAGAGGATACTGATAATGCAGGCACCAAACACATTCTCACACACTTACATTTACTAAACAAATATACACAGGGATATACGCATGCAGAAATAAAGACACATAAAAAAGAATGCAAAATGACAGATCGTTAGTAAGGAGACACACAAAAAAGAAAGAAGAAAGCAAAGGACCTGTGATGAAGTCACAGAAGTGCGACGAAAGAGCTCTAGTCGAATTACAATTAATATAAAATAAAGCTGAAGCACGTGAACTCCAAATATATAGTGCGCGTGTTTTCATTGGCTAAACTGGCAACATGACCATCCCCAAATACAAATATATATATATATATATATGTGTGTGTGTGAGTGTGCGTGTGTGCGTGTGTTTGTGTATGTATGTATGAATGTATGTATAAATGTATGTATATACATATATGTATACATATGAATATACATGTATATATATGTATGCGTGTGTATATATATATGCATATGCATATATATGTATATATGTATGTATGTATATACATACATTACATATATATATATATATATATACATGCATATATCTGTATATACGCACAATTATGTACATACATACGTACATACATACATACATACTTACATATATATATATATATATATATATATAATATATATATATATGTATATATATATATATATATATATATATATATATATATATATATATATATATATATATATATATAATATATATATATATATATATATATATATATATATAAATACAATAAGAGGTTTCGAAATAGAGAAGCGTTGTGCTAGAACACAAAAAGGGATAAATTCATGAAAGGAATGAAAATCAAAAACATTTACCATCTCAACTATATCCCAGACCGACGGTTTCTAACTATTTCCAGCAAAAAAATATATTTGCCGGAAGCAAGTTTCTTCAGTGGGACAGCCTTAATAATCCTGATGCACACACTATTGGGTCCACATGTAGATTTAACGGTTTGTAAATCCTAACTTTACAAAACTCTGCGCAGACGCAAATCATACCCGGCGACAGAGAGGTTGCCGGTAAAAAATTTACGAACAAATTTATCAAACAATATTTAAACATTGGTCTTAAATATTGGCGCCCTTTACGCGTGGATAAAACTCCGATGTCGGTCGAACAAATAAATATATGTAAAAAATATTTCTTCCTTCTTGGCGTTGGTTCTTTGATAGTGTTGATTTCTCGAAACAGAGTGGTGACATTTAGTTGTTCCTCTTCGATTACAATCGTAAACAGCAGTAGCTTCCCTCAACCGAATACACGATACTGATTGGTTGAAATTTCCCAAATACGACAACTTTAACACGAAATAACTTCTAAACTACAAACTTTTGTCAAAAACTTTCAGAGTAAACCGTGTTCTATATAAGAAATTCTACCAGTATTCGAAGTTTCGAACTGTTTAGATTAAAAATAAAATTGATAAAAAAATCTGTGATTGAGATGGAATAGATCTTATTTTGGTAATGGGGAAGGATAAGATGTATGGTAAATCAACAGATCTAACATCTTAGTATCAACAGAAGGAGAAATGATCCTGTTATTAGCATCAGTTACATATGTTTGTTAATAATCTTGTGAAATTCTGATGGGGACACAAGTTACGAGGATTAACCGAAGAAGAATGTGTTATCACGAATCGACCGGGAGACGTTGGTATTACAAATAAAATATCACAATTACATTTCAATTTTAACGTCATGAGTAGATATATATTTGGAAGGTATACCTCGGTGATACGCTATTTCTTTTGTCGTATATACCAAAATCTGACGTAGTTGTTCGACTATTTTTTCTACTCTTTTCCATGAGTAGTGGGGGACTGCTGATCCTGCAGCAACGTTGTCAGATATTCCATATTCACAATTCAAGGCAGTACTAGTTAATCGATGATAGCTGTTATATTTGCTTACTAAAGGATAGTTTTCAAATAAGAGTATTTCCCTTTGCTCTATCTTTTTACTTTTACTAATCAGGTTTTAACTGACATTCTATTTGCACGATATTTTACTGTCCACTTGTACATACGTACATACACACAAGACATACATACATACATACACGTATATACAAATATATATGTGCTTGTGTGTATGTATATATATTTATTTGTACTGTTGTTTGTATATATATATATATATATATATATAGGGAGAGTTTACGAAAAAACAAAAGACGAAGACAAGTGGTGTACAAAACAAACAGAAGTATTAGTATAACGCTCAGGAATAGAAACAGTCTTTTAAGTTTCGAGTCTACAGAAAGGGACACAGAAAAAACAAGGAGAGAAACCTATATGTATATAGGTAAAATAATGATCACAGACAAAAGATAGGTTACTAAAATATATTCTGTTGTGAAATTATTATGTGCACAAAATCATGAACTATTTATATATATATATATATATATATATATATATATAATATATATATATATATATGCACTTAAAAATATATTTAAAATACATTAAAATTATATAGATAAAAATATAAATATGCTAAGAACATATTAAGATTATACAAATATATAGTCCTACTTACAATAGAACGAATTATGAACCTCTATATGTATTTTTTACACTCCACTTATTCTGTGTATATAATTTGAGTATCGTTCTTGTTGTAAGTAGGACTATTTATTTGTATATTTTTAATATAATCTTAGCATATATATATATATATATATATATATTTTTTTATGTATTTTTAATATATTTTAAGTGTATTTATATATTTATATATCTATTGCATGAGTTTGTGCACATACTAATTTTACAACAGAATGTATTTTAGTAACCTATCTCTTGTCTCTCATCACTGATTTTGCTATTTTCCTATGGCTCAAATATACTGAGCACTTCGATGTGTCCTGTATCTAGAGAAAATTGTTTCTCTAAAAAATTTATTATATATATATATATATCCCTTATATACATATATGTATGTATGTATGTATATATATATATATATATACATATATATATATATACAAATGACAGTCTTATTCTGTAGAGGGGCAGATTGTTATTGAAATTTACAAGAATCACAGATGGAGGAGGAAGGAAGTAGTAAAGAAACATATAAATACACGACCATAATGCACCTTGTCAAATGAGTACTTAGAACTGTTAGAGATCAAATGAAGTACCTTGTAATATCTGTTAAGTCTCTCTGGACTCTGATTTCAAATCTCGCTGGAGTTAAAAAAATGTAACCAAGATTCATTAGGTGACCTGGTGCTACAAAGGGTAGGAGAAATGTGCTGGATATAATGAATAACATCAAAGTACTACACTACCTTGCCTATAAAAGGAAGTTCTTGTTCAATAAATCAAAAACCGTTGCAACAATGAACAAATTATAATGCAAATATATGGAAAAGTAGTAAAATCTGCAAAACATTCTTTTTAAATTTTCTAACTTGGAAACTATTTAGAAAGCGAGATGAAAATCTATTTTACAATTGTGATTTATTTTTAAAAGCAACAATGACTACAATTTAATTAACTTAGCAATACTCTACAAATATGTTTACGCAGTTGTTTCCATGGTTACTCAAGATTAGTGACGTGTTATTTAAAATAATGTAATAGTTCTACTGATAATAATGAAGTAAATTTTTTGAATATGTTTGTAAGAAAAAGATAAAATAAACTAATCTATCATTACATAGTTATTTGTGAAAGAGAGATAAGCAGTATATTAATCATTTTCTGCTCTTTTCTGCGAAGTTAGTTGTGTCTATGTTTATATTTTATATGGCATTCACAGAAAAATACATAATAACTACTTTACTGTTACATCTATCAGCACCTCCCTCTTTGAAAATAATCCGACATCATAAATATGCAACATAAACACATTATACAAGGTATGTATTACATCTATGAAAAGTCATCAAACCTAATAATTAAACAGCTGTGAAAATGAAAACATGTGTTAGCGTATAAGTATACTAAATTATATATTTGATGGTTTCTTAATATTTCTCTGACTTCCAGTAAAAAGTTCGTACTATTTAATGTACTTACATAGTGAAATGATTGCTGATGTTTGAAGCAATCACGGTGAAGCCATGCTTTCTTAAAAAGAAAGTCTGAAGTTCTCTCTCGTAGGAAACCATGAAAGCATAAATATTTGTCATTAACTGATATGTGAGGGTCGACAGAAAAGTCCATAGGCTGAACAAGTTACTCTTGTGGAACGTGACTAAATGAGGCTATTTTCAACATAGTTCTTATGGTCCACGTAGTTCTATTGGTGTTGGAGTTCTTGGATCCCATTGGTGAAGAGCCTTTCATCATGTTGGTCAAAAAATGCCATCAACAATAGATATGACGTCATCCTCAATGCGATACTGGTTCCCAACCAATTTAAAAAAAAGTTTGGGGAACAAATGATGAGAATAGAGATGGTGATCAACCAGTTCAAAGCCACAAGGTTTACCTAGAAAATAAGCTTCTCAAATTTAGTTGCGAAAACTCCCTCTCTTACTCATATGATATTTTACGTGCCTTAGAAAATGAAAATATGAAACTTCTCTAAATTAAAAACAGCTTCAGAAAGTTCATAATAAGTCTTAATAGCAATACCATATCACTATGGTTTTCAGTTTCATGACCAAATTAAACAAAAAAAAGCCAAAATTCATGATATTAATTGTCGACAAAATTATATATAGCTGAGCAGGAATGGGCCGAAAAACTAGTAAACTAAGTGATCTAATCACTGAGCTAAGAAGATTTTCAGTACTCTAAATCTGTGTCCATCATCCTATTTGTAAGACACCGTTCTCTTTGATTGTCCTGGATGCGAAATTTACATGCTGCCATTTCCTGTCTATCGGCACATACGAATAGATCGCTTCACTTGGACCATCTTTAGATAAATTTAGAGAAGAAATTTGTTTCTTTACTTTTTTTTATTCCAATAATGGAAGACTTTTCTTTTCTTTTTCTTATTTGGCTAACAAATCAATAATGAAATGGAGAAATGTATAAAGAAAATATTGTGATGTGTGAAAGGCTAAATGTAAAGATATTAAGAAAGCCACACAATTTATTATTCTAACTCAATTAAGTCGGATGAAACTGCAATATTCAATTCAGTTTCATTCTATTTATCATATCTATGATTTTCAATCTTAGTATAAATATAACATAATGTATTTGTGTGAATAAATATACTATTAACATTATCAGAAAAACTTTGTTTTTATTCATATATTTTGTGTCTATCTTGATGGGAATATCCAGACGTTATGTTAACAAATTGATAATTAGGTAAAAGCGTTATAATACATAACAGTCATTATTCTCACAATGATGATGGTGATGCTGATGATGATTATGATGATGATAATGATAATGATGATGATGATGGTGGTGGTGGAGATGATGATGATGACGACAACGACGATGAAGACGAAAAACAAAAATGTAGTGACACAAGATAAGTGATGATGATAATAATAATGAGAAGAAGAAATGAAAGAGAAGTATATATAATAAGTAAATGCAATTTCCAGGAAATATATTGCAATGTTTCATTGAGACTGAAAATAATTAACTAAAACAACTTATACGCCACTGCTAAGAATCTAGCGATAAAAGAAGGTAAAATAATAGAAAGTTTTGGTGAAACAATATCATTCGAAAATTTAGAGGATATTCAGAATTTAAATTGATTTAAATTCTCCCGGGCCAATACAACGTTATAATGCTGATTTTCTTACCTAAATTTACATGTATTTTACTGCTTGACTCCTTGGCTTGTCGTAGTAACCTACATTATTTATCGGAGGCTATAACCGCTTTTATTAGATTATGTATTAGGAGATTAATTTATTTGATGTAGTAATTCAGCTTATTGATGCATCTATGGTAGTAATCAACTTTATTAATTAATCTCTCGTAGTAACCCACTTAATATCTTGTAACCCACCTTATTGATGAACCCATATTAATTAAACACTTTACGTGCTCTATTTTCTGCACTTGTTATTATTGGCATGGATATGCGTTTGATAAATATGTTGTATAATGCATCTATGTAAATGTGTCGGTATGAGGTTATGTTTTGGTATTTTGTGTGTGAGTTTTGTTTTCAAAATCTGCGACAAACCGACTGGTATACATGCAAACATCTTCACTGAATACTAAAGAAAGGTAACTGGTTTATTAAAAGTAATGTAATCACCAGGCGCACAAACAAACATGTTATTTATTCCTGGAGATTCAAACATTACATTGACAATATCTCTTAATCTGCATTAGTTTCCTACATACAAAGCCATTGGTACTACTTTGATTAACTTACTACATACAAAATCACTGACCTTCTCTGATAAACGTAAAAAAAAAAGAGAGAAAAGTATCGAAAGCGTAGTTGTTGTTAGAAGAAAATCTCTTTTTAGAGAGAACTCGGAAATGATTGCAGCTTTGCGCAGGCTTAACAAGAAAATAGTAAACTAGGTCATCAAATGAGGTTTAATATTCTTTTCCACAGATACAAAGCCCGAAATTTTGGGGAAGAACAGTCAATTAGATCGACCCCAGCACGCCACTGGTACTTAATTTATCGACCCCTAAAGGATGAAAGACAAAGTCAATCTCGGCGGAATTTGAACTAAGAAACTAAAGACAGACGAAATACTGCTAAGCAGTTCGCCCGGCGTGCTAATGTTTTTGCCAGCTCGCTGCCTTGTTTTGTGGTTTAATATTGAAGCCGAATATGTCAAAATGCATAACAGTGTATTGATGTTTTCAAGTAAAAATGATTTATGGGAAAAATTCAGCATTGTAAAACCAGGTAGATTAAAGGGAGCACTGGAAATTATATCTATAAATCTACTATTTCTAAAATAGTCGATTCAATTTTATAAATTAATCCTCGATAGAATATATAGATTATTGATATGGCTGTCACAGAAATAAAGCCAGTTAAAATGAGAAAATACAAACCGTTAACCCTTAAACTGTATAAGAAATAGATACAATAGTACTGAACTATGACTGGCTGCTTTAACAGAGGGAATATCTTAAGGTGAGCTAGATATGTTCGATATCATTAAAAGAAACAAATCTGTAGGTGCAATAAACATGTATTTGTTGATTACGTTTGTATGACGAATGGGTGAAAGCGAATATCATTGCTAGCAAAGGTACTGCTATAATTGTCACAATATAATGAACTTTTGCTGTCTTAAAGTAACTAATGGTTGCCTCTCATATCCTCACTTTCAAGCTGTGAATGTGCACCATAAATACAATAGGGATTGCAACAGGAAATCGCTTGGTAATTTAGAAGGTAATGATTATAATTTTTGCGAAATCTGTTCGTCTATAAGAACATTTCCGGTTTGGTTTGGAACTTCCCACCTCTCTCTCTTTCTCCTTGTGTATGTATATATGTATGTATATAGACACACGTCTCCACACTGTTGAATCTGTTTGCGTTTCTCTTTCTATCTCTCTCACTCGTTCTCTCTGTTGCTCTCTCTCTCTCTCTCTCGTGTGTGTGCGCGCTCTCCCTCTGTGTCTGTTTTCATTTGTATGCATAACGATACACATATACACATACGCGCAGGAAGATGTACGCGAATATGCCAGCAATATTATCTGTTTGTTTGACTATGCATGTGTGTATATGTACACAAATATACATTTCCTAGCGGGATCATTAAAAACGCATAATTAACATTTTTAGATGCGACTATGGAAATAAGAAAAAATCATTTTAAAAAGTGTAGCTTTTTAATGTATCTAAATATTTTGAACGATCGTGTTGAGAAATATGTGTTTATTTGTGTACATTCATTTTTGCATACTGAGAGACAGAAACACAAATAATACTGCTATCATTTTTCTTGGAATGTATCAGCGAGTGTGTGTGTGTGTGTGTGTGTGTGTGTGTGTTTGTGTGTGTGTGTGTGTGCGCGCGCGCGTACACTTGTCTCATTGTATAGAGAAATGAAACGAGGGGGAGAGAGAAGAGAGAGAGAGAGAGAGAGAGAGAGAGAAATACGGGGGAAGAGAGACAGATTGAAAAATGGAGATTCATACTTTTTCTTCCAATATTGAAATGAGCAACTTATTTTAAAAGATCTACATACCATCATTTTTTTGTTTAACTTGACCTCTCACAAGTAACCTTGGCAACGCATAGACACTGCCTGTCTCAATTTTCTTTATACATCAACTGCTTCACAAACTAAATTCACTCTTTAAAGAAAATACATCAATGTGTTGTATGAAAGTAGATGATGCATTCTGATCTATTAAATGCACCTTTTATTTCAATATTTTTCTTTTCAAGACAATAATCTCCCAGAATCGTTAGCACTCTGGGAAAAATGCTTAGCGGCATTTCGTCCGTCTTCCCGTTCTGAGGCCAAACTCCGCTGAGGTCGTCTTTGCCTTGCATCCTTTCGGGATCGATAAAATAAGTACTAGTTGAACACTGCGGTGTGTCAATGTAATCAACTTATCCACTCACCCGAAATTGCAGACGTTGTGCAAAAATTTGTAATCAATATTGTTTCTCTTTCATTTATTAAATGTATGCAATGCTCTAGTACTGTATAAAATAATTTCGTTACAAATACGTCATACAAACGCCAGACGATTGTTCTCATGCTAATAAATCACACCATTTGAGAAATTCTCTCTTTAGCAGAGAAATTACTTAACTAGAAATTAACTAGGTATTTAAAGTTAGCATCTTCGTCCTCTACACAATTATAACATTGGGTTGTGATTGAGTAAAATACGCATTGTGTAAGATGCGGAACAGTATTGAGAGTTACTTTTGCAGAATATAACTTCCATCAGCTGCTTTATAATAAGTTGATTATAAGGCGGCGAGCTGGCAGAAACGTTAGCACACAGGGCGAAATTTTTAGCGGTATTTCGTCTGTCTTTACGTTCTGAAAGAGTAATGAGTTGATTGTGTTGAACATGCACTGAGTGGGCTTTGTTGTTTTTAGAAAAATTTCACAAGTTTCATATTCCTGGAAAGAGTAATTTAGTACAGCATGGAGGTTAATAGGGATATACATGCTTAATAGAAATCATTGAAGTTAGCGAAAAAGACCATTATTATTGAGGGGGCGAGCTGGCAGAATCGTTAGCACGCCGGGGAAATGCTTAGCGGTATTTCGTCTGCCGCTACATTCTGAGTTCAAATTCCGCCAAGGTCGACTTTATCCTTTCGGGGGTCGATGAAATAAGTACCAGTTACGCACTGGGATCGATGTAATCAACTTAATCCGTTTGTCTGTCCTTGTTTGTCCTCTCTGTGTTTAGCTCCTTGGGGATGATAAAGAAATAGGTATTTCGTCTGTCGCTACGTTCTGAATTCAAACTCCGCGGAGATCGACTTTGCCTCCCATACTTTCGGATTCGATAAATTAAGTACCCGTTGCCTACTGGAGTCGATCTAATCGACTGGCCCCTCCCCATATTTCAGACCTTCTGCCTATAGTAGAATGGATTATTATAACTATTATTATGGCAGCGAGCTAGCGGAGTTGCTAGTAGGCCGGGTGAAATGCTTGGCGGTATCTCGTCCGTCTTTAATGTTCTGACTTCAAATTCAACCGAGGCCGACTTTACTTTTCATCCTTTCGGCGTTGATAAAATAAGTATTAGTTATGTACTTGAGTCAATGTAATCTCCACCCGCCAAATTTTAGGCCTTGTGTCTATAGAAGAAAGGATTATTATAACTATTATTATTGTGGGAAAAAATACTTAGCGGTATTTCTCTACTCATTACGTTCTGAGATTGATTTTGTCATCCCTGCCTTCGGGATCGATAAAATATATACCAGTCCAGCCCTGGGGCTGATGTAATTGAATAGCTTCCTCCCCTACAATTTCAACCCTTGTGCCCTTATTATTTATCCAGTAGTCTCTTTTTTATTCCCGAATTTTTACTGCAAAATCGGGGGCAGTTCTGCGGGCCTTGCATACACAGAATGTTTTGTTTTAGTTTTGTATTTTCTTCATGCTGCAAGTACTCTACGTCATATGTGTGCAGCTCCTAGCAGTGCTATTTTCAGTATGTTTGTACATATTTGTAAGTCATGAGATTTTCACTTTGTATTGTTTTATAAATTCGGAGTGCAATTAAAACTATAAGGGTTGTTCCTATTTCGTATATTTCCAGGCCATTCTTCCATAATTTCTCTTTCTATTAAGGATATATTTCAGCCTATTCTGATTACTAATTCGATTGGAAGGTCCTCTTTGATTGGAATATCCGGACGATTAACCATGAATACTGTCTGTGTGAATTGACACATATTGGATAGTTGTCAGACTTTGAGACTAATTTTGATCTATATTTCTACCAACATTTTTCTGTCGGTGTTTTAACTTCCAGTGTATGAAAATCCCATCTCTCTCTCTCTCTCTCTGCAAGTATATCTTCTCAGGACAGTGCAATGTGCTCACTTTTCCTTCTCCACCTACAGATATCCTACTGTTACTCAATTACTTGTGTTCAATGCTTTTTTCGGTAGGGAAGCTTTGATTCTGTAGTGTAATGAAGATTCTTACTTTGGTGTAAGCTTTGAGTTCTAGGTAATTCAACATGTGTTGCAATTTTTTTATTTTCTGTTTCCACACTGATTAGTGTCAGAGAATCGATTTATCAGGATATACACACACACA
This sequence comes from Octopus sinensis, assembly GCF_006345805.1. Lineage (NCBI taxonomy): Eukaryota > Metazoa > Mollusca > Cephalopoda > Octopoda > Octopodidae > Octopus > Octopus sinensis. Next base: position 74,982,938 of record NC_042998.1, on the reverse strand, counting down.
CTCATATATATAT
>NC_042998.1:74972925-74975425 GCF_006345805.1 Octopus sinensis | reverse complement strand
TGTCCTGATCTGATTTGTAACTTATATAGGCTATATACTCAGAGTTTGAGGATTGGTCGGAGGCACAAGGTCCGTTATTAAAACCTGCCTAGAAAAATCTCCAATATATGAAACTGATAGTAGTAGTATATAACTATATACTGTGTACATTAAACAATAATACTTACACACAACACACACACATATATGTGTGGTTGTGCATATATATATATATATATATATATATATATATATGTATATATGTGTGTGTATGTGTGTATATATATATGTACATATATATATATATTTATATATATTATATATATATATGTGTGTGTGTGTGTGTGTGTGTGTTTAATAATTGCTGATGTAAATGTCTCGTTGGTTGATTTTGTTAGTTACGCTTTACATCGTACAATGAGACAGAGAGAGAGGGGGGAAAGAGAGAGAGAGAGAGAGAGAGAGAGTGTGAGAGAGAGAAAGAGAAAGAGAAAGAAAAGAGAGAGAGACAGAAAATAAAGGACCGATAGAATGATAGTTTATATAAAAAAAGTAATCTCTTATAACATCTGAAAATACGCATTTTTAATGAAATTTTGCATAGATAGTTTGTTCGATGAAGTAGACTGCGATTACGTTGATAAAATTTAGAAAATTAATAACATATATTTATTGCAAATATACAAATGAGAAATTTGTTTTATTTAATTTATTTTAAATCAATAAATGCTTTTCTTTCCCAAATTAGTATTCATTTTATCATTTCGTATAAGCACCAACAAATTTGATAAAAGTTATAGCTAGAAGACATTCTCTCACAGTTGGCAATAATGTGGTTGATGTCTTCAGTCTTGGTCTTGTACAGCCTACATTTGTTGTCTGTCATTGTTTTCTGCTGTCATTATGTTCTGTGTTCAAATTCGCCGAGGTCAACTTTGCCTTTCATCCTTTCGGGGTCGATAAATTAAGTACCAGTTTCAAACTGGGATCGATCTAATCGTCTTGCTTCCTCCCCAGACCTTTCGGGTCTTGTGCCTAGAGTAGAAAAGATTGTTTTCTGTCTCTTATGCTGTAGGTAGTTAGTGGGGATCTTTTTCTATTGAGTTGTATGAAGGTAGATTTGAAATTGAAAGTGGGACCTCATTAGCTTGTTGGTACTCCATGCTAAGCTCTTGATATGATCACTCTCTCCTATGGTTCGATTTTTCGTGCCACGTATCAATGCAATATCTTCCCTGTGAACTGGTCCATACTTTTTTGACAGATTTTATTAATGCTCCTTGAGAAAAGATTTGCTTATTTCATACCTCTCCTAATTATGTTATTGATTTTATTGGTTACAAACATGGGCAAGATAGTTATTGACCTCTTTCCTCTGCTGCAGATGTTTCAGCGTAACAATGCGTGCTTCATATGATGTCAGCACAGATTTGGGACCACAACCACCATCCTTCCTTGGGAAGCATAGCCTGTATATATCTTCATTGATGTTGAAGTTTTTTGTACATTGAGCAGCTTGAAAATGCGAACATCTATCTCATTGAGTTATTGAAGTGAACTGTTTTAAAAGCCAAACTAGATGTGAAGACAAACACAGCAAAGGAGCTGTAGGCAATATGCATTTGGTAAGCTGAGAGTTCTGATGACCATATTCTCGTTACTTTTACTGAGGTGTTTATTCCTGGTCCTCTCTTTATTCATGCGTCCATCATATCTGACATTTTCATCTTGGCCAACATACCTATAACTTTTACCTCACTGTAGATATTGTATTGCCAAGCCGTTTATTTTCAGGTTTATGTGCGTAGGTTACAACTTTTACACATTTCATTGTAAAAAATGCACATTTGGACTCATCCAATTGCATTCTAATGTCTATAGAAAATTGGATAATGAAGTTCAAATGCTTTTTCGATTGTTGGCCGATAACTTTTCAGATCGTCGACAACGAAAACATGTGAGACACGTATTGATCCATTTCTATGGCCACTACATTTTGTGAGCAGATATGATCGTGAATTTAATGAGAATATGAAGAGGGACGCCGACAGGCTATCACTCTGGAAGCTACCTTTTAGGTAATCGACACAATTTGCTTCTTATCACTTCCAAGGAGCAAAGTGGTGTACCAGGTCTTGGTCAGGTGTTCAACAAGCTCTCACGTTTGGTTGTGAGACTTCGGCTAACTGTAAGGTCCTGATAATCCAACCACGTGGGACACTATCAAAAGCCTTCTTGTAGTTCAATCATTCTATAGTTAAGTTACTGCGATCTTATGTTTTCCTAAGTATCTTATGTTTTCATTTTGCTAATTTGGCTGCGGCGTGCTTCCCCACAGTTCCTTCTTTCGTCCGGTTTGCTCAAATGTTATAATGTTGGTAGCACAATGATCTTGCCAGAGCAGATTGAGGCACTCAGTGTGTAATTTGTATATGCTGTTATGGCAGGATATTGGGCGGTAATATTTAGCGATGGTGGTTTGACTATTCTTGGGGACGAGGAAAGTAGTTGCTGTTGATAA
>NC_042998.1:74930425-74967925 GCF_006345805.1 Octopus sinensis | reverse complement strand
TCTAATAACACTATATTTGTTCCACAACCTCGCGTTGTTGTGTTTTCTCTTTGTGTTTTTATGTTTGGTTTAACTATATATATATATAGCGTCCCTGTTTAATCTACTCCACTTTTTCGAAGGTAAGGACAAGACGCAACTCCGTGGAAACAATCCTTCCCGCAAAGCAAATTAAATAATATTTCTGATTTTTTGCAAAGGGTAAAAGTGGTAACAAGAACAGGAGAGTGAGAACAGAACAGTAAAACCAAACAATGAGGACTGTTAAGCTAAGACGATAGAGAAATTCTGAACGCTAGGAGGACGAGCTCATGAAGAGATAGTATAAGCACGTTGTTGTCTTTACAAAGTTAGTAGTCAGAAAGATAGATTCTCATTCGCCACGTGTCAGCGACGAGAGAGTCGAGGAGGAGTGAGAGGGAGGGAACGGTGAAGAGGAGAGAAGAATAGGGAAAGATGGAAGAGAAAACCAGAAAGGATGAAGGGAAGAGATGGAGAGAGATAGACAGAGAAGAGATAGTAAAGATAGAAGAGTGCGCGTATTTAATTTGCCTTGCGGGAAGGATTGTTTCAAAGAAGTCGCGTCTTCTCCTTACCATCGGAAAACGGAGTAGATGAAACAGGGTTTCAAGGCGCAGGTGATAGAAATGATGCCAAGGGTTTATGTTAAGGATGTATATGGCCCAAAATCTTCTTCAATAGCTCCAGTGACAACAGCTAATGGACATTTGCTTTTAACTGACAGCGCTTCTATTCATAAGTACTGGGTAGAGATTTTTTTGCCCTTTTGAATAGACCATCATCGGTCGACATGAGGAGGATAGAAAAAATCGAACACCTCGCAGATATAGCGGAGATAGTATTTGAACCAACACTAAATGACATATACTTAGCTGTGAATAATAAACTGAATAACAGCAAGTCTCCAGGGTCTGATGGAATTTGTGCATATGTCTTAAAATATGAGGTTGTCCAGATGTTTGAACTTTTAAATGTATTAATTTGTCACAACTGGAGAACTGAGGGAGTGACTCAAGACTGGATTGATGCCATTTTAGTCTCCTTGTATAAATCAGAGCCAAAGTATTTGTGTGGTAATTTTCGTGGGATTTAATTTTGTCAGTAGTTGGAAAGGTACTTGCCTGCATTCTGTTAGAAAGTTTAAATACCTTCATAGTTCCAAATATAATGTCTGCGTCTCAATATGGTTTCTGCTCCTCCAGTGGCACAGTTGATTGTATCTTTACTATTAGACAATTTCAGGAAAAGTGCATTGAACAGAATCTTGCCCTATACCATTACTCTGTTGGTTTAAGCAAAACATTCGAAATGCTTTATGGCTAATTGTAAGGAAAATAGGTTACACAGAAAAATTTGTAAACATGATCAGAGCTTGCAACAAGATATGAAGGCTAGAGTTAATTTTGGTGGTATGCTCTCTGAATCTTTTACCGTGGAAAATGGAGTAAAGCAAAAAGTTGATGCACAAACCCTTTTTGCAATATACTTTGCTGCTGTGCTATCACACGCTCTTCAAAACTCTGAGGAGTGTATTTACATAAAATATCGAAAAATAGGGAATGTTATTAATCTGTCGAGACTGAAATCTAAAACAGTGGTTTTTATTTCACTCATTGGGGAACTCTTATACGCTTACGATTGCGATCTAATCAGTCACTCTGAAAGGGGCCTGCAATCTTTTGTATCTGCATTTCACTCAGCTTGTGATGATTTGGGTTTGACAATCAACTTGAAATATAAACAGTTGCTCCCAAAAATTTTCGTTAAGGGTAAGTTACTTGAGGTTGTTGACTCTTTCAACTACCTTGGAAGCTCTGTATACATTGATGGAAATCTGGATACAGAAATACATCTGCGAATTCAATGAACAGCACAAGCATTTGGTGGTTTAGAGTCACGCGTTTCACGCCAACGACACATAACTAACAACACAAAATTGGCTCTTTACAAATCGTTTGTCTTACCATCTCTATAGTATTCTTCTGGGGCATGGACGTATTATGAAGGACATTTCAAATTGTTAGAATGATTCCACCAAAGATGCCTTCGCCGCATTTAAAACTTCAAATGAAAATAAGACTGATATCTCACTTTAGCAGATATATTCATCAAAATTCCATAAAACATCTTGAAATACTAAAGAGTAAATGTATTCAATACAATCGCCTTTGGCATCGATCACGGCCTCCAGTCCAGACGACTTCGGAATATCCTGCAACACTTCTGGGTGTTCTCCTTTTTAAGTATTGGAGATTTCAGTGCGAATGCCAAGCGGTACAGCATGTCGTTTCCAAATTTCTGGCAGAGTGAAATGCGCCATGGTGCTGTTTTCTCACAGACGATGCCCAACAGACTCAACTATACTGTGTAATAAACAAAATGAAAAACAAAGTGCATGCACGACAATTATATATAAAGTGGCGACAATTTATATATAAAATGGCGACAATTTACTCTTTGCAGCCTGCATATATGTAATATAACCTTATCATGCTATGGTCTAGAGTGTGATATTAAATTTTCATCCCCTTTTCCCTATTCATCCCCCCACTACAACCACTTTTCGCTACCCTCCCCATTCTAGTCATTTAAAAGCCTCTCCTTTATAAACTATAAGCTAGAGAAATTCAATCACTCACTGACCGTTGTTCGCCAGTGTCATGAAATGACACCGACTTGGATTTTAAAATGTTTTGAAATGTTTAAATTGTACATGTATTCACCTTATGAAAACGGTTTTGTTCAATAAAAACACATATAGTATGGTCAGCTGGGCATTGTCTGCGAGAAACACAGCACCATAACGCAACTCACTCTTCTTCTTTTTTTCTTCTTTTACTTGTTTCAGTCATTTGACTGCGGCCATGCTGGAGCAGCGCCTTTAGTCGAGCAACTCGACCCCGGGACTTATTCTTTGTAAGCCCAGTACTTATTCTATCGGTCTCTTTTGCCGAACCGCTAAGTGACGGGGACATAAACACACCAGCATCGGTTGTCAAGCAATGCTAGGGGGACAAACACAAACACACAAACACACACATATATACATATATACGACGGGCTTCTTTCAGTTTCCGTCTACCAAATCCACTCACAAGGCCTTGGTCGGCCCGAGGCTATAGTAGAAGACACTTGCCCAAGGTGCCACGCAGTGGGACTGAACCCGGAACCATGTGGTTGGTAAGCAAGCTACTTACCACACAGCCACACAGCCACTCTGCTAGAAATTTAGAAACGACGTGCTGTACTGCTCGGCATTCACGCTGAAAGCTGTAATACGAAAAATAGCTGTAGTGGTTGAATCATAATCCATCTTGTTATTTGTTTAATATTCACCTTACTCGGAATCTGCAATTAGCGTGGATCTGGAGTCTATTGAGTTCAGTACAATTGGTGCAGTGTTTATACCCATGTGCAGCCTTGAGACTCGTGATATATTCAGTCAACCTTTTGTGATTGTACATGTAACTGGAATATAAATCCGTCTTTACTTCGGTATGTACGTACATGTTCCTCAAATTTAGTTTTCTACGCCATAGCAATTTCACTGATCCGACCCTGGTGCTTTACTATTGAAGAAGCTGATTCACTTAAATATTTAACGTATATGTGTGTGTGTGTGTGTTTGTGTGTCTTGTGTGTTCGCGCGTGTATATGTGTAAAAACCAGTTTATCAATAACTATCCTCTTTTAAAATTTAGAGATACAGATTGAAAAGAATACGTCTATGGATTTATATTCATATAAATATTATCATGCCCTATAATTATAAATATACACTTCTTCTGACATAAATTGCCTTACAAACAACTTCCGAAGATGTAGACTCTAGTGAGCTTTTCTAATACTCTTTGATTTCCACGAAACCAATTGTAATATAATCTTTTCTGTCAATCTGTGTAGCTTTCGTGAAAGAAAAGTCACCACTATTAATTATTTTCTGAATAGGTTCGAGTACACTAAAGACAAAAACAGAACAATATTCGCTGAGACGTACGTAAGTCGTCTTAGTGTATTTTTACGAAAAGTTCCCTTTGGCAGTTTCTAAATTGCATCTCAATCATGTGTAATAAAACAATATATCTATTTTTCACTACTAGAGCATATTTTCTTGAGGAAGTTAAAAATATCTTTGGTTTCAAAGAAAGCACATTAAGATGCTCTAAGTATGAAAACGCCGTAGATACATGTATAACTACAAAGAGCGATTCTCTGGAAAACCACTTAGAAAATAACTTATGTGTACCATTCATTACATCTCATTTCGCAAGGATGTAATAAATCACTCTTTTCCCAATGGTGAAAGTAAATTAACGGATGATAGTAAGTTGATAGTAGGCTGAATATAGTATACAGTTAATAAGTCGATGATCGAAAGTTAACTGAATAGAGTGCAATTATTTAATGATCGCGCTAAAGAAATTTTCAGGACAATATTTCATGAAAATAATTTCTGTAAATCAAAGAATAAATAAGAATCTAATTAAGCAACGCAATGAAACTTGAATTAAAAGCACCTGGCATATAGTATTCCTTTCAAGATACCGGTCTATGAGTGCCAAATGTATTAGTGTCTCATTTTATGCTGCAAAATATGAAATTATATTTTGAATATTCGTATGACGTGTTACTAGGTAAATTTCAACTAATCTTAGTCTTTATATGCATAATTATTGTCGCATGTTACTAAAAAGCTTTGGAAAATTTTACTAGTTTTTATGATAGCTATAATGAACGACAATAACTTTCAAAGCTAAATTAGATACCGTAGATTGATTAGAGATCGGTCTAAATTTTAAGGAATACCATTTATCAATGCGATAATCTCTAGTCAACTACATCCTTATAAGAAAACATATAGAATCAGAATTTTATAAATGTAATCCATAGTTTACATATTTATTATGATGGTTGTTTTTTTTTAATAGTAAATATCAACAATATAATATATATATATATATATATATATATATATATATATATATATATATATAATACATATGTGGGAAATTCTGTTGATGAAACTTGACACGTGAGTAGAACGCATGTCTTGAAACCTCATGGCGTACTCAGATTGTTGAAAAAGTCGATAACAGGGCCGCTGGAAGGTTCCATATATATCTAATATATTTCATTTTAACAGCCAAAGGAAATAACCCATTCACCCAAATTTTAACAGCTTAGGGTAATAACCCATTCATTTTCCTAAATCATTTGCTATAAATCAGATTGAGTATGTTTATTTCTATCTATTTGAACTGTTAGAGTTATTTTCGCAAGTTATCCAGTACAACCCTTAAACAAGTAAATAGGATTTTCCTAAACAATACAGCCACTTATTTCGGTTAGCGACTTATTCACAAATATACTAACATTAGCGCCGCTGAAGGTAATACTCTCTGGGAACGCACAAAAGACATTTTCAGTTTTATTTACTTAGAAATGTTATTATCTCATATCTGATTAGCCTGTTATTACGTAACATGCTACACGATTTAGTATAGATATATTATTAGTATTTCTATATACTTCTATATGCTCTGAGAACGCGTTAAAGCACTTTTCGGGGCTACTTTATTTGAATTCTTACTATCTGGTAACGAAATTCATGTTATTACATAACTGACTTCACAATTTGGGTATTCATAAATTATTGGTAATTCCTAAAAACAAGATCCTGTGTAAGACAGTTTGCTGTCCTCTGTAAATGCACAAAAACTGTTTTAAGGGCTACATACTTTGTATTGTTGTTATTGGATTAGTGAAACAATTATGAGAACGGAACCAAGAGATAAGCCCCGCTTTCCTGGGCGCTACCGGATACGTCAGCTAGTACGTATATATATATATATATATATATATATATATATATATATATATATTATATATATATATATATATATATGTAAACTGACAGATAAGCAGATTTCAGGTGCATATGTAATACTGGCAGACAAGCAAACACACACACACACACACCACACACACACACACACACACACATAAGGACACCTAGGGAGACACACATCAATACATAATAAATGCTCGTGCATAGTCACACAAACCAATACGCATAAACACTCTCAAATATGCACACAAACACGAATATGCAGAATACATATGTACAAACGTACATACATGCATACATGCATATATATATGCATACACACACGCATACATACACACATACAAACACACACATACATGCATACATGTGTGTATATACCTGCACACTGACGCACACACATGCGCAAAAGTAAACAAATAAAAAGAAGGCGGCTCCGATAACGGACAGAGTCAACGACAATTGAAGAGTTTTCAAGAATGAATGAAAATTTTATAGAAAATAAATAAGTAAATGAGTGGGAACCGAACCGGTGAGTGGGTTAATTAGTAAGACAATAAAACAGAATGACTCTCCCCAGACACAATTATATATATATATACATTGATGTACGTATATAGTTAAATATGCTACTATGAGTGTGTTCACATGTTTCTACATATACTTGTCTTGTATATGTACGAATGTATCCGGTCATCAGTGACTGATGAACAAACCGTCAACCCAGCGTGCTATTGATAAAGGACACGCCACATAGTCTCCAACATGACACCTATCTGGAAGGACAACCGTAGTAGAGTACCATTCCCTAATGAAGCGGGCAAATATCAACATGCCTCCCTGTAACTGACGTGACCCAGACTGCAAAATAGATGTAACATAATATGATGTACATCATCCTACCCATAAAAACAGTCGCAGGATGAGTTCTACGGAATAAAGACTAATACTAAATATACGAGGGGCGTTCAATAAGTAATGCCCCTGATCCACTTCCCATAGCAGTAGAGCAACGAAACTTGGCACAGTTATTAGCCGTTTTCTATATAAGAAGCACTCAGAGTTACGCATTTCTCCCATCGTTTGATGCAGCTCTGGAGACCGTTTTCGTAGAAGACCCCAGTTTGGTCCTCCAACCACGACGTGACTTCAGAAATCAAGGCTGCATCATCTGGGAAACGTTTTCCTTTCAAAAACATCTTCATGACTGGGAAGAGGTGAACATCGGAGGGTGCAAGGTCAGGAGAGTAGGGGGATAGGGGAAGAGTTCATAGCCGCATGCCTGTGCTTCTGATCTGGCGACACGCGAGTTGTGGACCGGAGCGTTGTCCTGCAGGAGGAGGATGCCTTTGCTGATCTTGCCCCGCCTCTTGGTTTCGATAGCTTCTCTTAATTTCCTCAAAAGTGAAACATGATAGGCTCCTGTAATTGTGGTACCCTTTGCCAGGAAATCTGTCATCACTACTCCGTCCTGGTCCCAGAAGACTGTGAGCATGACCTTGCCAGCGGAGGGCTGCACCCTTGCCTTCTTTGGAGGAGGTGAGTCATGGTGCTTCCACTGCATTGACTGGGCTTTGGTCTCTGGATCATAGTGATGGACCCAGGTCTCATCCTGTGTAATCAGCCTTTTGACTCATCTTCTTGGCACATCCCTAAATTCATACTCGAGCACTCGACGCGTTCTTGCTTCTGGAAAAGTGTGAGCAGCCTGGGAATCCATCTGGCAGACACCTTTTGCATATGCAAATGGTCATAAAGGATAGTTTCAACAGACCCGGTACTAATCTTGACCTCATGGGCTATTTGGCGAATAGTTATGCGTCGATCTTTCAAAATAGCAGCCTCAACTTGACGGAGAGATGCCTCATCAATGGCAGAAGGGGTGCGACCAGATCTGGGAGCTGTTTCCACAGAGTTCCGACCAAATTTGAATTCACGATGACAGCGCTTTACAAGGTCATATGATGGGGCATCATCACCATAAGTTACTTTCATTTCATCAAAAGTCTCCTGTGGTGTGCGTCATTTCAAATACAAAAACCGGATCACTGCTCGACACTCAACAGGCTCCATTTCCCACTTGACTCATTTCAAACACCTGTAAATCAGAAACCACAAAATTTCAGCTAGATCAACCAAGGGCAAGTGGGTCAGAGGCATTACTTATTGAACGCCCCTCGTATCTTCTGTTTCCTTAATGGATTATTATCTCAACTATCACTGAGGAATTTTTGAAGTAGATCCAATGGAAATATACCCCAACTGCAGATGACGTGAGGTGGCCCTAGCCGTGCTAGTCCAAAAATTACATATACGTATATATACAGATACCACGCCACAAGTTGTAATAATGAAGTCAGACCAAATACGGATATTTTGAAATCTTTAATACGTATGTTTTAGGTCTGCATAACATATAAAATACATCCTTTACGTAATACCTTCCTCAGTTGAAACGATTCAAAACAAAACAAATTTGGTACTGTAACACGTAATATACATACATGCATGCATACATACACGAATACATACAAACACACATGTATCTATGTATATATCTACCTGTCTGTCTGTCTGTCTATCTATCTATCTATCTATCTATCTATCTAAGTATCTATCTATCTATCTAGGCAGCTAGCTAGCTAGCTAGCTATATATATATATATATATATATGTATCACTGTCCATTATTTTGAACATTAACACAGTGGAAATATAGAGCCAAGTCCTCTTGAAATAATCTGTCTCACTTCAGAAGATAACTAATATCATGGTTTACCGTTTACGAAATAGCTAAATAGCTAAATTGTTGGTTTATTACAAACAATTGTCTAGTTAAAAGATAGAGAAGTTTCTTTTGTCTACTGACATCAGTGCTTGCTGTTCGTTTAACCTGGCGCTGTGTCACTAACACAATTATATCACAACAGAAGTTTAATACTCCTTCAAAACTTGTATGCGAATTCCATTTTCAAAAAAATTGCGTTTTATTATTTTAGAAACCAGTAACGAAGTAGTTTTAGTCACAGGCGTTCGTTTGTAAAGGAATCGGATTAAATTCTAATAGTAATCTTACAGATACATTTTTAAAAAGAATGTAATCTCTTTAAAAAACATAGGTAGGAGTTTAAATTAAATTTCTTCCAAAACTAGATTAACATAAGCACACCTGAAAAAATTCTTCTTTACTCGCGTGAAACTTTCCCTTATATATGAGCTTCATTGAACATTAATCAAATATTATATTTCATCAAATTTCAAACATGTGATTTGTGCGGTAACAACAAAGAGAATCACGATAAGAAAATAACTCAAAATCTTAGTTGGAAATTTAAGGAATTAAAATATTAAAAACACGCAAACTATTTTCTGTCATCAGAATGTATAGGTATTTTGTTGAATACCTATTTTGTTGAAACGTAATAAATTTCAGTAATAATAAATATTACTATTATGCTGAATGTCTTTGTGGTTTTAATCCTCTCAGCAAAGAATTCGAATCTTTACAATATTGTGACAAGAAATCAAAAACTAAGTTTCTGTCGATATGAAAAAAAAACAACAAATCCAAAACATCTACATTTACGAAATAGTAAATATACATACCTTGCTAATGATTGAAATTCGTTAGTGATGACGAGTTATAAATTTCATCAAACATAGCGAAATTCTTTTAATCTTTTTCTCGACTGTAATGAAACAAGCTTTCGTTATAGAAAACTATTTACATAGACAGCAAGAAAATTATATTTTGAAAAATAAAGGATATGAAATAAGAAAACATATTTTGTTATCAGAATATGTATTATGAGAAATTCCAATATAGTAATAAAGAAGAACAACAACACACGTAGCAACTAGATACCCACTCCATCCACTCCCAACCAACAGAGAACTCAACTACAAACTATCCAGACTGAAACAGTCTATCTCCAACATCTTAATGAAGGAATCAAAAATAATACCAAACTTAACCAAAGTACAGTATAAGACATTGACAAAACTAGAAAAGAAAAACCTTATCTACTTTCCATCAGAGAAAGGGTAAGAAATCTGCGTGATTTCTTTTGAAAATTATGGTACTAGAACATTTAAGACTGGTACTAGAACATTTAAGCAATGATAGACTATATTCTGAAGTAACAGATACAACTGCGACCAGGATTGAGGATCGAATTAACATTGCAAAGACTGACATTTGATAACGGAGGCAACTACATAGCAAATACAAGAAATAGATTACCCTGGTTCTATCACTTCATTAAAACACACAAGGATATCAACACTATCTAGATTAGACGCATCGTCTCCAGAGTGGAAGGACCTCTATATAAAATATCCTGGCTCCATTTCCACATCCTGAAACCCATACTCTTCACCTTTCCTGGACACGTCAAGAACGACAAAGTCATCAAAAGATTGCGCCACTGCCCACCCCCTAGATCACCTCAGACAAAACAGTTATGCCTTTAGTTTTTAAGTTATCTCAATATACACAACGATACCAGCACACTCGGCGGTGAGCCCATTAACTGACTACATAGTAGGGTCCTACATCCACTGCTTCTGACTCGCCGCAGCTGATATGCATCAACTATTAACCATAATCGTTGACAACACCTAATTCTCTTTCCAAGATCACATATACAAACAGACAACAGGTCTCCCCATGGGATCCAGTCTCTCGGACCTACTAGCCATCACTTATATGAGCCATCTGGAACATCGAGCATTCAACATCTACCGCTCATGCGCCTTCTTCACCGGGTCCATAGATGACATCCTCATACTCACATCCTCCCGTGAAGAGGCAGACAGAATATTCGCGACGTTCAACAACATGAATATACGGTTCACAACATCCCGACAACACTGGATCACAATCGCTACTCGACTTCCAACTGAAAATAACAGGAGAGATCCGCACCGTGTTCTGCAGGAAAGCATCCAGTAGATATGTTTGTTCAGTACAATTCAGCCTTTCCACTAGGTGCCAAAATAGGATACGCCAGAAATGAACTTGCACGCATCCAGAGCAAATGTAGCAGGGCAGAGCACAAGGTGACCCATATCACAGGTTTCCTATAGATATTGGAAACCAACAGGTACTCTATATCCATAGTAGATTATCTTAAGTACCCAAGACGACAAACTCACCGAACACACAGAAAACCCAGCAACACATGCTTCCTTAAAATACTCCATTTTAGCAGCCATCCGAAGAGCCATAAGAAGAGAAGAATTAGACATACACTAGCTCACTCTGGCCCGTCTCTGAGAAGACAGCTAGCAAAGAAACGAGCAAGGAACAGCAATCAATGCACACAGGTTAACTGCCCATCCGTGACACAGATTTATGGCTACGGGTAAATGATGTGTATAGAATACAATGCAACAAGTTCTACGTGGGTAGCACAACATGACCGTTAAATATTCTCATCAAAGAACATCTGAACACGAGAGCCTCCTCCTTCAGAAAACATCTAGACAGATGCCGAAACACCGACAAAAGCATAACAGTCACAATTGAGGCCAATGAAATAAATTTGGATAAAACAAGAATTAAGGAAGCTATCCTCATAAACAGAATAGTGTCCCCAAATTAACAACAGGCTGGAGGTTGGCAATCAATATATTATTTAGCTACATCTGTTCATTTTTGATAACATGCTCCTGTATTATATAAAAAGAGAACGAAACTAGCGATATCTGAAGAAAGAATTTTTATATTCCGAATTATTTTTATATCACACTACGGAAAATTAAATTATAACAGTTATTATAGTCCACTCTGCATTGTTGTGCCATTCAAGATTTGTTATATTTTGAGAAAAATGTTTAATTTCATATAACTTTTAAAATGATTTTACACGATTATTAAAACAACTTTTTGGCTCAAGGCTAGTAATTTTGTAGGGGTGGGGAAGTCAATTACATTGACCTCAATACTCAACTGGTACTTACTTTATCGACTCCAAAGGACGAAAGGCAAAGTAAACCTCGGCGGAATTTGAACTCAGAACATAAAGACGGATGAAATGTCGCCGTGAATTGTTCTCGAACTGATAGCAATTTAGCCAGTTCACCGTCTACGTTATATAAATATCAATGATGGAAAGAAACATTTAATTGTACTCATTAGAGACATATAAGACGAAGTGTATGTAGCATTAGGAAATATCGTTTAAATTTTTAGTGAATATAATGATTTTGTTTAGGTTCTCTTATATGAAATTATATGATGAAATCAGTTTATCTCACTTAATATATTAATTGGTTCGTTTGATCATAGATCTAAGTGTAATTATTGCAGTTTCTTGTAAGTAGACCATGGAACAACCAAAACAAAGAATTCACTTTTTCACTTTTCAGGTAAAATTTAAAAAATATTTCATCGTAAACTTAGAAAACTAAACTGAGAGTTACTCTAGATTCTAATAAAATTTCGTTCGTTCATAATTGTCTTTCTGTAACTATATACATTTGAGAATTTAAAAAAAAATATGATAATATTTGACTGATATGCAAATATGTTAAATTATGATCCTTTACTAGTTTCAGTCCCTAAACTGCAGTAATGCTTAAGCATCTCCTTCGAATACTTGAGTTGACTGCATCGGCCCAGTTCATTTGGTATGTATTTCATTAAAAGTATAATGAACGAAATGTCATATCGATTCGGTTCCAGCAGGATGTATACGACAAACCTCTACACAATTTGTCCCCATACTTTCACTTACGAAGCTTTTCTCGACCTGAGACAATGGCAGAAAGTATTTTCCTAAACTTCTTAGCAATGGAATCGATCCCAGACCTTTTTACCCATACATCCATGTTCCCACAGATTACGGAACCTCGCTAATCGCACATTGCTATAATAAAAACAATCATCAGGTTTCTGAGAGAAATGTATATGAGACGGGATTGATAACACCACGAGAATTCTTTTATTTCATTATAGAACGTAAGCTATCATACTGATGGACCCGTTTTGAATCTCATGAAATTCGGTTTATATGAAATTTCTAATATTCCTGTCAGTATCTGTCTCAAATATTGTTTCGCGCCAATATTCTAATACCAGGTGCAGGATAAAGATAAGTTTAGCATACGTCGCACAGGGATGTCTCTTTTGTATATCTTAACTTCCTTATACTTATTGTCTCTCCCTCGTTTCTGTCTGACATTTCGAATTGTTGTTGCCATTAATACTTATCGATATATGGCACTACTTCCATGGTTACATGATCAAATCATAGTCAGTATTTCTGGAGTACTTTTTAATTATATCCAGTTCAATATTTATTCGAAACAGACAAATATTATAACTCTGGAAAGCCCCCATGTTCTAAAAATACTGTTGCTAAAGTTAGATTTGAATACCTTGTTGAAAGGAGACCATTATGAAAATTTTAGCATATCATAATTCTCATACATTTTATGAGAAGAGAATTTTGCGACAGCTGTAGAATAGTTGAACACACAAATTAAATTCTGAATATTTCGATATATGAGTTCTGTTATATTTATGTATATAAATAAAATGTGTTATCTGTGAAAATACATAACAGAAAGTTATAAAGTAGGGTATGATCCACAAACTCCAAAGTTTATGAATAAGTAAAGAAAAACAAATTATTGATTGAAATTGTACAAACCAAATTATTCACGATCGATATGATTTGGTATATATAACATCTGAATTTTGCTAGCTTATTTCACTGGTTAATAGTTTTGTTTTGCCTACATTATTGATCAATAAGGGTGCCAGCACTCATTTGAAAGTGTTTAAATCGATACTTAATTGCATGACTAGAATTGTTTTGTTGTTTTTCGTTTCCATCAGTAGAAGGAGGTTTACAATAATAGTAGACATTATAAAGGCAAAACATATTTAAAAGGAAATTATAATTATGCTCCATTGTATTGTGTAATGGCTTCCAAAGTGCTTCAATAGCAGTCTTCTAGCACCGATATAATTCTAAAGGCAGGATGTTGTGATCTTTTTTATTTGAGTCAAACTGTATTCCAATATTTCTATACCGGAATAAAAGCACATTATTAACACTACATTATGTTTCTACCTTAGGCATACACACGGCCATGAGAAAATAGCTGTAATAAAAATGTTACAAAAAAAGGTTGTTTAGATTAGTTAGTATGCTGGGATATATCAAATAACTTCAGCGCTATACGCTAGAAGTTCGGTGTTCATCTATCAACTAACTGCAAATAAAATGGTTGAGTAATTATTGATTACGAATTGGTACGATTTACTCTGAAGTAACGGTATTTATATATTGATTAATCAATCAGTGAAATGACAATAAGTAGTTCCTTATAAATTAATTCAGCTGTAACAAATCACTTATATCTAAATAGAATTAAGAATATGATGTAGAACACTTAAAAGAAATAAACAAAATTTCGAGAAGCACCACGTGTGTGATAATATGTGGGTTGTGGACATTGTAATTTATCGGGATAATTTTAGCTATATGATTAAAAAAATGCAAATCTTTCTTCCATTTTGGCCAATGACAAGTAGTCAAGATTAAAACCATCATTATGTCTTTGGTAATCTTTAGCCGGGTTTACTCGGTCGCACAAGCATTCGGGCTTTCTATCTGAAAAATAGAATTATCATAAATTTCTCTGAACAATAATTGGGAACCTAGTAGAATTTCTTACAAAGTTTAGAATATAAACGTTCTCATAGTCACCCGAAACAAATGCTTTCATAAGCTTAGGAATGTACCAGTATGTATGTATGCAGGAGATGGCAAATTAAAAAACAGCCTATTCATGCCTCTCCTTGTGTCATTACGTGACTGTTTCTAGAAGAGAGTGTGAAACTCTCTCGGTATAACTACGAGGTTACTACGAGGTAAAAATTGAATTCATTTCAAGAAGGAAAAATTGTTTCGCAGACAACGGAATCATTTATTGTTCGATTGAACACCACACATTAATAAAATAGGGACTTAAGTTTTAACAAGGAACAAACAAGTATGTATGGGTGAGCGAACAGAAATCAAACGAATATATGAAACATTACATCAGTTTTAATACAATGAGAAATTATACATATATTTTAAATAATAAAGTGGTCCACCTAGTATTTACATTTGGATGGTGCTTAATGGGGGATATAGGTTAGGATTACTCTTATTTCTTTATTGCTCACAAGGGGCTAAACATAGAGAAGACAAACAAAGGGATTAAGTCGATTATATCGTCCCCAGTGCGTAACTGGTACTTATTTAATCGACCCCGAAAGGATGAAAGGCAAAGTCGACCTCGGCGGAATTTGAACTCAGAACGTAGCGACAGACGAAATACTGCTAAGCATTTCGCCCGGTGCGCTAACGTTTCTGCCAGCTCACAGCAATTAGTGCTAGTTGAATAAACACAGGTTTCACTCTAACTTGAATGTTAGGGATAATACAAAAAGTATGTGTAGTGAATGAAAAACGTATTTTAATATCGTGCTGTACAAAGTTTCATTTAGAGGGTGCTGCTGTTATTTAGTGATGACAAATAGTAGGAAAATGTGCCACTCGTCGTATTAACTCATGCAACTTAATGAATGTTAAGTAAACATAAACGGGAATTGAAACCAAGGACACAGTCAGCTCATTGCGAGTTTACTGCTAATGTGCATATCTATCTATCTATCTATCTATCTATATCTATATATATATCTATATATATATATATATATATATATATATATGGTGTAAATGCATCTACAGAAAGAGAGGAGACAGAACTGTGTGAGTTTTTGGTTACATGTATACAAGTATGAGTGATATGTGACAGAGAGTGTATTTCTGCCTAAATCTATTTCTGTATATCTGCAATCAGTTCCTTTCAGACAACTTGTTAACTCTATTCATATATGACTTACAAACCGACTGCTTTTAAATAATAGAGTATAAAAACATCCTTTACTTCAATTCTTAACCATTAACTATTCACATTTGCAAGTGTTTTTATTTTGTGAACCAGCATGTATTTCACCCTTTTTCCCCAACTCTTCTTCTTCTCTCTCTCTCTCTCTTTCTCTTTCTGAGTCTCTGATATACCCCGCCACACACACGTACACACACACAGTTCAGACACTTCTCCTTCTTACAAACCACACCTCCATTCTTCACCAATCTCCCTTGATACTCTATCTCTGTCTCTCTGCCTCTCTCTCGCTCTTGCTCTCATACAAAACTGCTGTGTACATGTTTTGAAAAGCATGTTTTACGCAGTCACAAAATCTAGGCTATTTACTTTATTATTTCGATTACTTTGTACTTATGTAAGGAATGCAACATAGTGTCCCAGTCTATAAATATTATTTATGTTATTGTTACTGTTATTTATGAATACAACAGTGTAGCAGAAATAACTTCATACCGGAATAAATGCAGTTCAGTGTCTACTAATGGCCTTTATGCTCTGAGTTCAAATACTACCGGCTACTATATCAAGTCTATTAATGTATAGTATTTAATTTAATCAAGTATATTCCTCCCCTGCCAAAACTAAAAAAAAAACATCAACGTCAGTATTATTATTATTAATACAAATCTTCCTATAGGCATTGGAATGTTACTTTGCGTAATAATACACATTTTGATGCCTTCTTATCTTTAAAGTAAGGATCCTTTCTACTATAGGCATAAGGCCTGAAATTTGGTACTTAATTTATCGTCCCCGAAATGATGAAAGGCAAAGTCGACCTTGGTGGAACTTGAACTCAGAACGTAGCGACCGGCGAAATACCGCTAAGCATTTCGTCCAGCGTGCCTGCGATTCTGCTAGATCGCCGCCTTTATCTTTAATATAATAATATACGGAGATTGCTTATTTTGGTACAATATGGTGCACATGTAATCCAAGAAATTTCGGAACTTATTTCAAGAAAATAAGTGGGTGGAATGATGTCATGGCTGTGAATTGAACCTAGGTCACAGACTCGCTTCCAGTGGAGTTTAACCAATCTGTTTTACATTCACTAAATTATTGTGAATTTGATAAAGAGGGAAAATATTTATCTGTTTTACTCTCAACACCCTTATTTATTCTGATTTTCATATAGAATTCCTATTGGCAAAATATATTAACATATTTAATCTGAGCCACAATGGTGAAATGAAATCCATACTAATGCTTGGTCTCATACTGTTTTCAGTCAAAGTTAGTATGAAATATTCACAAAACTGCAGCTATTTTCAGCTGTATCTTCACAGTGCTCGACATCGTTGACAAGGTCACAGATATCTTGAGGCAAGATATTAGTACGGAATAAAATTCAATAAAGGGCGACAGCTTACAGAGGCTGACACTTTAAGACCTTCTATGGATAAGAATTCGAAACTTTTGTTGGCCGTAATGCATATTTTATATATTTTCAACCTCATAACTACTCGTACTCAAACTGCCTATTTGTGAACTGGTATAAATATGCTCACACAAGTCCACGCGTTTTTGCTGACTTGCGACAGGTAAATGCTAGCATGCACACCTTATACAAATTATAGTGGGAAGTTTGTATTAAGTTTAGTATGCCTGTGCATGTGCAACATTAACTATAAATGATTTAACAGCTGTATATTACAAAACTAAAGTCCGCTATAGTTCAACACAGAGAGAATAAAACGTACCGTTAAATCGCTGGTAGTTTCCGACTCATAATGGATGAAGGCGGGTAGCGAAAGTTTCTTTCATGTCTATACAGGTAATTCACACAGGTATGGAAATAGCAGATCTTGTGTGGCTGCACATCCCAAAGAGTCCATAATAAAAACAGATATGAAATAGTGCGCATTGAAATGTAGTTCATTTGAATATTCCCACAATTAAAGCTAAAAATTCGTAGTACTTACCTGAAAATAGTGAATTTCTTAGATGAGTGCTCGATGTGTCCATGACCAACTCACCTCAAATGTGTAGGATTTCTCATTAAGTATAACAATAGCGCATCACTCATCTTTCCACGGATAAATTGCTTTACAGCATATCTACTATATGTTACAATAATGTTCTAGAAATAAACAAGATTAGTAAGGGTTTAGCTGCACAGAAACCATTCCCCACTAGGCCTAAGAGGCACAAATGCAAGAAAAGTCACGAAGTTCAATCCAACATACCGCTTAAATCAGATCACTATTTTCCCTATATATTTTCTTACATTTTTAATTACATATTAACTTTTTTGCATTTTGACTTCACTGTCCAAAGCCGTCACAAGAAATCATCAGTACATGCAAGACACCAATACCAACTACATATCGAAAGGAAATAAAGCCACGTTCAGTCGTAATTAACAAACATCGCACCAGCTTCTGTTCTATAATCACGCTGGAAGTATGTGTGTATGTATGTATGTATGTATGTATGTATGTATGTATGTATGTATGTATGTATGTATGTATGTATGTATGTATGTATGTATGTATGTATGTATGTATGTGTGAGTATGTATACATACACACTAACATATACATGCAAACACATCTATACGTAAATGTATATGTGTTTTTACATTGAACAAACATCTAATGTAAAACCCATAACGTTAATACTTGAGTACAGTGCGAAATGGTAGAAAATTTGACAATGTATTCTTCGCTGCAAAATAAAGATATACATACGCATCAATATTTGTTTGTTTGTATGCGTGTATGTGTAAATATGTGTATGTGTATGTATATATATATATATAACTATAATAATATAAACAATATATAAATATATGCATATATACATACATATATGTACATACCTACACATATATGTATATATTGGTACAGGACATCAAAAAACGTTGAACACACTGAGAAACGAAAACAAGAAAACAAAAACAGAAAACGAACATTTTTTTTGAACAAGGGAAAAAAAGCAGAGAAACAAGACATGCAACAATAAGAATATTCCCCTTCGTCAATTGTCCCTGTTTATATATATACTTATTTAAAAACTACTATATCTATCTATCTATCTATCTATCTATCTATCTATATGTATATATATATAGTCACAAATTGTGACACAGTGAGAATATATATATATATATATGTGTATATATATAAATAAATAAATAAATATATATATATATATTATATATATATATATATATATATATATATATATATAAATTATAATATATCATATATGTTGGGAACTCTGTCAACAGAGCTGAGAAGCAGATAGTAGTTATGTAGTTATAAGTGTCTAAATGGGAAACCGCTGCATGAGTTACAGGAGGCAGAAGCAATTATTTTTTACGGTTTTATTGTAAAGACCGTTCGATAAAAATTACAAAACACGCGCGAAACCATTCAGAGTTGTATTTTTCACAGCATGATGGTAGTGGTTACTGACTTGATTTTTAAGGAAAGTTATAAATACAGTAATCGATATGCTGTCAGATATTTTGGGAGAATAGCGTAAAAATGTGTTCTCAGGGAGGTACTTTAAGATTTAAACGATGCAATGTAAGAAGGATCATTGCCCTCGGGCAGGTGCGTATATATCATTGGAAATGTTACTTAACTTTGCATCCTATAATGCATTTAGTGATAACTTTTTAGAAGCTGAATTAAAATACAAATGCGTGTGAATCAACTAAAAGCAAAGACTATTTATGAGATGTCTCCAGATTAAGTTCCAAATATGCATAGAAAAACCATAGTTTATAAAACCGACATTCACTAAGCTTTCTGCCATGAAAAAAATGATATTTCCTTATTCAATGAATTAAAAACTTGTCTATTCTACATTCCAGTTTTATTGAATGATCGGTCCGTTATAAAATCGTTTCGTTCATTTCAAATACATTAGCTACCGCACATTTAATACTCTTACACAACTAAAAATGCCTTTCGCTTTTAGATTCATCCAAAGATGCAAACAATTCTCTTTCATTGATCCTGCACAGATTTTTTCCCATTTATGTTTGTTTTCCTACAATATAAAATATTTTAATGCGGTTCACTATACATTACACTTTTTCCCTTAAGCATTAGGAATATTCGCTAAGTGTGAATAATATTGTGTTTGTTACACAATTACAATATGCCTTTGGCTCAATATTGTGTTTATTGCACAATTAAAAATACCATAACTTAAATGTTACTGTAAATGTGTTGTATTATCTAGAGTTGTTCGAAGTTCAATTCTCACCTGTTACAATGGTAGATTTTCTTTTTTATGGTTCAATTAAAATACAGTTTATTTCATTCGTTAAATTAAGCACCTGTATCATATAGGTTTCAATTTTTGGCACAAGGCCAGCATGTTGGGGAGGGGGTAAGTCGAGTGTAACGGCCCCAGTACGCAACTGGTACACTTTTTATCGACTCCGAGAGGACGAAAGGTAAAGTTGATCTCGGCGGAATATGAACTCAGAACCTAAAGACGGACGAAACGCTGCTAAGCATTTTCCCCGTCGTGCAAACGATTCTGCCAGCTCGCCGTCTTAAGTACTTGTAACATACTGAAATTTATTCAGCTGAATGCAATTTATCCTTACTTTGTTCTTCTGTAAGAGATTACAATGTGTTAAATCTTTCTAATAGTAGTGTTAGGTGTTGCAATAATAAAGAAAATGACATTACTGTAATTAAAAAAAACAATTTTTACTCTGTCATTATTCCAACGTAGGTCAGAAAGACGATAATATTATTTTGCGAGCTACAATTAAACCGAACTGATCTTGGTTAACTATGTACACCAATATTTTGAAAGTATTACAGCCTCCATCACAGAAGAAACCATTTACTAACATATTCTAGGGAACGTATGCTTTTGAGCATGGAGTTTCTCTTTCAATACCTTCATATTTTATGGAAGTTTTAATTTATTGACTTATTGCTATTCCTCTTTACACTTTATGAATATTTTATTTATCAATTAGCTGTCCCTCGGTCCGTCTGATATCTATCTATCTATCTATCTATCTATCTATCTATCTATCTATCTATCTATATATATATATATATATATATTATATATATATATATATATATATATATATATATATATGTATGTATGTATGTATGTATGTATGTATGTATGTATGTGTGTGTATTGTGTCATACCATAAATAATGCGGTTTTTTCAATTGCATGACCTAAAAGTCGGATGGAAACGGGATAAACTATTTCTATCAATTTGCTATAAAACCAGTTAGTAATGTTACCTTGTACTTATTCCTAGTGCAAGTGTTGAAGAGTGAAGTTCTATTTTAATAGTTATATTTTCAAGTGGCAAAGGAGCATATTCGGCATATTTTCTTTCATGAGTTTGATAAAGGCAACAACGTAACGGAACGTGAGAGGAATATCAATGCAGTATATGGGGATCGGACAATAAACGTCATCCAGTGTCAATGGTGGTTCCATAAATTCAGAGCCGGAAACTACAACCTAGAAGACGAGGCTCATCCTGCAAGATTTATAGAGTTCGACAAGGACGTCCTCCAAAACATGGTGAGAGAAAATCCCATCGTAACTGTTCGAGGAACTAAGAGAGAAGCTTGGATTTGATCATTCAACCATTCATAGATACCTGCGTGTCATCGGAAAAGTCAACAATTGGCTCAATAGATTCCTCACAAATTTTCCGAGGCTAATCGCGCGCAGAGAGTGAATATGTGCTCTTCTTTGCTGTCATGTCTCACGAATTAACCTTTTCTCAACCGAATAGTGACTGGTGACGGATAATGGGTTCTCTATAAAAATGTCAAGCGCTGAAACGGTGGGTAAGGAAAGGAGGAAAACCAGCACCCGAGGCTAAAGAAGGTCCTTCACCCACGTAAAGCGTTGTTTTTTGTTTGGTGGGATATGAAAGGTTTATTCCAGTTTGAACTTTTAAGCCTAAAGCAAACGATAACAAAGGAGATCTATTGGAAGCAGCTTGAGTGGCTTAAATCAGCGCTAGAAAAAAAATGACCATTTATGATTCAAGTCGAAAGGTGTTCTTCTATCGGGATAATGCTCGTCCACGTACAGCCAGAATGACATTCCAAAGGCTGGATCAGTTTGAATGGGAAAAGATGCCCCACCCACCATATTCGTCAGACATTGCCCCATTTCATTATCATTTATTCTGCAGTATTCAAAATCATTTAGACGGAAAAAATATGAATTCTGTAGACGAGGTCAGAACAGTACTGGAAGGTAATTTTTCATGCGGAACAAGAGAATTTTGAAGAGCATTGTAAAAAAATGAAGAATATATTTTAGATTTTGAAAAAT
Source organism: Octopus sinensis (assembly GCF_006345805.1). Classification (NCBI taxonomy): domain Eukaryota; kingdom Metazoa; phylum Mollusca; class Cephalopoda; order Octopoda; family Octopodidae; genus Octopus; species Octopus sinensis. The sequence continues at coordinate 74,945,803 of NC_042998.1, read as the reverse complement.
AAAAGTATTAAAAAACTGCATTATTTTTGGGATGAACCAATATGTGTGTGCTTGTGTGTGTGTGGTGTGTGTGTGTGTGTGTGTGTGTGTGTGTGTGTATGTGTGTGTGTGTATGTATATGTATATGTATGTGTGTGTTTATGCGTGTGTGTGTCTGTGTGTGCTTGAATCATACTTATTGCAAATACATCGCGTAATGTCTACATTGCAGCATTTCTCAGGAGAAAATATCTTATGGGTGTACTATTGTTGAAAATACAAATATATCAACAGCAGACAAAATTAGTTCAGTAACGTGGTAAGAATGCTAGATGCGTATTTCTACTTCGTTGGGTATTCACTTTAAGCATGATACACAGATTGCTACTATTAATCTAATACTGCTTCTGTTGCACATAATGGGCACAAACGCACGCGTGCGCACACGCACACACAGACACCGACACAGACACACATACATGCGCGTGCGGACACACACGCAGACATGCACACACGCAGACATGCACACACAAACACACAGACACGTACGCATACACACACACACATACACACACACACACACACACACACACACCACACACACACACACACACACACACATATATATATATATATATATATATATATATATATATATATATATATATATATATATCTGTTAATGCTACATTGTTAAAAAGATCGCCTTGCAACCATGTGATTTCGGGTTTAGCCGTAACGTAACGCGTTGCATGTCGAGGAAGTGTTATGTCCTACCACTTTGAACTGATAAGTGTCTACCATCTGAAATTGGTAAACGGAAATTGTACAAAAACCCGCCATAGTATGTGTACATTGCTTTCCTATTGCTGTATTTTCGATATGTCTGACTCGATGACATGACAGACATCACCTTGAGATTGTTTGAAAAATGATTCTTTATCCTGTAAATTAGGAGTTCAGTAAGAGAATTATCAACCATAACAATAGGTCGATATAATAGATTGAAGCCTTTAAACCCTGTCATCTATTATGTGCTATAAATGAGACAATGAAACGAGCATGCTTCTCTTTCTTTTCCTTTCGTTCTCTTCGTAAAAAAAGATTGAAATAAACAACCAGCAATAATGTATGCCTTCACATCAATAAAGTTGAATGTCCCTAACTATTACTTCCTTCATAAAAATGTTTTATAATAAAGTCACGTGAAACGAATTTCTCTACAAGTTCTATAAATTCAAATTTCCTCTTATAATCAATTAAGGCATCTTTATAATGACACCGAATTTATGAGAGTAATATTCTCCCAAATCTTTTTAGTTCCGCAAGAAAATTCATATTTCAAAAGTGATTAATCTTAATATACTTTCAACAACTAAAATGTTAACAAATAATTTTCTTTCGTTCTGAAATTGTTAGATGATTTGGTAGTAACTATTCCATCAATTACACACCTTAAAACTATTGTATCTATACACGAAACATGATAAATCACTTAAAGAATGAGTCATTCTATTTTCAGAACTTAAAGGAATTCTATATTTGAATACATATAAAAATTCATAATACTTTCATACAATATTGCGGTTATAGTTTCCTTATTTCAAAATCATCTCGCAATAATTAAAAATTCTTTTTCAATCTTTCTTTTGATATATTTTTCTTCCGTTATATTATATTGGTCTCTTTATATTTAAATATATTTGACTTTTTTTCAGTTTAAATTTTTCTTGTGTTTTTCTATAGACAACTCTGAAAATTTATTTCTCACAGTTACATGCAATTTCTGATTGTTGAAAATTCAAGATCATTTAATTATACAGGTTTCCCAAACTTTTCATTAAATGAACAATGATATCTCAGATCACCGGAACAATTATTTCATTTTCGATGAAAATTATTTTTTCTTTGATCAAGTTTCTCCACAATTCCAGTAATTTTGATTCATTATGAATGATAATTTGTTTCTGCTGTTTCTTTCTCGGCAATGACATCAAAGCATCTCTTTATAAGGCTTCACTATAGAAACGAAAATAATCAACATTCTCAATATAAAATCGTTACTATAAAATAGATTAAATTACCCCACCCTTTTAAAAGAATTTGACTTTTTATACAAGATTTAGAAATTTTAATCCGGCAATTACAACATTAGAGCATCTGTTTCTTTTGTTTCAGAATTTTAATCAATCACGTCATTGTATGAATTCAATAGCACAGTATTTTGTATTCTACAGCAGCTCACAATTCTAGTATGAAATACTGCTGCTATATAATTCACACATCTTACAAGCAATCGATGTACTATCAGAAGCAAGACAGGTTTATTTTTTCAATAAATTATATCAGTAAATAATACCCATAAATTTAACGCATGAAATTTGATTCATTTTTCAAAAATTTTATTAACATAGTATTTGTTGTTTTACTTTGCATCTACTGAATCTATTAAAATAAAAGTCAACGGGAAAAATACATTCCTTTTGTTCATGGATACAATTTCGTTTTTTTTTTTTTGTTCTTTAGTCAGAAAAGGTATATAGCCGATGGTCTATCCTGGTTCACCGTAGACTTGAGAGAGCAAATGTGATTTAAATTCAATATATACGTATTTTATACACTCCTGTGGATACATACGACGTGATTTGAACTTACAATGAATGTAATAATTTTGCAGTCAGCTCTCGAACATTAATTTACTAATTCCATGCATCTTTCGTGGATGATTAAACATGTTAACTGGCCCTAATGCATGTGTATCTTTATATTCTGAGAAATATTGTAGAAATATAAATGAAGAACTTAATGAGTCTTTAAGTGGGAAAAATACAACCTCCCCTGTTAACAATCATTTTATTTCCTTTACTTAAAAATGTCATTCATTCTGTTATCAACGCATTTTAGCGCATCTTCCTTATGCCGATCGCTTTGCGTTTTCGAAATTGGACTAAGTTTATAGATGCAATATTAAAATGATAAATAAACCCGAAAATTACAATAAAGTAATAAGATAAAGAAAATTGCGGTGGCTTTTAGATGACAACTTTGATCACTGGCAAATTGTACTATCAATCAATTGTAAATAAAAGATTTGGTCGCAGAAAACTGTCTGATCTAAAGACAGAATATTAGTGGATTTGGTCGTACATAAATAGTAGATCCAGCCTCAGAAGAGTGGCAGATTTCGATTTCATCGCACTTAATTTTAAAGTGCTCAACTGAGCAAAAAAAATAGAAACAAGGTAATAGACTTCAAACACAGGTTTCAAGAGAAAGAGACTTATCCTTGTGTGTGTTTATATACATCTGTGAGTGTCATCGTGATTGGGACCACTCCTGTCCGTGTTTGGTTCATCCGGTACCTCCATTAAACTTGGTTCAGAAGGCCAAGGCTTTGATCACACGGCAGAGCGGGTGGTGGACCTGGTTGGAGTTGCCGCGCCCTTGCGTCCTTTCTTTAGGCTTCTTCTTCAGTCTTTCTATTCGCCCCGGAAGTGGAACAACCGAAATTAATTGCTCATCGCCTGGATGGACAGTCGTCGGCTTCTGTTTCCCAGGTGTTAGGGCTGATTCCAGCTTGAAGGAAGGACGACTTAAGTTGGTTTTGAATCTACATTTTGGGGCTCCTCCTTGTCGACGAGCTCGCTGTAGAGAATGGTCCGCTGGAGTCTTGAAGGGGCCATTTGGATGACATGTCCTGACAACCTGAGACGATGTTTGAGTATGGCAACTTCAGTGCTCGGTATTTCTGAGCGGTTGAGGACTTCGTTGATAGTACATCGGTCCTGACATTTGATGTTGAAGATTTACAGAGCCTTGCCTTGTTGAAAATGCTGAAGCTTTTACGGATCTTTTCGATACAGGATACATGCCTCGTAGCGGCTCATCTTGCCGTCGATTGTCGACCGTCATCGGGGATTCACTTATCAAGTTACTGTCGATTATCAGAGCAGACGTAACCCGGATTTGAAGCGGGTAGCACACATACTAGTTAATCCATAGTTGGGACCCTAACAGGTGTTACAAGTGTGGATCAAAGCAGACCTGGAAACAATAGTGGCTAATAAGGCGTTTCACTCTCCTCAAAACCCGGGAACCCACGTACCAAGACTCTGGTACTGGATGATGCAGTTTAAAGCCTTGCCCAGAACACACTGCATAGTTGCTAACTTGTAAACTACACAATTATGTCTACGTGTAAGTGCATTTATGAAGGAAATTAAGAGTACTAATAAATATAACTAGCTTCTAGCTAAGTATCAAAATCATTTAGCGTACACAAAATGTTAAAGGAAACGCTTTGGTAGCATCTATATTTTAACCCAATGAATTCGTAGCTTAATGGCAAAAATGTAATCAGAATTCAATGAAGAAAATCATAAGAAATTCATATAACTATTCTAATTTCCCTAAAATGAGATTTGATATGTTGTTATTTTTAAATATATCGTAACGTAAAGGTTTGTTCCACAATAATTTTATTTCCTCTCTTTCAAACAAAATGAAATGGGGCCCGCCAGTATGGGCTAGTTCTATTAATAGGATTACTTATAAAATTATCTTTTTTTCCCTTTTAAATAAAGGCGGTATGTATGAGGCGAAAAACGAAGTTTCTCAAAATTTCTTCTGTAATGCGAAAGCTGTCGACACTTAGAATTCATTAGTTAATATATATCGAATCCAAACCACTTTATATATATACTTGAACTTTTAAAATTGATGTGGTATCGATTTTTATTAATGTTAAGGGCATAATCGGAATGTTGCAGTTTTAAATACATCTATTATCATACATTTCCTATCAGGCTACTTCACTGCGTAATAGCTTGAATAATATTTCAATTCTTAGTGTTTCCAAAAGACATCACAGAAAGCTATATACGTGCAGTCTATTCTCAGTCTTTTCCTTTATTAAATAAGTTAATTCCACCTGAAGGCAGATTTATTTTCACCGATTTATTACCTGTGGCACAAAGTATGTACAATACACTATTTTAAGAGAAATTCTATATTCTAAGACACCCGAGGCAAGTATTGACAAAAATATTATGTAGTTTTATAGTATTTTTATTTTTTCATCTCGATTGCTTCAATCTACAATCGACTGCCCATTTACAGTGACTACTGAAGGTATTAAAGTTTTGCTAGTTACGTGTTTATATGTAAGTTTATATGTAAGATGAGTTTGTTTAACCGTTTATATTTCCAGCTGTTAAATTAAATGTTAGTATATATGAATGCTCTACATATGTGGAAGTTACAGTATTAACTTATTGCATATGCTAAAGTCCTATCAAAAACTCAGAATATTATCTATATATTAGTTATTTGATATGTTATAAAACTGAATATTCTTGTTAGCTACAATTTATGAATGAGTCTAGAAAAGCAAAATTATATCAGATTGCACAGGAAAAGTATGTTTTCTCGATAGTAAGATGATAACGTCGCATCACTATGCCTGTACATCTTTAACGCCCTTGTAACATATTTTGCGTGTGCATGTGTACGTGTAGGTATGTGTGTATATGAGAGAGAGAGAGAGAGAGAGAGAGAGAGAGAGAGAGAGAGAGAGGGAGTGAGAAAGAGGAGATAACAAAAAGAAATTGTTACTGAAATAACTCCAGACAATTGAGATCAGAATCATTGCGACTTGATGTAAAAAAAAATGACCGAGATAACTTTTAAACACAATAGTGAAATAAATAAGTAAATATTCAAAAGTTGGAAGTTATAGCGAAGCAATGGCACAGTATGTATGTTGAGTTAATGGTTAATTTTAAAACTTTCCTTTCGACACAAATTACAAGCAGTAATAAAATCGGAAAATTATTTGTTTTGGTACCAGAAAGATGCAGTTATTAACTTCTGAAGCTAAATTCTATGCCCGGGGCAAGATGGAACATAAAAGTGGGTTTAATTAACAATAACAAATAATGCATTTTCTTGACTATTGTCGAGAGTACATGTAAAAAAAAACAACATGTTATTGTTTATTTTAATCTATTACTACATTTCAAAATTAAATATAATGTCATTTCGATTTACACAATTGAAACAGCTTTCACTGAGATTTTCTAGTTTGCGGCGGTCTTCCAAAATACCAGTGATTGTTTTATTCTCATTCTCCAATATATTGAGGAAAATATCTCGTTTCATCAGGTGGCAATTAGGTACACGGCATTGGCAAACCTCAAGAAAGGCAAAAAGCCTTTGTTGTTCTCGAGAGTGACTGAAGTGACGATATTTGTTTCGTTCCGATGAATAATATTGTACTTTTAACACAAAAAGTCTATGAGGAAATTTTATCCCAGACATTTCTAACGCTTTATGCCTTCTATCAGTGGTGTATACATTTATTACTATACATAGACTGCGATAAAATTTTCCCCCGCAAAATGGGAAAGCCAACTTTTCAGATACAAAGTTAATTAATTTGAATAATACAATTACAGAAAAGATCAAACTCTATCGAAAGCCATTGATTGGTAAAGCGCTCAATGTTACTTAGAAGCTTTTAGGAATAATGTGGAATACAGAAAGTATATGGATTTTCCGTGGCTTTCGAGAGTCAGTAAAATTCATCAGTCTCAGATTGAACCGGGTCTCTTCCCTGAAGTATATATATACATCCTTTCGCTGTTGCTTAAAAACGCAGAAGGGATTCATAATTTTGTTAGAAGTGATTCAAAGTAGACAAATTCAGGATATTGTATTTACATGAAAACTACTTCCCTTATTTCCCATCGGAAATCCTTTAAGAGAGTGGAGTAAGAACTTTTGCTAATTTTAAGAATCAAAGCGAGTAACATTACGGATTTCAATGAGAAGCGAAAATGAAATAGTTTAACATTCCAAACATGTCAATCCTTTGTGCTATTTACAAAATAAAAGTTATAAATGCCATATGAGACCTCGTGCTGTGATACTATTCTTTAATGGTTTTTGTATCTGACAGCTTTAGAATTCTCCTGCAAGTACACATTAAAACTGAGAGAAAGCCAACACGTTACATTTGATATATCTGTCAGATGTTCACAGCAACGAGAGCAGCTTTGAATTAACGATTTTAAACAATCTCTAGGAAGTATGAAACAACTGCAAACTTTAACATTCTATGATAGTCAACTGAAAATGACTTGTATAAACTAAAGCAATTATTTGCGTTCTCAATGGAGATGCATTCCAAACGTTTTAAAAGTTATCAAAACATAAATAAAGATAAACGACAATCAAAAGAAATGATAAAATCTTATAAACAGCATTTGCAGGAAGGGCTTTTATCCTCACTGGGATGCACTACACTAATGTTGAAGATGCGTTGGGAGACCCGTTATAGTTTATACGATTAATGGTTGACTACAAAAATCTGCCTGCATAAGAAACAATTATAGCTTTGAAACACTTTAGCGCAGAATCCTTATAAATTAATTTTGGCATTTAAACCCAGACAAAATCTTATCGCTTTAGTAAAATCTATAGAGCCACATCTCTGTAAGCACTCATTACTTTCCAAATGCTTTAACTCTGGTGTTTTTAAAACAATGAACACTTGCTGAAACTCGTGTGACTCTAGTTGCTACTGTGTATCTAGTTATTTCACCTGCTTTCTGTTGTGTTTCTGGTTTTTGTTCTTCAGACAAGGTCGTTCCTGGACGAGCATATTTATGACCAAAGTTATTCGAGCCCTGATCAGCGGCTCTTTTTGCATATGAAGGGTTATATTTTCTCATGTATCTTCAGTTAAGATTGTAGGTTTTGATTTGAGATAGATTTTGCTGCTATGTATAGAAGTTCCCGTAATCTTCATCAATTCAGTTAACGTTAAAGATTTTATTTTAAGTGGAGATTATTCTGTTAGAAGTTATCTGCATCCACTTGTTGGCAGACATGCAAAATCTTGCATGTGAATCCCCTTTTTAAGGCTGGAGTGTGTGCTGTTATTTCTAGGATTTTAAACGCCATGAAGGAAAAAATGCGGAAATGTTGAAAGAATTGGAAGACGAATCGCGAAAGAAATATGTATACAAGCACATATATGCTTGCTACTTAGTGTATGGCTACATATATATTTTCAGTCGCACACATATTGTTATTCATTCCACATATATAATGCTAAGTGAAGAATTAATGACATAGCTTTGAAAAACCAAATCGGAAGTATTTTATTAAAAATGTATTCAACGATTCAGAATGATTGATTAAAATCTTAACTAAATGAAATCTTAATTACGCTGAGGCACGCATATAAATAACTGTTACTATCAAGATGCAAGGAGAAGCATAGTTAGTGGGAATTCATTCCGAAGAGAATATGACCTGTGCGTTTCGATGCAAGTTATAATGATGCACTCATCTAATATTAATGAAAAATGAATACCGTTAAAAAAACTGAGATGTAAGTATTTAAAGTGTATCATGCGTTTTCTAACTCCAAAATAACGATTTCAAAATACAACTACATCACTCATGAACCTTTCTTATCATTTCGGAATCAATAAATAAAAATGACTTCTTCCGGGCTAAAGGGTATCTCTATCAATCTTGATTGTTCTTACATTTTATACCGAAGTACGGAACTTCTAATCAAAAATTTCAGAAAGGAAACATTGTAATATAAAGAAATGAAATCCCAACAAAATTTATGGGGTGTCACTGTTCGCTGTTATTAGTGAGAAAAACTGTTACATTCTATAGTGATATTAAAGTATCACGTATGGATGAGGTTTTAGTTTATTTTTAGCAGATCACAATTTTGTTCATTCACTGAGTGCATCATGAATTGAATGAAAAAGAACAATTTTATCTCGTTGATTAATCGATATGAAAGCAATATCATTGCTAGTGCTACAATTTTCTGACTGGTGACCTCCATTGGTGACCTACACTGAAAAGAATCATCGGAAAGCAATAACAAGTGCTACATTTTTGTTGAACACGTTCATGTTCTATCGTCAGCATTTTAAAAATGACCCTTTTATCTTAATAGTATCTGCAAGCACTTACCTGGCTGTCTTCCAAAACCAAAAGCTCGTTATATGCAAAGCTGCGTACTATTATAAGATAAAGTAGTTTCTTTTAAACTTCTCATGGAAACATCCAAGAGGCCAATTGCAGTGAAAAGAAATTAATCAATTTCGTTTATATGTTGTAGTTTGGTTAACCGAAATCGATAGCAAGTTGTAAGAAAAATGAGCTGCAGTTGGAGCATTAATTCCAACCAAGTGCATCAACTGCAACAATCATTCTATAAAAGGCATGTAATCTATTAAAATCTATTTCGCACTTGACATTGAACTTGGCGAGATTAAATTTGTCTATCTTTAAATGTGTTGATTGCTGGAAAGTAAAAGATCCTCAACCTTCCTGTTTAAATTATATACTTAAAATAATTAAACACAAGTTCTAAGCGAGATTTATAACACATTCTTTTGTGGAAGATAAAAATTTCTTTTACATTAAGATTTGAAAATTAATATTTGTTCCTTTATAAAGATGTAACGTTAATAATTTATTTTGTTGTTATTGTAATATATGCTTTTTTATTAGTATATGAAAGTACTTGATGATATCTTATCGTTTCAATTGTTATGCAATTAATAATAATCATGAGATAAACTTTACTTGGCATCCTAAGTTTATTTCCTGTAAAAAAGATCGATATACCTAGTCACAGTTAAGAGAAGAAAGATGTGGAGAAGAAAGAGAACAATTTCTTTCAAGTTACAAATATTACCTTATCAAGTTCAGCATCACAAGGTTGTTGGTAACAGCATTAAACTACAATCTTTCTTCACCCAGAATAACTTTCACTAATCAGTCAGTGCTGTATAAATCCCGAATAGCTAGATCTAGTAAAATAGTATTTTCTATTTTTAACACTATGGGTAGGCGTGTAGCCATATTGTTCGGAGACTAAGATCATGATCATACGGTCGTTGGTTCAATTCGTAGGAAATGCGTTGAATCCTTGAGCTTGGCACTTCATTTAAATAACTACCTGGGTATTGAGATAGTTTTCTCTCTCTCTCTCTCTCGCTCTCTCTCTCTTCCCCACCTCTCTCTATCTATCTATCTCTCTCTCCAATGCTACGTCCCGGATGTACCACATGACTGTGTGAAGACAGCCGAAGGTATGTCTATATCTTCTCGAGACTATGTAGACACCAAAAATAATTTGACAAAGCAGATACAATGTGACCGAAATGTACACGCTTTACTTCATCCACACTGATATTTTTTCTAATTTGATTATTCCCAGTGGGTTTCTTGCTTCTCTGCAAGAATAATTAGTGCTCATTTTACGAAAATTTATGTATTTATGTTATTTCTGATGATTAACAAGAGCAAAATATTTGCATTTAACTCATATGGATCAAGACACATAGAATTAATGCTGTTCTGATGCGAAAATGCATATCCTGTGCGATTGTTTAATGTTTTTACGTTTTCTTTTTATCGCGTACGTTTCATGGGGATGCTTCGCAAAGTACCTTTTACAAGTGAATAAATCAATCAATCTCTCTCTCTCTCTCTCCTTTATCTATCCATTTACTTATCTCTATCAGACTGACCTTAGAAGTATGAGACATGGATTTCGAGACTTAAATCACCCATGTTGAGTGAATGACATTAAACAGATTGCTTATGGATGTCACAATACCACCTTCCATATATATATATACCACTTATATATATATATGCTTTTATTTTATGACCAAAGAATAAATTAAATGGCCCTTTACTTTCGTTTAGAAATAATAAGTATTTGCCGATTGTTGTCGATGAATAATCCAGTTTCCTGTCTGCTTTCTCTTGTTGCGATATTTCTTTCCGACTCTCCTTATTTCTTGCTTGACTCGTGTTATTTTCTGTCATCGCTAAGTTCACTCAGATGGAGTAACCGCTTTCATGTCATTCCGAAGTTAAGTCTTTCTTGCATGTTAGGGGTGCTCCAATTAACTGCTGCACTGTATACCACACTATCTCTAAGCGTTTGCGTTTATTAATATTGTTTGGTAACTAGTGACATTGGCACTGGAATCTTATATCCACAAACCCAACACATCATGCATGTGTCATTATTTTTGTCCCTGACAACGAAATACAAATATGTGCATGCCAACATTTTTTCTACTATGAAAGGCTCTGTGGATGTAATAGATCTCTTATACGGACACCTCTTTTGCTGAAACAGTTGAACTAGCGGGATCAATTTTCCAATATGAAGGCACTGGTGTTACCAGCGTGAGAGAACGTGCAAATCCAGTTGAATGCGTAAAGATTCTTGAAAATTTCACGAACTAATCTACCATGAATCCTGCTAAAACACAATCACAGAGGTAAGAATTAAATAAATTCAAGATATAATATAAACAATAGAAAAGGTTGAATCTCCACGAAATTCAGAAGCTGTTGCAACACATGTTTTAAGAAAACTTATCGCTAAAATTTTTTTCTGTGAAGTCAGTGGAAACTTTAACGAAGTAAAATTTACCTTACAGTGGTTTCAAATTTTGGCTCAAGGCTAGCAATTTCGGGAGAAAGGCTAAATCGATTACATCGACCCCCAGTGCTCAGCTGCTACTTATTTTTTCGTTCTCAGAAGCATGAAAGGTAAAGTCGACCTCGGCAGAATTTGCACTTAGAAAGTGAAGATGGACAAAATGCCGCTAAGCGTTTTTCCCGGAGTGCTAACGATTCTGCCTGCTCACCGACTTAAAAGCAATCTGCTTTAAATTGAACTGTCTCTTGTGTTATTCTTTTATCGATTTTCAAAGTGTAGTTTACGGCTCATCTTTCAAGGGTTGATAATTAAAACATCAGTAATGTATTAAGACGATGTATTCAACTACATACTCCCCGCAAATATATCTACTGTCTGTATATTAGAAATCCTTATTAAATAGGACACGAAATATTAAGGAAGCGTGTGTATTTTTATGTTTTCTTACGAAGTAAACAGTAGCAGAAAACTGAAGATTCATTACGTCAGCTGGAATATAGAATCAGTTCAACGTGCGTAATGAGTAGGAAGACTACAAAAGAGAGTAGTAGAGGAGGAAGATGTCAGAAGTACCGTTAATCTGAATGAGAACTCCTTAATTTTCTCCTACTCACTGAGAAAAGATAAGAGCACGAAATGTCAACCTTTCTATTTCTTATGACAATTGCATATGCGCCTGATTCATTGTCTTCTATCCATTCCATAACCAGTTTATTCCAGTTTTGGATTTTATCAATGCATTAAGAGTAGAAAATTCATTGCAGAATCAAAACATTCAGTGATAAAGAAAAGGACATCTATAGGCAGGCAGTTGCCGATATTAGGAGGAATGTACACAAAGGAATATACAAAAGGAGGAATGTACACAGAACTAGAAAAATACCGAAACATTTAAACTACACACATTCCTCATAGAATTTCAGAAATTGAGTGTGTATGTCCCCACCAGGTAATAACTGTGCAGTTTTTATATTTGTGATCTATTCTGACAGTGGTGGGCATGGAACGCTAACATTAATCTATTAATAACACAGCTTATTAGTTGCTCGGGTTTGTTTCGACCCTTTAGAATTGGAGTTTTTGAAAATTAAAAATTATGCATTGTAAATTTGAAAGAAATTGGTTGTGTAGTTCTCAGATTTTAGGGATTCACACAGACAGACAGACAGACAAATATAGCAGAAAACACATGTCAAGATACCACAGAGTGGGACTGAGCTGAGTACCATGTGTTTTAGGACCAAGTTTGTTTCCACACAGTCACACCTGCATTTATGTTTGTGTGTGTGTGTGTATGTGTGCATGGGTGTATATATGTATGCATGTATATATGTGTACATATTACATGTACACCTATATATATATATATACATCTACACATGCATGCATACATATACATGTATACATATAGAGCTATACATATACATGTATACATATACATCTATATATATACATATATATATACATCCATATATATGCATGTATATATATATATATACATCTATAAATGTTCATCTATATGTATACATCTATATATATATATATATATATATATATATATATATATATTATATATATATATATATATATATTATATATATATATATATATATATATGCATGTATTATATATATATATATATATTATATATATATATATATATTATATATACATGTAAATTTAAATTTAAAATAATAAGAGGGAAAATTGAATATTAATTTGATTATGAATTGAAAACCAGTGGTGTAGCATATAAGATCATAGCGGATCTTCTTCTAGCATGGACCCTAAGTAAGGCATGTGTAAAGTTTGAATGAATTTGGTTGTGTAGTTCTCAAGTTTTAGGGATTCACACAGACAGACTGACAGATATAGCAGAAGACACATGCCAAGTTACCACATAGTGGGAGTGAACTGAGGACCATGTGTTTTGGAACCCGGTCTCGCGCCATTTCCGCTCTACCGGTCACTCTTTGCAACACCTGCGTATATATATATATATATGACACCTCGGTCTTGCGCCATTTCCGTTCTACCGGTAATTCTTTGCAACATCTGTCTGTGTTCGAATTGTCCTTGCACAGGGGCCATCCGGACTCCCGTCTTCGGACGTGAACAAGGATTAATCTTCTCTCTTCGCTCCTTTGTGCCACATGGGCTCAACTCTCCTCCCCTCTTCATCTAACCCTTCTCCCCTCTCCTCTCTTCCACACCTACTTCCTCCCACCCACCTCTTGTTCTAACTCCTACTTCTTCTCTTCACTCCTACTCTCCTTCTGTCTTCTATTCACTCATACCCACACTCTCCCTTCCCCCTCTCCCTTCACCCTCACCGTACCTCGTAACCCACCCCTACACGAACCAACCATACCTTCCCTATCCATCCCATCCCACCCCAACCCATCCCTTACAATCACTCCCACATACCCCCCTCTATCCTCACCCTATGCCTAACCCAAACCTCACCCTTGCTTTCCCCACACTCGCCTTCCTCACATCCCAACACCACCACACCATACACTATCATACCGCACAACACCACATCACATCGCACCACCACGCACACACTAGCACTGACCACTTCCCAGCCACACACCATCATCCACATACCTTCTCATACTCACACGCTCACGTCAAGGTCACCAGCCCTCTTCCACACGCATATACATGCTCTCTTATACACACGCACGCGCACCTTCATTTTGGAATCAACACTATTTTATTATCTCCCCTTCTTCCTAGCTCTCCTGTATGACTCCTCTGTCTGGCATTCGCCATGATAGATCGCTAGCCACTACACATTCTTTATTTTCTCTCCTTGTTTCTTTCTGGGTTCCTTTCTCTGTAAGAGCGTAAGCTCGAAACGTCAACGACTTGTTCACTTCCCGGGTGTTAAACTAATATATCTGTTTGCTTTCTACATCACCTGCCTTCATCTTTTGTTTTATTATCAATTCTCCCAATATACATATATACATATATGTGTGTGTGTGTGTATGCTTATATATGTCAGTGTGTATATATACATGCATACATACATACATGCATACATACATACATATATACATATATATATATATATATATATATATTATATATATATATATATATATATATATATATATATATATATATATATATATATATACATACGCACGTACTCATGTATGTTATCATAGATTGGTAGAAAGGTCTATAACCGTTTGAATTTAGAAAAAAATTACTCAATACAGAAAATATTTTATCATATAATATAATCCTTCAGGTACTTTCAATGATCGTTTCACTCCAGACATTATTTTACTAAACATTATAAATGATCATTTTCCCATAAACCATATATATCATAACATCTTTAATAGAAATGGCTAAGAAAGCTTACTGTTGCTCACAAAACCTCCCTGCTTCTATAACCAATATCATCAGGCCAAACACATGAATCTATTCTCCTATACTTAATCACAACTACGTCGATATCCTTCAACAGAATGCATCTTTCTGTAGTATTAATATAGTTAACTATGATATTTTCTCACAAATAACCGTAAAACATAGAAAGCTATATATACTTTACTGAAAATTCCTTGGAAAGATTTTCGAAACATACATAAACTTTTAGAGACTCAAAAAGCCGTTTCACCTCCTGATAATTCAAATTATAAATTTATGTTAATGTAGGCGCAGGAGTGGCTGTGTGGTAAGTAGCTTGCTAACCAACCACATGGTTCCGGGTTCAGTCCCACTGCGTGGCATCTTGGGCAAGTGTCTTCTGCTATAGCCCCGGGCCGACCAATGCCTTGTGAGTGGATTTGGTAGACGGAAACTGAAAGAAGCCTGTCGTATATATGTATATATATATATATGTATGTGTGTGTGTGTGTTTGCGTGTCTGT
>NC_042998.1:74907925-74925425 GCF_006345805.1 Octopus sinensis | reverse complement strand
GTCGATTAAATAAGTACCAGTTACGCACTGGGGTCGATGTAATCGACTCGATCCGTTTGTCTGTCTTTGTTTGTCCTCACTGTGTTTAGCCCCTTGTGGGTAGTAAAGAAAAAGGTATTTTTTCTGGATCTTTACGTTCTGACTTCAAATTCTACCGAGGTTGATTTTCCCTTTCATCCTTTCGGGGTTGATAAAAAAAGTATCAGTTGAGTACTGGGGTCGATGTAATTAACTTACCCCCTCACCCGAATTTACTGGACTTGTACCAAAATTTGAAATGATCATCACCGTCATCGTCATCAATATTATTATTGACAGTAGTAGTAGTAGTAGTAGTAGTAGTAGTAGTAGTAGTAGTATTAGTAGTAGTAGTAGTAGTAGTAGTAGTAGTAGTAGCAGCAGCAGGAGAAGTAGTAGAAGCAGAAAGTTTTAAGAAACTGTCATGAGAGCAGAACAGCAGGTCTTCAGAGATGATGATGATGATGAATTGCAGTGGCAATAAAAAAGTGGCTTCCAATGTTTCAACTAGAGATATGTTTCAATTCACAAGTTATGCTAAGTAATATCAAGTCATTCCTCAACCCTCTACATTGTTCTGCAAACGATAAATTACTGCCAAACATATAACTTAAAATATCTGTAATGCACATTAATGTTTGTTGTATGCCATTTGGACAAATAATCAAAACGTAAAAGTCGTTCAGGCTTACGTGTGTATTTTGCAGAATGCAGTTTCTAGATGGTCGGGTAATTTTACATTTCGGTGTGTCTACAAACAATTTTTGGTAATAACAATAAAGATAGGGAATCCAATCAAGTTTGAAAGGCGGATTTCCTGAAAGTATGTTTACAAAAAGCGCAGTAAATGTTCTTTATTTTTACAGTATGAAATGATATCTGATGTAATGTTTTTTGATAACGAGTGTTTTATGAGAAAGATGTCACAAAACAGGAAAACGCATACTTTGTCAACTATCGATTATAGATCGCTTACAATGAGATATGAGAGGCTCCTCACAGTTCATATTTGAATATATCTATACATACATGCGCACAGATGCAGCAACACATACGCAACACACACACATATGCATACATAAATACATACATGGACATATACATTTGTATAGTTTAAGTATGTTTGTATGCGTATGTCTAAGTATACATTTATTATGCAAATGTACAAAGCGTTGTGAGAAATGTTCATAAGAAACAAATGCGTGGTTCGAGTCTTGAAAGTGCAGGTTTTCGGGGTTTTTTCTTTCATTCAAAGAATTTAAAACCTAATATATTACAAGCTATTATTTACAAGCATTTTTATTTCGAGATACATTGTTAAATTTTGTATATACATATTTCTAAACATGTTACAAGTATAGTCAAAACGTACACATCCCTTTAAGACCAAAGTCATTTATCTTTTGTTTTAAAATATCCGATACAAATGGAGTGTCTTTATCCATCAGGTGGTATTTCTTATTTATGTAATTCTGTTCTCTTTCATTGAGCCTCATATTTTCTCTCCTTGTTTTCCTCGAACTTAAATCATTCCGTCATATATCGAAAATTTTCTTGCATTCTCCTTTGCTAGAATGGTTAATTGTTTCTCTGTACATTTTTTCTCTAAACATTCCAGTTTTCTCCTCAGTGGTGGCATAAGCAATGATATGCATAAAAGAATTTAACTTGGTGATGAACTTCATTAGGTATCTCACGGCTTCATTTGCTTTCCTGAGTTCTGAGATAAGTTTTGCTCTATCACATTACTTGAATGATAGCAACCTTTCTGTCGTGGAGAGTAACTATTTCCAGCTAACTTCTTTCAGCAACTTGGAGGAACCCTGTCTTCTATATATCGTAGATGCCCTCCCTCCATGTTTAATCTCTGTCAACCCTCCTGTTCAATGAGCATTTCTTCTGGATCATTTGTCCTCTACAGTTCATTTCGCATTTCCATTATAATCTCCTGTCGTTCCATATTCTCTAACAATTTTTGATATTAATTTGTCCAATCTTTCTTTACTCACATACCCCAGCTCATCATATAGATAATCTATTTCCCCAGAGACCTTGTAACCTTTATCTTTAACATCTTTTCTCGGGATCACTCTTAATATAACATTCAAATAACAATTTGTTGTTCTCTTTCGTCCATTTTAATCTCCTACACTGTTATGGGTCATCAGTTGCTTGATCACGACTATGTCTGCAGGCTTACAGGACACCTGCCGGATGCGACACCTTCGCAAAAGGCTCCAGCCTCGTTGTGATCAATAAGATTATTGATATTTCTCTCATAACTGAGGCATGTGTTTTCAGGTTACCATCAGCCAGCCGGTATATCGTGTTACCCTCATTAGACAAGTCGTCAACCAAGACTCTTGAGAGGCCTCTTTGCCCTCATTGAAGCTGGTTATTCTGCGTTGGTCGACACCTACTGTATTCTCTCAGTACATAAAGACACATTTAGTGGATTGTCGTTGACTCTAGTGAGTTCATCAGCCCTTTAAATGATTTCGTTTATTGTCTTATAGGGTACCCAACAAAAACCACATTGCTTATCAGACAAATGCTTTGTATGTTTGACAGTTTAGTCGCCGACGGACCCACCATGATACAGGTTGTAGTGGATTACATGTCACCAATAGCACTAAAAGTGACCTGACATATTGTCATAGTTATTATTACAATTGCTACTACTGTCACTACTACCAACATTGTTACTAACACTATACTATATTCTTATTGTTATCACAATTACTCAAGGCGGCGAACTGGCAGAATCGTTAGCGTGTTAGCAAAATCCTTATTGGCATTTTGTCCGTCTTTATGTTTTGAGTTCAAATTATGCTGAGGTCGACTTTGCCTTTCATCGTTTCGGGGTCGATAAAATAAGCACCAGCTGAACACTGAGGTCGATGTAGTCGACTTACCTCCCTCCACGAAACTGCTAGCCTTGTGCCAAAATTTGAAATTATTATTATCACAATTACTATTTCTCTAAGGATCCTTCTTATCCTCACTACCATTATTATTATTGGGATCGGTAGAATGAAATTAGGATATCAAGATATCTGATACAAAAATTTTCGGTATCAGTGGTGGCGGCAGCTTTGGGTGAGAGCACGGTGAGAAAGCATGATTCTAACATTCAAGGGAGAGAAAGAAAACAAGTGAAAAGAAAAATATACCCACTATTATAAAATGATGAGAGACAACCGAACTAAATATATCTAAACTGTCATTAAACTAACTAACGTTGATTAGGAAATAAATGTAACCTGCATTTAACATACTGCATATGGAAACATTAGTTCTGGTTTTGACCAGAAATCGTAACGGCGAGTTGGCAGAATCATTAGCACGCCAGGCAAAATTCTTTGCGGTATTTCGTCCGTTTCTACGAACTGAGTTCAAATTCTGTTGACGTTGACTTTGCCTTTTCATCCTTTGGAAATCGACGAAATAAGTACCTGTTTCACACTGGGGTCGATATAATCGATGAGCCCCTCCTTCCAAAAGCCCAGAATCCATGCCTTTAGTACAAAGGGTTATCGGTATTATTACATTGTCATAAAAACTGAACGGTTGTCTGCATGACACAAGAAGTGTAACCAGAGGAGAAGACACGCGAGGATCAGGAGTGCTTGAATGGGGGAGTATGACAGATCACTCAGTTGCGAGAAACAGAGACTATTAGTCTCATATTACATTAAAATAATATCCGGAATATACCCGATGCCTTTCCTAGCATAGTATATAAAACAAATAATTTTCATGTCACAGCTACATAACTCATAGAGACATGGTCTTGTTTCTTAGGAAAAATACTTGAGAAAAACCAACAGGGTGATGTAGATGATTTACCATTTTCGCATTGTACTCAAGATCTTATCAGTTAACGATACAAATGTGAAGTATTTTTATATATTTCATTTTTAACTATTCTATAATATGGTTTAAAGAACAGAATATTGTGAGCCAAAGTGTGGAAAACTTTTGAGAGATTCAACTTGTAGTTTCTTTTCTTTTGTTTTTCTTTGTCTTGGTTATGTCAGATAAAATTCATTCTATCACTCTTGCTGTTGGACCGACTTTAGACTGATTTCTGTGAAAACTATTGTGGCTTATGAAAAGTAGATGATCGTGGTGAAGAAATGAAGGGAGATGAAGAAAGAGATTTTTTAGAATGTCGCAGATGATATGAAGGAAAAAAAGTGGTTGATAGTTCAAAATTAACGGTGTTCTTTTCTTTAAAATGGGTATAAATTTGACGATTTTTTAATGGGTTAGGATAAAATGATTGATTGATTAGTAAACATGGAATTCATGATATGGAAAAACGTTTAGATATGCTACCACACCTAGAACCCAACTACGGATTCAAATGTTTAATAATATTTGTAATACTCCACTCAAAATTATATTTAGATGTTAATATCGAGTGTATTCGTTGAAGAAAATCGGATCTTTTTCTTTTCATGGGCAGCTCGATTAATTCATTTTCTTTACCTAAACACTTTCAAACTTCGTATACTGGTAGAATGTGTCATATAGAACATCTTTTAATCTTAGCGTATATGTATCCATCTATAGATGGATACATATACGTGTGTCTGTGTGTATGAGGATGTGTATGTAATCGCCTTCGTGTTTATGTAATCGTTTAAATTGAGTTAAGAGCAGAATCAAGATGGGAACGTTGACGCATATTTACATATGAGTGTTGTTGAACAAAACCTCAAAATATATCGCCATTGACGAACGATGCTTCAATCTCCATTGCATTTGTTAGAAATATTTCTGAAAGAAATCGTAATGAATATTGGGGCAGTGCTGCGATCAATCATTTTACATAGTAAACACTTTGGTAGTCTTAGAATATCTGTAATCTATTAAACGGAATATATTTTATACTTTACCATAGAGATGTGAACGTTTTAACATATGAACTTTTCAACAGGAAGAACTATCACATTAATTGTAAAGTAAATAGAATTTGTTGAGATTAAATCGATAAATTCATCAGTCAATTTGCTAACAATAAAGAAGCTGAAAACGACGGTATCGCCTCGGAAATGTGAAAGGGAGTTACTTTTCTAGCTCACAATGAAAATAACTCTGTTATGAATTGTTAGGCTCCTTTTCTGCTAGTGTTGATAAAATAAGTATTCGTTCAATACTGATATCGATGTAATCGACTATATGTTTTCCAAAAGTACTCTAGTTAGAAATCCATTGGAAAAAAAACTTATTCGAAACCGGTCGTTAAATATTAATTTTTTATACAACATACTTCTGGAAATGAAAATCAAGATCCGCTTTGATCAATAACAGTTTCAACTATCACGTAACGAAGCACACGGAAATACAACCTCTGACTGACAGAAATTGTGGGAAAAATCTAAGTTGGAAACAACGTAGGAAGTGAAAAATTATAGATTTACTAACGAGAATGGCGTAAAAAGAATTAGCTGAAGTCAAAGCGACATTAGAAAATATTGTATCTTATGTCTCTCCAGGCAATGTTTGGAACATGTAAGACAGACACCGAACATATGAAAATGTAAGGTTCCGGTGGAAAAAGAAACAGAAGATGCCATCACTACATAAGCCAAGGAAATTATTTAATCTCAGTTTGAGTAGGTATGAATGGGGATTGTTTTAATATGAAGAGGAAAGAACTCTTGTACGCTACGAGACATGAAGCGAAAATTTTATCAATCAATGCGCAATTTTTCTAGCTCACAATAAAAACAATTTTGTGACCATGTCAAGTAAGTAACACCAAGCACTTTAGCGTCATTTATGCGTCATTTATGTTGTGTCACTTTGAGGCCGTTCACCTAATCATTGATGGGTTTTTCCCGTGAATCTTGTTGCTTATTTCAACCGTTCAAATCTCACAATCAAATAAGTCGAGAGGTTTGCGAAGAAGATGACACCAATAAGACATATGAAAACTATCTGACGTCCTGGTGGGGTTAGTTAATATGTCATACTAAGTGTAGAAATAAGGAACGGCAATGTACAAATGGCACTTCCCTGAAGGTCTACATGTACCTAAGAAGTATTATCAATGTAAGAGTTAGATCAAAACAACTGATCGCCATTGGTATGGAGACTACACAACTCTCGTACATGCTTGATAGCATACAAATAAATCTGTTTTCCTATCTAGTTTCCTTATCCAGACATATGTGGAAACATAACTAACTCTTGAACACCGTTATTCAATACACTAGAACAGTTCTATATTATCAACATTATTATCATCGCCGTCATCATTGTGGTCATCGTTGTCGTCGTTTTTATCATCCTCATCCTCAGTACTGGATCACCATATGCGTGGACATACCGGTAATAAGTGTTTTCCACAGAATAAAACTGATGGAAAATGCAGGTCTAATTTTTATTTATAGGACCGAGAACCTAAATCGGCGCACCTAACGTCTTAAGAATGTCAAGTAAAGGAAATCACAAGAGATAATTTGAAAAATCAATAAAACTAGGGAATATATATCATCCGACGCGTGATACACATACGTTTCTTAAAGATGTTGCCAATTTACTTCAAACCATACAGTAAAATCGCAGGGAGCTAAACTTTCAAATGATTTCAATATATTGCAGGTTGTGATAGCAACAAATTTGTGGGAAAATATTTTATGGCTCTACTACACAATAATGTATGTTCCAAAACAAAGTAACCTGTCCGCTTCTCACCATCATTTTCCCTACTTTGGGAATTTTGTTTAAACATTTTTCTGATCTTCCACTCTATGTTGCATCTGTTATGAACTGATGAAACCTGATCAAATAAAAAGTGTGTACCTATTTCAGAAATAACTGGATTTTAACAATTACAACCAAAGAGAGCAAAACACCAAAGGAGTGACTATGTAAATATTGCATGTTAACTCTCAGCTGTAACAAATATTTTTACAAAAATATTTAACGCACTCAACTCCTGTTAAGTTTAATAAATCTAAACGCAAAAAGAACCCTGGGAAATCAATGTAATTTTTTATTTCTGTGATAAAATGGAGTGATTGCATATCTATATCTATGGGACTGTTGAAGACTGACAATGTAAAGGAACAAAATAACCAATATCTTTAAAAACAAGTCTACATTCTTACATTCCATTTGTTAGAAAATATATGCGATATAAAGTATTTAGCATATTTTCTCCAAGATAAATATTATATGACGGAAGTAAAGCAAGGTGAATCCTCAACGATGCCTTAAATAGGAAATTGAAACCAAATTTTCTGGATTTTTTCCGTGTGCTTCGTTACGTGATAGTTGATACTGTTATTAATCAAAACGGATCTTGATTTTCATTGGCGGAATTATGTTATATAAAAAATTAATATTTAACGACCGATTTCGAATGAGTTTTTTTTTTCAATGGATTTCTAATAAGAGCATTTTGGGAAAACATATAGTCGATTACATCGATATCAGTATTGAACGAATACTTATTTTATCAACACTAGCAGAAAAGGAGCCTAACAATTCATTTGTTACTTAATTGACATGGTCACAGAGTTATTTTCATTGTGAGCTAGAAAAGTAACTCCCTTTCACATTTCCGAGATGATACCGTCGTTTTCAGCTTCTTTATTGTTAGCAAATTGACTGATGACTTTATCGATTTAATCTCAACAAATTCTATTTACTTTACAATTAATGTGATAATTCTTCCTGCTGAAAAGTTCATATGTTAAAACGTTTACATCTCTATGGTTAAAGTATAAAATATATTCCGTTTAATAGATTACCGATATTCTAAGACAACCAACGTGTTTACTATGTAAAATGATTGATCGCAGCACTGCCCCAATATTCATTACGTTTTCTTTCAGAAATATTTCTAACAAATGCAATGGAGATTGAAGCATCGTTCGTCAATGGCGAAATATTTTGAGGTTTTGTTCAACAACACCCATATGTAAATATGCGTCAACGCTCCCATCTTGATTCTGCTCTTAACTCATCTTAAATGATTACATAAACATGAAAGCGATTACATACACATCTTCATACACACAGACACACACACACGTATATGTATCCATCTATAGACAATGTGCGTGTGTTTGTATGTGTGTGTGTGCGTGTGTGTGTGCGTGTGTGTGTGTGTGTGTGTGTGTGTGTGTGTGTGTTTGTGTGTGTAATACATTTATGCTTCTTTATGTAAAATAACAATTGAAAGAGAGAGAGAGAGAAATTGCATTAATTCACAATTTTATTATTTCTTAAATTTAAGAAAATATTGCCTGAAAATAATATCAAAAGAAATGTGAAGGAAAGATAATTTGTTTATAAATGAATTTAAAAATTGTTCGGCAAATGCATTTTATGAAATCGATAAGAATCTAAAATTGACGACCAACATACTGCAGCACTTTGCTATCCTTAAAATATGCAATACTTCTGACATCGAATAACTAACGTGTTTTGATATTATCACAACCTGCTGTAGGCGAAACACAGAACGTGTATATCAGTGTTAATATCTTGTTTATGATAATATACAGGGTATATTGTTTCGTAGCTGAAATAATATTCCCGTTTTTCCCTTTTTCATGGAAGAGTTATGAAACATTAAGCGTAAAAAGAATTATAGAATTTTGTTTTTCTGTATGAAGGAAGTGCATGTGATCTTCTTTATCGTTTCATTCTTAGCGATTACAATCAAAATAGGTGAGGATTTTTTCTGAAATTCACACGTATCTGAGTTGTTTGATGCCACATTAGGATTTAATAATGCAGCGTGAAAAAGAGAGGGTATGGCGATAATGATATGCTCTGAAGTTGATGTTAATGTTTTGTTTTAATCATAATAAACTATCAAATATCTCAGCAGCTAAAGATAAATATCGGATTTAAATTTTGGAATCATATCTTATGACGACCGAATACATTTTCTGCATACTGCTGAAAGTTACTGCAACAAACGAATACTGTGGCGTATGTAAATGATTAAATCTTATCTTTTGAAACACTGTCGTTTCAGAAAAAAATTCTTTATTTCCCCATTGAATCATCTTACACCAATAAATCGGAAAAATATCGAAGGCTACTGATTACAAACTTTTATAAGATATACCATAAAATATCATGTCTCTTTGATACTCCTTTTTAGATCAATCAGTCTAGACTGATCTTTATCTTTGAGTTAATAGGTAGTAAGTTTCTTACATCAAAGGAAAATGAAATAGCCAAATTAACACACGGAGAGTGAAAAAGTGAGAAATATGGGGAGAGAAAAGAGAGAGAATTAATTTAGAAAAGGAAGAGAGAAAGAGTGGCAAATTTTTGATTTTCCTTTCCAAATTAATCGTATAATCTATCATTATATCCGATTTAATGATCTTTCCTTTTAATGATCTTTCTTTTCTTTTCTTTTCTCGGCGATTTGAAATTTTCTGGATCTTCCGAAATCATGTTTCTCTCTTTACATGTGCATCACTTTGGGTTTAGTAAAGTTAAGAAGTGCATGATCTACATACCGTCGTCTATCGTATGGGTTCACACGTTATTATTAGTTTTCGTTAAAAACAATTTTAAGACACTGTATTTTATCTTGCTTACCGATATCAGCTGAAATAAACTAAAGTTCCTCCCGCCTCGATGCAATCGCTTTAAGTATGCTTTATAGCAGATAGAACAGAGACATGGACGCGACACATACGAAAATTCTTTAGCGTTTTACTGCCTCAAACCATATATTTTTCTCAAGAAGTTTTTGTCCCCCACCCCACCCCCACTCACCATTCAAATGATGAAAAACATTGAGGATGGATCTCCTTTGCAAAATATGAACAATCTATCTCTGATGGCTCTTCACAGTGATTTCGTTTTATAAATCAATAAAAGCCAGAAGGAAAGCTGATAACTTTTCAAGCCTCCTCAGTGGTGAGATTTTACAGCTGATATTCAGCTTGAACATCTGTGGATTATGTAGAAATTGTACTTGTGTAGCAAGCGGCTTCAAGAGGCCATATATGGAAACTAAAACACCGGAAAAGTATAGGAGTCAATTTAGCCATTTAAAAAGAAATGAAAAACAATAATATTCACTTTTAGTTTACTTCTTGAGCTGGCAGAATCGTTAGCGTGCCGGGCGAAATGCTTAGCAGTATTTCGTCTGTCTTTACGTTCTGAGTTCAAATTCCGCCGAGGACAGCTTTGCCTTTCAACCTTTCGGGGTAGATAAATTAAGTACCAGTTACACACTGGGGTCGATGTAACCGACTTAATCCCTTTGTCTGTCCTTGTTTGTCCTCTCTGTGTTTAGCCCCTTGTGGGTAGTAAAGAAATAGGTATTTCGTCTATCTTTACGTTCTGAGTTAAATTTCAGCCGAGGTCAACTTTGCTTTTCAACATTTCGGGGCGATAAATTAAATACCAGTTGCGTACTGAGTTTGATCTAATCGACCGGCTCCCTCTCCAAAAATTTCGGGCCTTGTGCCGAGAGTAGAAAATAATATCTATGTCACTCTTCTACAACTGAACACTGATTGTTTTGGGGAAGGAATCTAGTCTATTATTCTGAGTCCAATCTCGACTGCTTCCCATCTTATCGACTCCGCGGTATTTGAACGAGCGAAATGCCGCCAAGGATTTTGTCTGGCGGGCTAACGATTCTGCTTGCTCGCCATCCTTTCCATTATAGGCGAAGCACCTGAAATGTTTTTCTTATGAAAATGGGTTAGTTAATTACTTTGATTCCAATGCATAACTGCTACTTAATATATCAACCTCGATAGGACGAAAGGCAATGTCGACCTCGTTGGAATTTGAATTCTGAATGTAAAGACGGGCGAAATGCCGCTAAGCATTATACATGGCGTGCTACGGTTTCTGTCGGCATACTACCCAAATAATAGTAATGATAATAATAATAATAATAATAATAATAATAATAATAATATAATAATAATAATAATATAATAATAATAATTATAATAATAATAATAATATAATAATAATAATAATAATAATAATGATAATAGTAACAAAAATAGTAATAATAATAATAATGATAATGATAATAATAATAATAATAATAATAATAATAATAATAATAATAATAATAATAATAATAATAATAATAATGATAATAGGATGATACCGTAGGCAACATGCAGGAAGCCCGCTATGTATTCATGACTCCAGGAGTTCCAACAAAACCTGTGATACAAAGAACTACTACTACTGCTGCTACTACTACTACTACTACTACTACTACTACTACTACTACTACTAATAATAATAATAATAATAATATAATAATAATAATAATAATAGTCCGGTTCCAATGTCTTGGTCAGGTGATCGCACTGAATCATTGCATCCCACAGGATTTTGTTATTCTCAGTGATTCATTGACTATTATCATTGGCTCCTGGGGTGTGCTCATACTACGTTTTTTGTTCCTTGTAGGCCGTGATTTTCACAGACCGCCCAATGAATCGTTCTTGCCATATTGTCATGACGTCTTTTGAAAAGAGGAAAACTAGTTAAGAGTAGCAACATCACACTAAATGAAGCAAATGAAATAAGAGAATTAGAGCAAATCCAGACATACAAATACTTAGGAATTAGTGAGCGAGATACGATATAACACACACAAATGAAAGAGAAGACAAGAAAGGAATTCTATAGTCGAGTTAGATTAATACTGTAAACAGATTCAGTGCGAAAAAGAAGATATGTGTCAATGTTCTAGCCGTCCCAGTTATAAATTACAGCTACAATATTCGTAACTAGAGTCTAAATGAACTAATCAAAATAGACAGGAAAGCAAGAAAAATAATGACAAAGTTTAGGATGTATCACTAAAAGCTGACATAGGAAGGCAATATACATAACGTATCGAATGTGGTAAAGGCCTGCCTTATACAGCTAGAAAGCTATTAAAAAATAACCACTATAAGACTACAGAAATACCTACTTCAGAAGTAAGGAAACAAATACAAATATCCACATAACACGAAAAAAACAAAAAGATAGTCATAGTACCTAACAACTATGAAGAAAAATAAGAAACAACAAAAGCCGTAAAACAACTGAAATCCAAACTAAAACTGAAACAGCAACGGATCATGGTAAAACGATGGCAAGAAAAGCCTCTTCATGACAAATATTGGGTTAAATCAAACGGAAAAGAAATAGAGAAAGCAAAATCCCAACAATGGCTCGGAAGCTCAGGACTCAAATCAGAAACTGGACGATTTTTAATTGCAGCACAAGATCAAAGCCTTCCCTCCAGAAATCACCAAAAACATGTAATGAAAAGAAACACAAGTAAATGCAGAATATGTGGAGATGGACAAGAAATAATAAATCATATTGTTTGTGGCTGCCCAGTCCTGGCTAAAAAGGAATATATTCACAAAAACAACAGAGTTAGGAGCTATATACACTGGAAGCTATACCAACACTATGAATAACAACAAGAAAAAGATGATATAAGCACACGCCAGAAATGGTCGGGAAATGAGAAACCAACCATACTCTTGGATACACACAAAGAAATTAAGGCCAATAGGTTGGATATAGTTACCAGAGATCACCAAGAAAAAATGCTTTCTAATCGATCTATCAGTACCAACATATCACAATGTTTCTCTAACAGAAATGGAGAAACTTTCCAAATACAAAGATCTGGAAATAGAGTTAACTCGAATGTGGGGCCTAAAAACAGAAACAATGTCTATCGCAGTAGGCGCATTAGGTGTAATAAAAAAAACATTCAGACAAATACGTAACAAAAACACCAGGATATACAAGTATATATAACATACAGAAAATAGCACTACTAGGCATCACAACAAACCAGTTTCGACCTACATCACGTACTCTTCAAATTCGACCTCCATTACACCTTCAACCAGAGACTACAACTTCAATTTACATCTAATCCACAACCTAAACCTACACAAATTCATGATACCACAGTATATCACTATTTTAACTTATATCATAAACATAATGTCTCACCATCTTCAATATACACTGCAAGTTAAAGGTACACAATATTGTCTGCCTACACTATCTACACCTCAACTTTAATCAGGAATTTCGCTATTTCAGGCTACATTTGTTAGGGAATACATGTAGGGGTTACGTATTAAATCTATCGCTAACTCCGAAAGAGTGTAGGATGGTTGAAACTGCTCATGAGCCCTGGAGGGGATATTTTCTTCCCTAAGAGTATTGGTGACATTATTAATATTTCCTTCAGTATTATGGAAAGTCATTGTATGTGTAAATACTCTAAAGAGTGTTTTAAAGATATTTTTAAAGATATGCAATGAGTTATTTTTCGAAATAGAATGGCTCAATTTATTGTGCAAACTTAGCAAATCGTATGTTTTATAAACGCCATTTTGAGAGTTTTGAAGAACAAACACATTAATCGGAACCACACCAGATATTTCTCTTTAGCATTTCAAGAGAATGTGCAAGCAAGTTGTTTATCGCTTCTTTATTGGATATCAATGTCTCTGTAGTTTTAGGTGACGATTTCACCCCCACTCATATTATTGTCATCTGTTTTAATCTACGTGGAATTGGAATACATTTTACCTCAAGTAGATACTTGACACTGAGGTTAATGGAAACAAAATGTGATGTATCTAGTAGCTCGTTAACTCAGCCAGCCATAGAGACAGTGTTGATTTCCATCAGCTTCTATTTCAATTATTTATATACACACCTACGAGCACCTCACATTCACACATTACATACACACACACAAATCCACACACATACATACATATATATATATAGAGAGAGAGAGATTGTCTTACATGTAAGTTTAAACACATTGGCATAATTATTTGCGTGTATGAGTGTATGTATTAATTAACCATATAAATATCACACGGTATACATATTTATGTATACTATATCATACGGAGTTTTTACTCTAGCTATTAATATGAGGCCATCAACCTTGTGCTAAAAATTACGTCAATAAATATGCTAGTTACTATGTTGTTTACATTTATTATAAATAGTTTTTGCTCTACTCTTTAACAATTTAGTAGGCCAGGGTAAGCGATCTCTTTTGAAAATGATCAGAGATAAAACTAGTCAGTTTGACCCTCATACCAAGCTGCTCGTAAAACGTTTATATGTGTGTTTGTGTGTATGTGTGTGTGTATATATATATATATATATGTGTGTGTGTGTGTGTGTGTGTGTGTGTGTGTGTAGATCATTTTTTATGACATTAGAGCAGCTTAGTATGAGGGAATCGAATCGTCACACACACACGCACACATATATATGGACACACAAACGCATACACATAATATACTGATTGTTGCTGCTATGTTCAGCAAAATAATGCACTCAATACTTTTGATAGTTATTTATATTCTAAATACAGTATCTTATTTGCACATAGTATTCAGTTTTTATACTAGGATATTTTCGTTCTTCCATGAAACTTGAGTAGCTTGTTACATATAAGAATCTGTGCGTAATATAACAACATACAGTGGTACGTGTTTTTCATGTCTATGTGTATTTGTGGGTTTATATTTATTCATCTATGTGCATGTGTAAGCGTGCTGGATGTTATTTATATAAAACATTAAAATAGTGGATAAAAACAAAGCAAAATTTAATGCTGAAACAGAGGTTGGAAAGTGACTGAGATATAGAGATTCAATTTAACAGAAAAGGTACAAGGTAAAAGAGTGTAATTTGTAGGTGAGCATATTTTATTTTATTCGAAGATTGTCAGCCAAATGGACTGTCTCCAATTGACTGTGCAAATGTAAAACAATCTATTAAAGAAGCAGTTTTATTAACTCAACCTCTGACATTTCATATGCAACGTGAGCGAGAGATTGCTTATATTCATAATTATTAATCATCTAATCAAATTAAATACACAGACTAATCAGTCCATTTCATATGATAATTAAATTAACCTCACTGTTGTAAGGACCGCTTTCATATTAATGTGAGAAGTAATTACAACTAGCTTTGTAACAGTTAAATGTTTCAGCAAAATTCGTAACGAATTCTTGGAGTTATTATAGATATTTTATCATTAAATTTCGAAAGTAAATGGAGTCAGTCAGTCAGTCTTACTGCATAAACTTATGTGCTGTTATAGATCTTTCGGATGTCTTTACTGTTGTATATTGTAA
The DNA here is from genome assembly GCF_006345805.1 of Octopus sinensis. NCBI lineage: Eukaryota > Metazoa > Mollusca > Cephalopoda > Octopoda > Octopodidae > Octopus > Octopus sinensis. The sequence continues at coordinate 74,910,240 of NC_042998.1, read as the reverse complement.
GAATCCCTGTGCCGTGCAGTAAATATCTATAATATACAGTAGAATTATTGATAGCATTTTAAAGCAACTTTTGTACGTGTCTAAATAATAAAAATACCAATACTAACTAGCTGATGTATCAAGAATTTACTAAATCTTGGAATAAATAATATTGTTGCTAACATTGTTAACAATATAATAAATCAAGTAGAATTCTAAAGCACATGTATGATATCTTAAATAATTTCCATTTCCTAAGTTAATCTAAAAACTATTCCTTGCATAAGCAGCCACATCTATGTTTTGTTCTTTTCTTCGATAATTTTAAAATAAATTTCCAGTCAATGACATCAAACTGATCGATAAATGAAAACATTTGCGTACAATATCACCTCCCAAACAATCGGAATTATTTAAATATAGGTAGATTTGTTCGTGTTTGCTCCTAGTCTGTTGTAATATATGGTCATATGCGGGCATATGGCATAGTGATTAAGAGCGCAGGCTACTAATCCCAAGATTCCGTGTTCAATTCCAGTAGTAGTAGTAGTAGTAGTAGTAAGTAGTAGTAGTAGAAGTAGTAGTTGTAGTAATAATAATAATAATAATAATAATAATAATAAGAAGAAGAAGAAGAAGAAGAAGAAGAAGAAGAAGAAGAAGAATAATAATAATAATAATAATAATAATAATAATATAATAATAATAATAATAATAATAATAATAGACAGAAAGACAAGGGAGTTGCTAACTAGATATGAGACATTCCACCCAGTAAGTGACAGACAGACTGTATGTACCTAAAAAAAGCAGGTGAAGACAACTTATTGGATGCAAACACAGCATTAAAGCAGAAGAAAACAACATAGCATGGTATATATAAAAAAATGCCACAGAACCGCTACTATTATCAGTCAGAAGGTCGGGCTTGTGTAGGAGGAAAGATTGCAAAGATAAAGCATTGTACAAGGACTTGAGAATGAATGAAACTGAAAATAGGTGGATAAAGAAAAGAATGCATGGACAATTTCATAGAGATGTTGATGATAAGACAGATAGAGAAAAAAGATGATTGTGAATGATGGCTAAAAGTGATTTAAAACGGGAAACGGAGGCTCTAATCTATGCTGTCCAAGAGCAAGCACTAACAAACCACATAACATTACCCCATTATGGAATTAATTTTAGGGCTTATAAGTCTAATAATTGTCTATCCTTCCTTAATACCGGTTCCCATATGCTGTTCATATCTGCACTCGGTCTGATTAGGAGGTTGTTGTCTCCTAGCATACGTGCTGCTTCTTTTAGTTTTCGTATTTTCCAGTGGTCTTCTCTGTCTATCATTTTAACTTCATCGCACCGGGGATGTGGACTCCATTTTTCCATACATGATCAGCTATACCCGATTTATCAATATCTCATCGTGTCACAGCTTTGCGATGTTCGTCTACCCTTATTTTGAGTGGGGGCATGTTTCGCCTTTGTATAACCTACCACAGCTGCATGGGATGGAGTACACGCAGTCTTTGGTCATATTCTCTTCTATTGGTGGTTTTACTGGAAGGAGATATTTGCGAAGTGTTGTATTACTCTTGAATACTGTCGTGATGTTATATGGGCCCCATATCTTTTCTGTCTTTTCGGAGAGGCCTTTCGCATAGGGTAGACAGATTGTGGACAGTTTATTGGCCTCATTCTCTCTCTTCTTCATAATTGGAGTGGATAGTATACTTTTGGGGTAGTTGGTGCTTAATAGATCGTTATTGAGCTTGATCATTTCATTGTGGTGTGTATCACGATCACTACTTATATTCTTTGCACGATGTTTTAGGCACTGAGCAATCCCTCTCTTTACACTGTATGGATGGTGGGAATTGAAGTTGAGGTATCGTCCAGTAAAGGTCGGCTTGCGGTATACGGTTGTCCCGAATCCATACTTGGTGCGTGTTATCAATACGTCCAGGAATGCCAGCTGATTGTCTTTTTCCTTCTCCATTGTGAACTGTATGGATGATCGAATAGTGAGATCATTGATCTCAATGTTAGATCATTGTGATCAATGATTTAACATTGATTTCAATGTTAGATCATTGAGTTCACATGATCTAACAGCACTTGGCTATCTTCCTAGTGGGGCCAGAGTATACAGGTGTCATCAATATATCGTAGCCCTTGTGCTGGTTTTAGTGGTGTTGATCCTAAAGCCAAATTCTCAAAGTAGTCCATTTATATATTGGCTATTACGGGTGATAATGGCGAACCCATAGCTAGCCCCTTTTCTTGTCGATATATATCAGTGTCCATACTGAAGTAGGTAGTTTCTACACAGAAGATCA
>NC_042998.1:74887925-74905425 GCF_006345805.1 Octopus sinensis | reverse complement strand
ACAACTGACAAGCAAATCTGTAGTATTGAGCAGAATATTTGCTGTAGCCCATCTTTTATACCAAGACAAAACAATGTACATGATAACACTTCCATTCAGTTAAGATCATAAGCCATGAGAACCACTGCCTGGTACTGCATCAGGGCATTCAAACAACTGACAAGCAAATCTGTGGTATTGAGCTATTATTATTATTATTATTATTATCATTATTATTATATTATTATTATTGTTATTATTATTATTATTATTCAGGTCACTGCCTGGAATCGAACTCGGAATCTTAGGTTTAGTAGCCGGTGCACTTAACCACTACGTCATATGCCCACAAAAATCTCTATTGTATGTGAATACCCACTAATCCACATCAGTCTCAATTGTATGTGAATACCTACAAATGATATAAGCATGCAACTTATACTTACACTATCTTTCCAAAACAAAAAGAAAACAAACAAAAAAAGAAGAAAATTAAAATCTTATTTTACTGTGTATAAATCTGTTATCTGCATAATTTTTGGAATATTCTGAAACATAAACAATGAAATTACATACAATGCTTTTCTTACAAAAAATTAAATTAGAATGAGAAATTTAGCGAATTCAAAAGATAATAGTAAATATTTTTTCTCGTTTGTTTTCCCAATTAGTGGGGAAATCTCTCGCAATTTAATAAATATCCTCGTGTTAGATCGTGATACATTTTCTTTCCGTTTTTGCAGCTGAGTTTGCATTACTATTTTTAACGTCGAACCAAACATCTCTCCCTAGAGTATAGTTGATCGGAATATCTGCTTAATTTATTATAGCTTGGATTTAAATACAAATTAGGAAAGTTCTTCAGTAAATGTCTCTAATAAAATTTCACACTGATTAACTTCCTCTAATTAACTTTACATAGCAATATAGTTTTAAGATAGAAAACTGTTTTCTTAAGCATATTTAGACAAAAGTAAAACACAGAAATTTTTGAACATGTATACACAGATACTGGAACATGTGATCATTAAATGTTTATGGAATTTGTGTATATAGGTTTCAGCATTCAGTTTTAATATGCCACGATCTAAACTCAATATTTCCTGGGGATCCAAGATACATAAAATATTTTGGTTGTCACGTCTCTCACGCCGACGTTACTAGTGACGAAACATCTACTTGTACGATTCTATGCTATCTGCACCTGCTAGTGATCTCACAGCTACATTTCGATACTTTTCAACCAAACAATTACCAATCATCGGGGTATCTATCCCCACTACACTCTTCATATGTTTCTGCTCAGCATAATCAAGACAATCTGCTCCACATATTGAACACAATTTTGCCTTGAACTCTCAATCAGCTAACTAATTGTAACTCCACCAATTCTATTATAATTATTACCTTTGGCAATGAATGTATATTATCTCTAATTAGTCTTATACAGGTCTTACTTCAAATCGCACAGATAGCTAAAAGCCCCAACTGCACTGTAACTTAAAGTTGGGGGACATTATATACCACTATAACACAAGAAATCTGCCATCAGAAAACCCGCTTATGTGTTCTTGCTATGAGAAATTAAAGGTATGTTTAAGAAAAGTCTCTTATCTGTCACTTCTCTATGATTATTACTCTCTAAAGTAGAACTCTTTCTGATATGGCCATATGCCTTTCCCCATTTTGTACACACGTTACAAATTTTTTTATCGCACACACACTTTCTCAGCTCCGCAAGCCTCAACATTACGTCAACTGTCATCTTGAAAATCAGACTGACTACTCACGAATGGATCACTTGTGAATCATAGACTTGGTCTATCGCAGCTGTATTGAAGCTAAACAGCAGCAAGAATAATCAAACTTGTAATCACACATCATGCACAGGCAAATGAAACTCACTCCAAACTTCCTATATGCTACTCCTATATGTATTTGATTTCCTAGTTTTCCGCACACAGTTCCCAATCGCATCGCATTACAAAGTTAGTCATGTTTTGTATTTCAATTTACACTAAAAAGTCAATATCATCATTTTCTATCCGCTTACTATACTTGTACATATTACATTAGTCAGCCCTCAACGTCATTACAAATACTAGATTTCATAATTACTGATGAACTGCTTCAGTGATGAACAAGACATAAGCTTGTAGATGATCAATTAAGTACTCACTTAATGACAATCTAAAATGTCTTCAAGATATACGTACTTATCTCTTTTCCATTTATGGTACCACGGTTTGTGTGTCTTTGAAAAAGCAAGCAGCAACAAATACTGCTGAGTTCATTTTATTCGCTTGCTTCTGATCTCCTCGTCAACAACTCTGCTTTAATCGGAGAAACTACGTTAAAAATGCTGCTTAATCATTTTAGGTCTGGTAACAATTTCATTGCAGATGTGGGGGGGGGGACGTACATAGAGCAAATTTACCTTCAATTTGCTCTATGTAAGATTTACAAAACTGCGTACATAACTACATACGCACATACTTGCATACCTAAAAAATATCAAAATATAACTGAATATATGCATATTTATTCATGCATATATATATATATATATATATATATATATATGTATGTATGTATATATATATATATGAGTGTGTGTGCATGGCTGTATATTAGTATATGTAATATACATGCATGCAAGTATGTATGTATGTATACGTTTATACTCTCAGGAATAGAGTGCTTTAGCATGATGGAAAATACGCTTACCGGTATTTCGCCTGCCTCTACGTTCTGAGTTCAAATTCCGCCGAGGTCGACTTTGCCACTCATCATTTCGGGGACGATAAATTAAGTACCAGTGAAACACTGGGGTCGATGTAATCGACTTAATCCGTTTGTCTGTCCTTGTTTCTCCTCTCTGTGTTTAGCTCCTTGTGGGTAGTAAAGAAATAAGTATTTCGACTGACTTTACGACATCAGGGTTATCTTTCTCCGTCTCAGAGAAAAAGAGCATGATGACATTACGATATACTTGTTTGAATGTATATGTGTGTGAAGAAAGAAACAAGGGAAATGCACTTCATACCGTTACTGTTATCAATACGAATAATACCTACCGTTGTTTGTCTAATAACATTAAAAATGTCACGCTGCAATGTGTATAATTTTAGTTCAGTAATTAATTTTTAGTGAAACAGAAGTCATGTTATATTCGATAATTTAATGCTTAACAGGTTCGATTGCAATCAGCTGTGATAAGGTCTAGCTATTCAAATATAATAGAACATTCTGGAAGAAAATTCTCTTAGGCTTGTCTCTTGGACATTTTGGCGTGGGGTGGGGCTGTGAGTGAAGTCGTTAAAACATAGGACACTAACTCGTTAAAACATACGAAAACTAACTCATTAGCTCACGGTTTGCTGAATATAGGATTATGGTTATGAAAACAGCTGATAAAGGGTTTACTGGTGTAAATAAACCTGATTTTTCATTAACATATTTTATTCAATTTTTTTTTCCTTTGACATTAATTCTAGTTAACCAGGTAATTAAAAATGAAAAAAGATTAAAAAGTAAATCTGTAGAAAATTTGAATAGTAAAAACTTAGGTAATTAAAAACTGAAAATCATTCTTAAAGTTTAAAAATATATAAAATCAAAATTAACTTTAAAAGTAAAGAGAAAATGTAAATATCAATATCAGTACATATACATATAGATGAAAATCGATAAAAGTAAAAGGAAATATTTAAAAATTTAAAACCAAAATATCGAAGATTAAAAAATTTAAAATAATTTTCAAAATTCTATTTAAAGTTAACAATATATGTAAAAAAAGCTAAATATGAAACGTAATATATATAAATTATAAGTAAAATTGAAAAAATTAATTTATAATTTCTTCAATTTTTTTATAACTTGTAATCTTTATCTTTTGGAGGTTTTACCTTTTAAATTCTAATTTGATTGTTTTAATTTCCAATTTTTTAAATATGTATTTTTGTATTAGTTTTACATATATGTCTATCTATCTACCTACCTACATATCTATCTATCTATTTATTTATCTATCTATCTATCAATCTATCTGTCTGTCTGTCTGTCTGTCTGTCTGTCTATTTATCTGTATCTATCTATATATATATATATACACACATACACGAACATATATATATATATAATATATATAGAGAGAGAGAGAGAGAGAGAGAAATACATAGATATGGAAGGAAATAACCAGAATACTTGTATAATCGGTGAATTAAAAGGCCGGAAGTAGTTAACAGCATGTTCAAAGCCACTTGGAGTGGGTTTAAGTAGAGTTAAGTTGGTATTAAGTAATCCATGAAAACACTTAAAAGTACACAAAGTTACAAAACGTAAGTAAGTCGTACCGGAAGATAGTACGAGAGTTGCAGATGATTTGGTGAAGGAAACATGGGAGACAGAATGATTGAAGTAAGTGATTAAGAAGTCATTATAAAGACAGAAAATTGTAAAATATTCGTGAAAAGAGTTGTTGTAAAGCCATTATAGAGTCCTGAGCTGGCGGATTAGATACAAATGTAGATAGTAGGCATGCAGTATCGTTGATATAGTGTAGGATATCTGATTCGGGAATCTAACGATAACAGAATCTATCGACACACAGACAGGCAGACAGAGAGATTGATAGATAGAAAAATAGATAGTTATGTAGGTAGGTAGATGGATAGATAGATAGACAGATAGATAGATAGATAGATAGATAGATAGATAGATAGATAGATAGATAGATAGGTAGATAGATAGATAGATAGATAGATAGATAGATAGATAGATAGATAGATAGATAGATAGATAGATAGATAGATAGATAGTGGGTTTAATTCAGTTTAAACCCAGTTTAATAGTAGTTTAAAAGTTAGGATTAAGGAGAGAGTTCGTGGAGTGAACATTATCCATAAAAATTGAGGTTAGAAGCCACTGTAGTGTACCAAGAGTGATCTATTCTGAAGTGTCCCTCAATCCACACATTCTAAAAATCGTTTGTATTTTGTGTTCCTGGGGTAAGATGGGCCGTGCACTAGAGGAAGGGTAATGATGAAGAGACAATAATGAAGCGAGAGTGAGACGGAGTAGGATTTGCATTAATAGGTAATATTAAAGACAAGAGTAAGAGTATGAGAGAGAAAAGTAGTAAGAAATAACTAGGAAGAAAAATGGAATAGTGAGAGATCGTTGTAGTTCTTGTGATTAGTGGATGGAGACAGTATATTTCATTCACATGTGTACGGTCTATATGTTTTAACCTTCAAGTCCCTAGATGTGTCTCATGTTGAAATAGCTTTTATAAAGCTTTTGATTTTCGGTTAAGGCGTGATACCTTGTAAAATAACATATGGGTTGCTTCTTCAGTGCACGCACGAGTTATAGTGTTTCCTGTCCTCATATATGAAAACGATCTTGAAAGAACTTTCTTCTTCTTCTTCTTCTTCTTCTTCTTCTTCTTCTTCTTCTTCTTCTTCTTCTTCTTCTTCTTCTTCTTCTTCTTCTTCTCCTCCTCCTCCTCCTCCTTCTTCTTCTTCTTCTTCTTCTCTTCTTCTTCTCTTCTTCTTCTTCTTCCTCTTCTTCTTCCCATTTATTGAACAGCTACATCAAGCTATCTACTTGTTACATGGCGTGGCGCGTATCGAACCATGCACTATTGCAAACGATCACAAAAATCTAATGAGAATTGATCCAATTCTCTCGTGGGTTCTGCTCGCGCTTGAGTCTGATAAATCAAACTAGCAATGTCACACTAACCTGTGTCGTCACGATGGCTGGTGACGGTGTTAAATAACGCTTTCCGTCCCCAAAAGCAGCAAACCTCAGCATCCATGTGAAATAATGACGAATACATAAATGAATAAGATATTTCATCAAGTATGATTTATGTGCAATATAGAAACATTAAGGATTATTTTCAAGTAGGCATTGAACTGCAATTAGTTATGGATTAATCTTAGTTCTATGAACTGTGCCTCAAAGGATATAACCATGCTACATCATAAAATATTTTTATGTGTTAAGTGAATTATTTCTCCTTATTATATGATTTCTGTACAAGTAAGAATGATAATTTTTTTTCCCCTCCTCTCAGTGTTAAGTGAAGCATTTTGTTTTTTGGGAAATGAGTCATGTAAGATATATCATAAATCATATTCTTTATTGCATTGTAAAGTATTTATATAACTACCAGTTCTTAGGAGACTTTATATTTTGCTTTCAAGAAACGAATTGAAGAAGTAAGATTTGTATATTCATGATCTTCGTTTCATATCCACGTTATTAGAAACGGTCACAAGTGAGGTTGAAGCTATCAATTTTTAATTTGAACTTGTTTCAGCAATTGTTTCACGGACATCTATGTAAATGTAAAGAATTCTCTCAATGATACGGAATTCAGTGAGGATAGCGTTGTGATGGGAGTATCATTGAATGTGGTAGTTAGTGTTGTAGCATTGGCAGAAATGCTAAATTATACCATTTAATGTTCAGATATATTCATTGTAGTCCCTCTTCATAATAAATTCTTATCCTAGCTTTTATTTCTATGTCAAATGTCAAACACCAGAAGTATATATACATATATATATATATATATATATATATATATATATATTATATATATATATATATATATATATATAATATATATATATATATATATTATATATATATATATATACATATATATATATATATATATATATATATAATGCATTGAAGTTTATACACCCATCTAACTCAATCTCCTGATTCTGAATTGTCATTTTAAGAGATATCTGAATATACATTACCAAAACGTTGTTAATGTATAGGTTTGAATCTTCTTGTGGTTGCTTGTGACTATCAAAATAAGAAATCATTGCCTTACCTAAAGAGATAGGTTGCTGAAGGATAAAGAACCATCTCAATTTGGTATAGAGGTTATCTCTTGCTTTTGGTTTTATATTAAAAAAAACACGAGGTGTTTTTTTCTCTACTTATTGCATAGATAATCTCTCTTAAAAGTTTTCAACTCAATATATTACTGTATGAGAACCTGCCGTATATTCATATGATATGGTTAAGATTTCAGAGTAAGAGAATATATTGAATATATTGAATTCATTCATAATTTCTCCCATCGATCGCAAATATTTCTTATAGTAAGTTCCTTTTGTTAATCATTTCAGTGAGTTTTCTTTCTATAATCGCTGAGTCATTGATATCAATATCAGCTCTTCATTTGATTATGTACGCCTCAATATCATCAAGGACTGTGTGGCTTCTATCGCATTCTGTTTCAACGTGAATTTATCAACTAGCACGACGTTCGAACAATATCCCAGGAGTATATGTTTAGATATAACAGAATAGAGTGAAAACTGTCCAGTGATCTTCTGTTTGATTGTGTGATCATTCTTGTACATTAAACAACCAACTTTCGATCATCTATGAATTTTTATGACGCAGGTTTAACACTTCTGCGTTACAGTTTTGTATGACGCTTCTTACATATTAACGAAGTCGGAATTCCTTTGTTGAAGATACGTCCAAAAGATCAATGACTATAAATAAGTTTTTGAAAACATATAATGTAAATATTAATGTATAAGAAGTCTGAAAACTGTGTGAAAAACAATGACATTATATAACTTCTAGATGTTTATATATTAGAAATGTGTATATATATATATATATATATATATATATATATATATATATATATCATATATATATATATATAATATATATATATATATATACATATATTACTCTTTTATATTTACTTTTTATATTACTCTTTTACGTGTTTCAGTCATTTAACTGCAGCCACGCTGGAGCACCGCCTTTAGTCGAGCAAATCGACCCAAGGACTTATTCTTGTAAGCCTAGTACTTATTCTATCGGTATCTTTTGTCGAACCGCTAGGATACGGGGATGTAAACACACCAGCATCGGTTGTCAAGCAATGTTGGGAGGGGGGACAAACACAGACACACAAACACACAAACACACACACATTTATGTATACATATACATATATACGAAAGGCTTCTTTCAGTTTCCGTCTACCAAATCTACTCACAGAGCTTTGGTCGGCCCGAGGCTATAGTAGAAGACACTTGCCCAAAGTACCACGCATGTGGTTGATAAGCAAGCTACTTTATTTCAAAATGTTGCCATGAAGGCATGACACAGTGTAGCTTGCGGGCTGGACAGAAACATTAATGAGATGAATGATGAAAAAAATGATATTGATGAAAAAAATAATATTGATGGGAGAAGACGCAAACGCCCGTCGATTTTTGCTTCTCTAATACATTATTCCTTTTTTTAATACATAAAAGAACAAAATGGGGTATTAAACCTCTTTAGCTTTTATAATTGTTCCATTACAAATTTTCTTTTGTCTTTCTACAAAAAAAAAACACACCAACAGAATTTGGTACTACCTCTTAAGTATGTCTTTGTTAATCGTCTCAGCTGAACTCTTGTAATATCGACAAAGGATCGCAGATGAACTAAATGGAAAAGGCTAAAATAAGCTGCAGTAACTACAGAAAACATTAAGTACCAAACTAGTAAGCATTAAGCATAGAGAGATTTTTATCTCGTATAATATCCCAAGGTCCGTTTAGAATGCCAGTTACTTCATCACAGACTGTGTGTTGAAACTAAAACATCGTAGAGAATCCCTTTTACTCATTAAGAACATAAATAAAAATAATTATAATCACTGTTCGCGACTAGTATTCTTTGGAAACCAAGCGACAGAAGTTCAACGAAATTTTTGACGTTTTATGGTAATCAGTAACATTGCGAAATAAAGAAAACAGAATATGTGCTCTGTTATGGCGAGAGGCACGATACCCACTGTAAGAATAGACTTGACCGAACGACTATAAATAATAGCGGTCTGAGTGAGAGACATGTTAGACGTCAATCGCAGATGGTTTGGGTTGTTCGTGGCGGAGTGTTTTTGTCGTAAGTTGTAGCGCTGGATATTTGTTTCATTGATTGTTGCTGTTGTTGTTGTGAATTGTTATTTTTTCCCATTGGGGTGGAGGGGGCGCCGGCGGGTGGTCACAGTTGTGCGGCCGCGGCTAGAAGGGGAATGGAGGCGGAGGCACTGGAGGTCCGTAAAGTGAGGGTGGAGCCAGAAAGAGTGAGGGAGTGTAAGGGGTTGCTGGAGGGAGACGGAGGTGCATTGGAGTTGGAGCCGCCTGCGGAATTGATAGGTAATGTAGCAGAAGGGACGGTGGTGTTCAGGACGATGAGGATGGCAACGAGGAGGATGGAAGTGGCGACGGAGGAGGCGATTGAAGAGTGTTTGGGAAGTGATGAAGAGCTAGCAACATTCATGACAGGAGGAAGAAGGTGCACCACCGTGGGGGTGCGCTTTGTGGAGGAGGGGGGTTGGGCACTCCACGGAGGCGGTGGGATCGGAGGAGTGGGTGCTTTGCCGTTCTGCTATGGTGAGAGTGTGGCCGGACTGCGATTTGGCGGGGTGGCCCCAGAGCTGAAGGAAGCATGGCTGATGACAGCCGTAGTGTTTGGCATGGGGGGGAGCAGAAAAAAAGAAGAAAGAAGAGGTGGAAATAGAAGATGTGGCCAGAAGGAAGAAAGACAAAATGGTCGTGGAGAAGCAAAGTGAAAAAGAAATTGAAAAAGTGTTCGAGAAGGAGTTGCAGAAGGAGAAGATTCGGTAAATTCCAGCGGAAGGAAGAGATTTAGGAGTGTAACTGTATAAGGGTGAAATGGAGAGACTATTCAGAGTGGAGAAAGAAAAGGAAAGGGTACCAGAAGTGAAGCAGGAAAAGAGAAAACGAAAAAGAGGAAAAAATCGGTGGAATTTCGTATCGTATGCGAAAAGCAAAGAAACGGAAAAGAAAATTTGAAAATTTAAGCATATCATAAGGGTGAAGTTACCCACGGATATGTATTCTGAAAAAGTGAAGGCCATCGTGGTCGACAAATACATTTACAATAAAATAAGTGACATGTGCGAAAACGAGATTGACCGGCCTGGAATGTTGGTGGAGCTCGACGAATTGCCACCAGTAGTAAAGCTAAAAGACTTGGAGACTATCATGAAGTATTAAAAAGGTAAAAAAAAGTAACTAAACTTGTTCTGTTGAAAGGAAAAAAAGGGAAAAAGAGTAAGTGTTTCATTTAAAAAAAAAGAGAGAAAAAGAAAAAGAAAAAACAATAAGAAAAATAGAACGATTGTAAATAGTGTACAGAAACGTTCAAATGGTATTGCATAGGAATGAGGCCCATGCAGCCATTTCATTTCTTCATTTTTATATAACATCCCATTTTCATTCGTTTTATGGTTTGTGTCCCCATTGTGGTGTTTTGTCTGTCCTTGTAGTGTCCCCCCTCTGTGTTGTGCCGTAGTTAAGAAATGAGTAGGCGTTAATGGCATGCAGTCGTATGGTGTCGTTTTGGCAGTTTGTCGGAATATCGTATTTTGGTTCTTGTATAGTTCGTGGAAAATTTATTGGATTGTTACGTTGTTGTTACTCTGATTTGTTATATAATTTATTGTTACTACACGGTTATAGTATAAACAAGTATCGTCATAAATAATGGTAATACTACAATATTGAATATTGCGTTATAATATTGGCAACTAGGTTTCGAAGCTTACGCAGGCCACTGTTTTTGATACAAAGTTTTTAATGATGGAATACCTATTACCTTCTATAATACAGTTGCAAAAGCAACAGCAACAGTAGCTGCACCAACAACTATAACGACAACAACAACAACAACTTCAACTCAATCAGTTTCAGTGCAACAGCAACAGAAGAAAGAGTCGATCAACAGTACCCAAGAGTCGAACAGTAGTACTCGAGAGTCGAACAACAGTACTCAAGAGTCAAACGACAGTTCCCAAAAGTCGAACAATAGTTGCTGGAATTAATAAGGAAGTCTGGAAATATCCTAAATTCGTTTCCAACAGACGGTGTATCGAACTCTAAAAGGGAATTCAGTTATGACTCAGAGGAAGGAATAACGTTTGCAATGTACTTTAAACGGTACAAAGAAATCTCCATTGAAGATTGCAAGTCGTGGACGGACAACGAAAACGTAAGACCGTTATTATGTAAATTAGCGCCGGCTGAACATGCAAAATATTGTAATTTCATACTACTCCAAAAAACTAGTGAATCTTGTTTCCAGGAAACAGTCGAACTACTATCAAAAATATTCAGTGATAAGAATTCCCTATTTAACACTCGATGGGAGTGTTGGAATCTAGTTAAAAGAGTGAGTGAAGACTTGGTTTAAACTGAAGGAACTAACTGCTGGTATGTTCAAATGCCTCATTTTTGTACAAGGGCTTACGGCAAACAAAGGTGTGGAGATACGTGCAGGAATTCTCATAAAACATGAACAAACGGACGAGACTTTAACCCTGCAGACAGTTGCAGAGGAGTGTTAAAGAATCATAAACTTATGTCATGACGTACAGAAAATTTAAGAGGATTTCTCACAAGTACACGCATGTCGATCGGGAAGGTATAAACAATAAAGAAAATGTTAAGACCAAGCCTATACCACAGATCTAGAGACCTACATTTCAGGAAGGATTTTTCTTTCAAAACAAAAAAAAATGTTACAGTTGCCTAAACATAGGGTACAAAAGCTCACAATGTAGAGAAAATTTAGGAAGGCTGAACATAAAAAATTGTAAAGTTTTCTCAACGGAAAGTAGAAGCGACATCAAAAAGAGGAAATTTGTATATGTAAAGATAAAGGAAGTGAATATTAAATTACAACTAGATATTGGTAGCCACGTCTCGATTATTTATACCGACATGTGGATACGAATTGAGAAACCTACGTTAAGAAAAACGTGATAGGTGATAAACTACACTTCGTTGGCGAAATGTGGAGTGATATCACATTTCGGGGTAAAACCTGTAGAGCAAAAGTTTTCGTACTAAAAGAGATCGAAACCAGCTCATTGGCATCTATCTATCTATCTATCTATCTATCTATCTATCTATCTATCTATCTATCTATCTATCTATCTATCTATCTATCTATCTATCTATCTATCTATCTATCTATCCAGCTATCTATATTGTATATATAGACATACATTTATGCATATGTATGTCTATATGCACACACACCCACACCCACGCACACGTACACACACTCACACATACACGCACAAGCGCACACATATTCACGCAAACATACGCACACACATTCACACGCACATGCACACACACACGTACATGCACACACACACACACACGCACAAATATATCAGAAGAGAGAAAATTAGGATTCATAACTTGTAATATTTTTCTAAATAAGCATTAAATGTCTTTTTTTGTTTGTTTGTTATTAACCTTTGTAGTTATTTCACTTTCAATGTTTCTTTTTTTTCCATTTTGTTTTTTATCTCACTTCTTTTGATTGAACATTTTTGTAGATTTGATGTTTATTTTTTAATGGGTCTTTAGTTTGTGTAACTCTATAATTAAAATGATATCGAAAACATAAAAAAATGACATGATAGTGAAATATCGATGTAACATAAAGATAAATAATGATATATGTTGATGGGGTATTTATTCCGATAACAAATTCTTTTTATGTAGTGACCGATGATGCCTTTTACCTTGATTTTATGTTGTAAAAATGATAAACAAACATTTAGGGTAATTAGGCAAAAAGTTCAGACTTTTCAAATTTACGTCGATTAAGATATGTCTTAATTATCCACTGTTGAAATTTAAGAACAAATGCAAAATACAGGTATGAAAAATATTCTACTTAATGAGTACGAAAAGTGTAAATTTTTTACTGAAATACATCACCTAAACGGCAGGAATTATTAGAAAATAAAGTACATTGCCAAAAAAGTTGAACATTATTCTGAATCAACTGGTTTATTTCATTAATGAAGTCGTTCCTATTAATTAACAGTGGATTTAACGAGGTGATAGTAGTCACATTGTATGTGTTACTTGAAAACATGTCTTGTTTTCGTTAACTAATCAACACAGCATTGCATTAATGTCTTTTAGAAAGGCATGAACAAAACAATAGCTCATTTTCTCGGCTAAGAATTATAAGTAATCTTATATAATGAAAAGTAATCATCATAGAATGGTAGTTGTTTCTCTCTATACACGCAAAACTTCGTTATATCTAGCATGTTGTCCAATACAAATTGAATAGAATCTACAACTCTGTAAAAAAAGAAAAACATTGAAAATTCGATTCCATAACTAATTACTATTGAGAATCTGATCTGTATCTAAAAAATTCAGAATGAATACTATAACAATTTTACAAATGGTTAAAATGGGATCTCTATTCTCTATCTAAATTAGTATGTTAACAATATAAGAATATATAAATGATTAGGCTGGTATCTCTTAGTAGTATATAAAGTTGAAAGTTAGTATTATGGCATTCAAACAGGGAAGAATGAAATATATGTTCGTTTGAATCTAACGGTAAATGTTGTAGTTGGTGATGCAAATAGCTAGGAGCCAACTTCAAAACAGACCCACGATTGAATTTATAATTTTGTCGTGAATATCTCAGACTTTTGACAGCTATTTTTAGTTGGTCGAACGAGCGTGGAGAAGTTTCCTGGATGGTTTCTGACATTAAATATACAATCAGGAGGATAGCTTTATAAAAGAATGTTCATAATATTCATGAAAGTGTTTCTTTTATTGACATATTACAAACAATTTATTACTAATTACTGTATAAAAATATGTCCTTACAAGATGACTTTAATAGCAAATAGGAAATAGGAAATGGTGCCTTTCCCTAATAGGAAGGAACTCCAGAAGTAATAAAGGTAATAAATTATTTGCGACAAGAGCTGTATTACTACAAAAAGGTAATCTTTATATCCATCTTATCGTGCTTATCTTGTAAGAATGCGGGAAGATCCTCTGGTATAGGCGTTTGGTGCATAAAGCAGACACAAAGATCATAGCAGACGAGAACCGTTTGTCATGCGCACCGGAATTCCCATATTGTGTAATTTCATTCTACTGGAAACCATGAGTTGGAATCGTCAGGTCATCTCATTCTGTATGTTTACAGCTGTCTTAACATTCACATCCGGTTACAGCATCGGCAATGATTTGAAGGTGTAAACACATTGTATATATTTTACATACGCCTTATATACATATATGCAAACATACACGCGCGCGCATATATGCTTATGTACACATACAATTGTTTTTTCAAATTCCTTTCATTCTTTTCTTTCGGTAATTTGATTGTGGCCATGCTGGAGCACCGCCCTAAAGGGTTTTAGTCGAAGCCATCGACCACATGACTTATTTTTTGTAAGTCTAGTACTTATTCCGTACTTATTACGAGGATGTAAACATACCAACACCGGTTCTCGAGCGGTGACGGAGCGACGAACACAAACACAGACACACAGACACACAGACACACACGCACACACACACATATATATATATAAATGCACACACACACACAAATACATATATACGGCGGGTTTCTTTCAGCTTCCGTTTTCAAATCCACTCACAAAGCTTTGGTCGGCCCGGAGTATAGTAGAAGACACTTGCCCAAAGTGCCACATAGTGGGACTGAACCCAGAATCATGTGGTATATGTACACACATGTACATATACACATACACACACACATACACACATGTATACATATACATACATACATACACACAAATATACATACATAGACATATACATATATACACATACACACACACATACACACATGTATACATATACATACATACATACACACACATATACATACATACATACACACACATATACATACATACATACACATACATACCTATATATGTATATATATATATATATATAAATAAAAGGGGATATATACCCCCATACACACACGCTCCCATATCCATATATATATATATATACATACACATATATATACACACACCCATATACACATATATATACATATATAGGTATGTATATGTATGTATGTATATATATGTGTATATGGGTGTGTGTATATATATATGTGTATGTATATATATATATATATATATGGATATGGGAGCGTGTGTGTATGGGGGTGTATATCCCCTTTTATTTATATATATATATGTGTGTAGACATATATAAGTGTATGTATGAGTATGGCTATGGGCTGTACGTAGATACATGTATATGGGTACATATGTACGTGTACGTATGTGTATGTGTATATATGTATATGTCTATGTATGTATATGTGTGTATATGTATGTATGTATATGTATACATGTGTGTATGTGTGTGTGTATGTGTATATGTACATGTGTGTGCATATATATATGTATATATATATATATATGTGTATGTATATGTGTGTGTATATATATATGTATATGTATAAGTGAGAGTCTCCTTACATATACATACATACACATACATACCTATATATGTATATATATACATATATGGTATGTATGTGTATGTATGTATATATATGTGTATATGGGTGTGTGTGTATATATGTGTATGTATATATATATATATATGGATATGGGAGCGTGTGTGTATGGGGGTGTATATCCCCTTTTATTTATATATATATGTGTGTAGACATATATAAGTGTATGTATGAGTATGGCTATGGGCGTGTACGTAGAAACATGTATATGGGTACATATGTACGTGTACGTATGTGTATGTGTATATATGTATATGTCTATGTATGTATATGTGTGTATATGTATGTATGTATATGTATACATGTGTGTATGTGTGTGTGTATGTGTATATGTACATGTGTGTGCATATATATATATATATATATATATATGTGTGTGTGTGTATGTATATGTGTGTGTATATATATGTATATGTATATGTGAGAGTCTCCTTACTTACCTAAAACTCTATTTTTCTATTTATTCTTTTATTCTTTTATTTATTCTTTTATCTACTTTACCACCGATTCCTTTGACCACTCCCCTAAGAATGATAGTTTGCGCCATGCCTACCCCCAAAAAGTCCCCCACCACCACCCCTTTAAACCTGCCTAAATGTATAAATGCCAAAACTACTCTTGTCACCTAGCTTCCTGATGATTTCTTTTGAATGAAACAGTTCTAGTCCTGTAGAAGCTCCTTCTATAAAAAATATATATATATATATATATATATATATATATATATATATATATATATATATATATACGCAATATACAGTAGCGGCCATAATATAAGGGTCAATAAGAACAAGTGTATTGAAATATTTGTTATAGAAGATTAACAAAACATTCCGACTAGATATGTTACACATATTTAGATATATCTAATATCTATCTTTCATGAAACTCTCAAGTGAATGGAATAAATATTTCGTAAGTTATGAAGAAATAAACAATCTTCCAAATCGCAGCGATGCCTCTTAGAAAAAATGAACTACTAACCGAGGTATTTGTTGTTTAGAAGACTGATAATAGGCTAACAGTTAGAAGACTGATAATGGGCTAACAATTAGAAGACTGATAATGGGCTAACTGTTAGAAGACTGATAATGGGCTAACAGTTAGAAGACTGATAATGGATTAACAGTTAGAAGACTGATAATAGGCTAACAGTTAAAAGACTGATAATGGGCTAACAGTTAGAAGACTGATAATGGGCTAACAGTTAGAAGACTGATAATAGGCTAACAGTTAGAAGACTGATAATGGGCTAACAGTTACTTCTTATGATCTTACATTATTGGAACATTCAACAATCAACATGGCGGCTTCTGAGAGACGACCGGTTTCCTGTGATGAAAAAACCAATGATAATTTTCCTTCACAAAGAGGGCAAGTCAAATTCTGTGATAGCAAATACTATAGCAAAGTCTAGAAGTGTTGTACAACGAATTGTAGATCGTTTTAAGTCATCATGATTGACAGACGCTAAACTCCAAACCAGTAAACCGTGTAAAACTTCACCAAGACCGGATCATATTATGGTTAGAATGCCACTTGAAGGATAGGTTTAAGAGTGCTACTGAGATATCCTGCGAGTTTATCTCCACTTCCAATGCCAACGTATCGCGCAAAACAGTTTATCGGAGGTTACGTGGTTCTGGGTTGCTTGCACGAGCACCGGCAAAGAAACCTCTGATCTCCAAGAAGACTCAAAGAGCCCGTCTTCGTTTTGCTCACGAACATGTCGTTTGGACAGAAGAACTGGTCGCAGGTTCATTTTAGCACTGAATCGAATTTTAATGTTATTGGTTCTGATGGTGGGATGTACGTCCGTCGAAGTGGCGAAAGGTTATCTCGTGCATGTGTGAATAAGACAAGGAATTTTGAAGGAGACAGTGTAATGGTATGAGGCGTAATCTCTGCTGTTGGTCCTGGTCCATTTATTCGCCTACAAGGGACTGTCAAATCTAAAAGCAGATTCTCAGACAGCATGCCCTTCTACATCTCCAATATTCGTCAGTTCAACCTCCTATCTTCGTGCAAGACAACGCTCCCTGTCACATTGCGAAGAGATTCAAAGATTTTTTGAATGATG